>NC_137739.1:85302963-85724103 GCF_963264785.1 Psittacula echo | reverse complement strand
ATGACAACAGCTTCCACTGTTGCCAAAGTAAGAGTGTGACATACGGCGTCTCAGTTCTTCACAATAGAGGACTGGGGCAAGCATAGATGTGGAGATACTCAGAGATAACCATCTCTTCTTATCCCGTCTGTATCCCTTCAGTGTGATGAAATTGCCGCTACTGGTCTAGTAACAGAAAGTCTACAGCCATCTGGCAAAACTAAAATGAGTGGAATTTGCTCCTTTTCGCAAAGAAAATGTCCATGCACCAAACTCCACAGTGTTTCTAAGCTATTTCACATGGCAAAGGTCTGCTTCTGGTATCGTAACTAGCAGTGCTGACTTTAATTTCTTGAATCAATCATTCTCATCTGAGTGATGATGCTTCCCTGGGCTGTGGCATTATGCCATTCCATTTTCCATAAGCCAGTGTGCAGACACAAAGAGTCTGGATTGCTGGCCAACTGTTGAACAAGGAGAAAATCAGCAGGTCTAATGCTGACATTATTGATATTGTTTTAAAGTGGTCTAGTAAATACAGTGGAATGAGCCCTGTCATCTCAGTCAGAGCAATCAAAACAGTCATTAAACCTTAATAAAGTTGAGTGATTCATCTTTTGCTGTAATACTTTCAAGTAATTATCCTACTTGAGATTTAAGCTCCTTGCGAGTGTAAAGAGTAGGCAGAAGTAAGAAGAGCTGAGTCTGAATCCAATGGTACCTCCTGCCCATACTGTCTCCTCAACTTTGCACCTTTTGTTCCTGCTAACACTGCTTTGTGGTACTGCAAGTTTCAAGCTCATTCTTGGTGAACATTGTAGATGTTCAAGCAGTTGCAAGACCCAGATTGATGCTTGGCATAGACACTCGAGGATCTCATTACCAACAAACCCCCATCAAACCATGCATCCTTGTACCGTGCTGGTGGCAGATGTCAAATACCCAGTGCATCTGGAGAGTGTGGCAGTCCCATCGTGTACACACTGATGCAAGGCAGGATGCTGCACAGCAACATGCAGCTGTGGAAGCTAGCCAATGCCACCTACAGCATATATTAATGCAGATCTTCTCACTCATTCTGTCTGGCAAGTGTTTACTTCCCAATATTGCTTAAAACATAGCAGCTTTCTGCCCAAAAAAGGATATAGCTGTGCACCTTGACTCTCTGGTACAGCGGATGGTAAGAGCGACTGTTGTGGTGTGTTCAATGGTTAGATGTTTCCAGAGCCTCAAGTTGCTGCTTTGCTTGGCTGAATCCCTTTGGAAACACTTTGGAATTCACTTTGGAAACAGACTTACGTAGAAGGGGGGAAAATATGGGACAGATAACTGTGGTCACCAGAAGAAAGGAGCTTGAAGGCAGATCCTTATTTCTATCTGCAAGGGCGACAATAAAAAGACTCAGCAGGTTAGTTATTATATCTGCATATTACAATAAAAGGCATTCACTGTGAGCAGTGTACACAGTTACTTCAGGTCAGCTTGTTAAGCTGTAGTAACTAATTTACTTGCAATTGTTTCTCCAAGCCCTAAATCAGAGCCTTTCAAACTGTGTTAATGCCATACCTTCCTTTCCCTGCTATAGAAGAAAGGGCAAAGACACTGATTTATCAGAGGCAGGAAGAACAATACTGGCTAAAACCTGGACAGTTAAAAAGTACACCTTGGATCCCAGCTGGGCATTTCAGCTTTTTCTCAGCCCAAACAGGTATTGAGTTCATGAGAAATTTTGGTCATGGGGTCAAAATGTACTTTGCAAGTTTTCCTCACTGATTTATGTGTTATCCTTGGTGATGGATCACTGGACAATGCCCCTGTATCTGTCTCATGGAGAACTCCACCAGAAGGAATTGTATGGACTTTCTTTGTGCCCAGGATGAAACTAAATTTCTTGTAAGGAATCTGTTGGCAAGATGAGCTTTTTAACAGTGAAAGCCTGCACACTGTTTACCAAGCAGAGAGAGCAGGCACCTTGATACAGAGCAGCCAGCTTATCTGCTCCACTACACCCCAGAGCGAGCAGCAGTCAGTACAAATCAGCATTGTAGTAATGAGTCCAGCTACTTTGATAACACTTGTTACATACAAGGGCTAAGAAGTGACTGCAGAGCACATGGAGTGTCTCCTTCAGACCCCATCTCAGCCATCCTCCTGTCACTGAGGCACCATCCTGACTGGGTAACCACTTAAAGCTCTTTCAGTGATGGGAAGTGATGCAGAACTGCATTGCTCTGCTGTGAGTGAAAGTAGAGAAAGCAGGTGGAGAAAACAGGCACTGCCTTGTCTTATTTCTTGACACAAGAAGCTGGGTTTCTGGCTCCACAAGGACTGGGCTGCCTGTGAAAAATGTTCTACTAAGAATGAGAAACGATTTGGCTTTCAATCACTGCAGTAAGGTGCTTTAAATCCCTAAATCGATGGGCAGATGTATCTCTCTCACCCAGCATAATCACAGACTCAAATATGAGGTATCTTTCTTTGGGAGCTATGCGTCAATTCCACAATTATCTCATGTTTGTGGTAGTGGACAGACAATGCAGAAAGCCACTATTATCTCACAGGGAGCACGTACTTTTTGACCCTTAGCCAGAGACCTTTGCTTTCCACCAGGGAGACAGCATCTTTATATGAGTTGGATGGAAAATTCCCTTCTGGGCAAAACTGGTGCCTGAAATTTCAGACCTTTGTGTTAAGACAGAACTAAAATATGTCCATTTATTTCATATGGGAAATTAAGCAGCACTTTAATGAATTGTAGTTATCTAGCTTTCCAGTGATAAGCTATGTCCCCAGGACAAGAGGGAATGGGTTTAAACTTAAAGAGGGGAAGTTCAGGTTAGATAGAAGGAAGTTCTTTACTGTGAGGGTGGTGAGGCACTGGAATGGGTTGCCCAGGGAAGTTGTGAATGCTCCATCCTTGGCAGTGTTCAAGGCCAGGCTGGACAGAGCCTTGGGTGCTATGGTTTAGTGTGAGGTGTCCCTGCCCATGGCGGGGGGGTTGGAACTGGATGATCTTAAGGCCCCTTCCAACCCAAACCATTCTGTGATTCTATGATTCTATGTTCATTTTTGGAAAGCAATGCATTCAGAGCGAAAGTCTCTTAAGCCAGCCTTTGACTGCATGTATTTCTGCATTTTCAGTGCCTAAATATTAGCCGTTTCCCACATGGGGATGCTGACATGGCATTAACTTTCTGCAAATGTTTCCTGAAATGGCAGTCTGGGGACATTCTGCAAAAGGCTTATTCTGGGTTATAGAACTGATCGTGCCTGTGCTCTGATGCTTGAATCAGCAAGAGAAAGGTTTAGGTTCATTGTCCCCACACAATTATTTCTCTTTTACTTTGTACAGCATGTGACTGACAACAAGCTGCAGAGTAAAAGCTGTTCTACAGCAGATTTGGGGTTTGTTCTTCATTTCGAAATGTAGGGAAAAGCAGCAAAAAAAAGCTGAAGAAGATAGTCCAAGGTTAGAAATGAAGATCAGCTTCTCAGTTCATATTCAGTGAGGGGATTTGCTGGGTAGCTTGTATCCTTGTACCTCGATTTTCTCCATGTGACGAGAAACCACATAGCAGCTCCCCTAGTTCTGACTTTGATGCTGTCCCAGCAGGTTTTGCTTTCTTTTCTCTCACCAGGAGACACATCTTGTCAAATGGAGATAGCTGTTCTGGTTTGTTTACCTTCACTGGGTGACGGGTAGAAAATGCAGCGTGGAGAGATTCAGCAGGAACAGCAGACACCAAACCCCTTCCTCGCTGATAACCACCATGGGAGGGAAATAATCTTGACCCCATAGATGAGTGACTGCATCATGCAAAGTGCCTGGAGATCCTGGCCAAGCAAAAAAGATCATAGAAGCGTTACTGCTGTTGACTCAGAACTGTCCTCCATTCACCTGTTTATCTTTCAAAAGCAGAGACAGCTCTGTGTGATGTCGGAGAATCTACCCAGACAAACCCACAAGAACAGAGACAATTGTACTAGGAACTGCATGCCCAGCATTTATATTCCAGGAAGAGATGAGAGAGATCTTAGTGTTGCCGATCCCTGCCTCTTCCTGCATCCCGAGTTTCCATACAGAAGTGTCTGTTTATTTGACACAATCCAGAAAATGTAAACAGATAGTTTAAAATTAGATAGAAAACCTCTGGGGGGAATGATGAAATAGAAACATTGTGGATGGCTACTCTTATGATGTATGTTCACTTAGTAAAGAAGGCACAAAGATGAATGCAGTGGCTTGTTTATCACTCGCTAAGTGCATGTGAAGGACTTGATGAAGCGACATGATCACTATGTGCCACTTGCCAGCAGTCTGCAGAGATTGCACACTCCTGTATGCCATGAAACCAGATAACTTCCTATAAGGGGCATGTTGCATGCTGGGTCATACGGTCTATGAAAGATGTGCTTTTGTATTATGGTGGCTTGGCGATGCAGCATTATATGGGGGAGATGAATCCAAACTCACGATCACTCTGCATCCCTTTATCCACACTGGTCCAAAATACCTTGTCACCTTTAACTGAAGATTCATAAGCAGAACAACCCAAATGTCATTTCTAAACCGAATGCACACGGAACAGCAACACTGGCAAGAGAAAGCAGCCTGCCAGGTTGCAGGTAATGAGGGAAGTGAATCTGGCCCCTTTGGAACAACCCCATGTTGTTCTCTCCACCCAAACCGCATGGATGCAATGGCATGTTAGTGGCAAGGAAACAGTAAATCACATTCTTTCCACCCAGAGCTACAAGCTGCAGCAATCAGACCCCTGGGAATTCAGACTTCTTCTCCAGCTCAGCTGGAAGGATTAATGCTGCAGACTTGAGGGGGTTCCGCTTCAAATCCCAGCTCCCTTGCCTCCCTAATTACTTCCATGTGTATTTGTGCAAGGCTGCATGTTGTCTGGGGTCTGCAGGTGGCATAGTGACCTTTGGGCTATAGGTGGGTTTTCCATGCTTCACCATATGTTACACGAATGAGCCAAGCAGTTAGAAGGCAATTGTAAGCATCCACAGCCAAGCAATCCCCCTCTGCACAGTGACTGATGGATTCTGTTTCTCTACCCTCACTTCTCCCTTTATGCTTTCTCCAGCTGTGAAAGAAGAAGGAATTTCTGCCCTTAGTTTATAACGGTTAATGAAGAAGCAAAACCTTCATGCAAGGATAGGTTGTTCCCACAGCTTTGATGTCGGTGCCTGTGGGGAATAGATGGGTTAGAAGAGTATATTCTGGGTAGCACAATGCAAATGAGCAACTTCAAGCATTCTTGTGAGTTCCTCAAATCTCAGAATCGGACAAACCAGATCAATGAATTTTCTCATTGAATTCTGTTGTGCTCGATGCACTTGCACTGCTCATTGTGCTCCTTTCTCCAGCTCCCCTAAAGGACCTTTCCAGAAGCTTCCTCAGATATATTTTAGCTTGTTCTATGTGAGGCATCTGCGTTGTTGTGTGAGGGCTCTGTGAGGAGTGTTATGTTTGCAGGGAAAAAGAAGCAGTGCAAAAATCTGCCCATCAGTGCTGGGTAGAGTAACAGCTTCTAATGGTTCTTCACATATTGGGTAGCGCAACTGAAATTCTTTGGGGTTTTGCCCTTTTTCTTCTTGGGTTTGGTTGGTTTGGGTTTTTTTTTTTTGACAGAAAAAAATTAAATACATGAGATAATGCCCAGTCTTTAAGAACAGGGAAAAGCTGTCAAGGGCTTCTAGAGCAAAGGAAGTGGCTCTAAAGAATAGCTCATCTTACAAGTTTGGAGTGCTGGCTACTGGTTCCAGTGGGATAATTCACATCTACCCCTCAGGGATATGTGTGTCCTGCCCTATATTTCAGGCATCCGGGAACAGAAAACATGGTAACTTCTAATTGATGTTTTTCAGCAGTTTCTTCAAATGTGTTCTAAGATCTCTGGTCTAGTTTCACAGGATTTATTTTGTCACAGTTTTGTTATACTCACCTAAGACGTGTTATACACTGAAAACAGATGTATAAAGGCTGCACAAAAGGAATAGATTCACTGGCTTTGAATCTTCCTGGAATGAATGCTTCCCCTTGGCTCTTGCCTCCTTCCTGCTGTTTGGTTGTCACCGAGAGGGGTAAGGCTGAATGAGAAGCCACTGCCCACTGTGCCATGAGAGACTAACCTCTGCAGGCACCGACATAGGAGACTTGGCTCAAGAGCCCTGTTGTCTGAATGATCAGATGGAAGAAGCCTTTTGGGATGGGCTGTGCTAAGGGAGGACTGATTTTGTTTGTTAGTGTCTTTGCAACCCCGATGGCTATGCAGTTGTGTAGCCTTGGCTTGAAATCCGCTGGTTCTTCAGTGTATCTCTGGAACATGTCATAGAATCCCAGACTGGTTTGGGTTGGAAGGGACCTTAAAGCTCATCCAGTTCCAACCCCCTGCCACAGGCAGGGACCCCTTCCACTAGAGCAGCTTGCTCCAAGCCCCTGTGTCCAACCTGGCCTTGAACACTGCCAGGGATGGGGCAGCCACAGCTTCTCTGGGCACCCTGTGCCAGCGCCTCAGCACCCTCACAGGGAAGAGCTTCTGCCTAAGAGCTCATCTCAGTCTCCCCTCTGGCAGGTTAAAGCCATTCCCCTTGGCCTGTCCCTACAGGCCCTTGTCCAAAGCCCCTCCCCAGGTTTCCTGTAGCCCCTTAAGGCACTGGAGCTGCTCTAAGGTCTCCCCTTCAGGAGCCTTCTCTTCTCCAGGCTGAACCAGCCCAGCTCTCTCAGCCTGCCTCTATAGGAGAGGTGCTCCAGGCCTCGCAGCATCTTCATGGCCCTCCTCTGGGCTTTCTCCATGTCCTTCTTCACCTTCATGTATGGAGTGGCTGAAGCGGTTCAGAATTCTCCAGACAAGGTGCTGTAGTTTCTGCTGCAGTGGCTTACAGAGGTGCTTTAGCTAGTGTGGTTTGTCCAGACTGCATACAGTGGTACTGCGCATCCCTGTTGAGGAGCTGAGGTCATACAAGCTTTCTTCCCTAGGACTCCAACTGAGGCACTCTCCCACTTTCCCTAAGGGGACAACAATGGGGACAGTCAGAAAACTGGCCCCAAAATCAGTGTCAAGGCACTGCAAAAGTCCATTTGATACAGGCCCCAGCCTCTGTTCTGCAAGGTCAGACTCCCCTCTCCTCTTGCAGACCAGATGGGATCCTGATGATTCCCTGATTGTATTTGTGGCTGGGCTGACTCGAAGGGAGCATATGCAGAGGACAGTGCCTGAGTAGATTAGGGCCGTTTCAATCCATTTGTTTTCAAATACACCCTGTTTGGTTTGGGCCATGTGGGGTTTGTTTGATAAAGGAAGAACCATACTAATTGAATTCACTGGGTCAATGGCAGTTCAGCCGGGGGGGAGAGGAGGGAAGGGCAAGGACTCTGCTGGAGGAATCCTCTATTAGCAGGAAACTGCTTTTCATCCTGGCAAAACTCACAGGTCCTGATCCCCCAGCGAGCCTCATGTGAACAGTGGGAAGCCCAACTGCACAAGAAACTCACTTCAGTTGGTCCTAAAGGTTTTTGCCTGATGAAGGAGGACAAAATGAGCTCAGTGTCTTTGAGTTTGGTGGTGGTGAGGGAAGAACCAAAGCTTAACTATTTCAGAGCCAGCCCCTTCTCCTTGCAAACCTTAGCAGAAGGAATCTGGTGAGCAGCAGCAGCAGCTCCCCTTCCACAGTCCCTTAGCAGAAAGGCTCTGTATCCTTGTGCCGGTTGTGGAGAGAGTTGAGACAGTGAATGGGAAAAATTGGGGATATAGGGAAGATAAAAGCCATGAATGAGTGTATCTACTGCATCCTGGAGGTGGTATTACTGTGACTAGAAGCAAGAGGAGATGCAAATAATTATTAAGAAAATCAATGAGAATAGCAGCTTTCATTTATCTGATGGAATATGCCACAGGCTATATTCAAGGGCAAAATCTATGGCTCTGCATATGTGTGTTCCGGTGGGGAATGTTCCATCTGCCCCAGTAACCTCTCTTAATAGACCCCACTGGCTTCAGGGGAGGCTGGCAGTGTTGACTGAGCATGACTCGACTCTGATGCGATTGCCCTACAAATGGGAGGTGATGGAGGAGCAATGGGGAGTCCCTAATTACTTCCACAGAATATAAACCCGTGATAGCTTTGACAGCTTCTGGAGCTGAGAGCTGCATCCCACTGCCTGGCACACCTCGTGTCGGGGAACAGCTGGCTGTGGTCCCACCTCCATCAACACCACCATCAGCACTCAGGGAGGAAAGGGAGATGTTCACACATGTGAACAGTGTGACACTTGATAGAGAAATCGCCTATTAGCTGCAGCAGGGCTGGTGTCTGGATGCTGAGGCTCTGACACTACCTACATTTCAGTGAATAGCTATGCCTTTCCCCTTTGGCCAGTGATTTGTGCTCCTGTGAAAGACACAGCTTTACATGTAAAGAGAGGATGTCTTGTTATTGTACAGTCACACTAGAACGTGAAGACGTTGGTCACTCATTCAGTGGGGACTCAGCCTCATTAAAGGGGTGGATACAATTAATCTCCAGGACAAATCCTGGAAGATGGCAAGTCGTAAGTCTGTGCTCCTTTTCCTCCTCCACAATTGCCCTTTATAGTGATCCTGCTAAAGGAAGCAAGCTTTAATGAACATGCCTGATTGAGGAGGAAATCCATTGTGAACAGAAAAACAATCCTGCCTGCTTTTGGAGCTGTTCCATCTTCCTCAGGTACACTGGCATGTTCCAGTGCAAATATACAGGTAGGGATAAATTGTTCTAGTGTAGTTTTATCTTGGGTTCAAGCGATATGTTATGATAAAGCATTTTTGCAAAGCATCGTTGAGGCAGAACTGCAATATGTGCAGCAAATGTGGATGTAGATATGGCCCAGTAGCTATCATAATTAAAGATAGTGGAAACTGGATGGTAAGAGCTGTTTGGAGAGCACTTCAATGCAGTCTCTAGGAGCAGCAGTCGTTCCCAGGTGATAGAATTAGTAGCTGCTGGAATCCAATATCAGAGTGCTATAAGAGGAGGGTCTTGCTATTGTTCTGAAGAAGTGATTTTAGTAACATCCACTCTCCAGTTACAGGCAGGAATGCTTGTATCATCCATGTATTTAATCTTTTTGTTGTTCTTTTCCTACAATGAAGAGTTATTGCTAATTTCACAGACCAAAATTAAAGCACTGAATTCATGCACATTCTTGAGTACGTATATAAATCTCAGTCTGAATCTCAGTTTGGGCGCATCTCTAACGCAGCGGAGTTACTTTAGCCTCTACTGAAGTTCAGCTTCCTTTGAGTGAATCACGGTAGACTGGCAAAGCAGTGTTAAATGACACTCTGGCAGGAAGTAGAGAGGATAGTATTTCACTGAAGGAAAATTGCAGGAAGTCAGTAGAATGTCTGTTATCTTAGCTGGAGCTGGCATTTGGCCTGGTTACTAAAGATAACACCTTTTCTTCCCCTCCAAGACTTGTCACTAGCTGCTTTATGACCATGTACCTTGATTTACATCTCAGAACACCTCTGGCTGCACAGCATCACCAGTGCTGGGGGGTGACTTCTCAGCAGCATAAAGTTGATTTCTTCAGCCGCCAAGATGAGGGACTGGCACAAGGCTGCTTTTTCCACAGGCAAGAGAAGAGAAGCGGGAAGGGGTACAAATGTAATTGCAGGCTGAATTGGAGAACTGGGATTGCTACAACCACTGCTGTCAGACAACTGAGAGGAGTCAGGTAAGTGGCTGCTGCATCTGCTCTGTATAACCCTGTCTTCTGTCTGAGAGCCAACCTGCTTTTCAGAGCTCCCACGGAGGCTAAGTAGGCAGCACGCTATCCATGAGCACACTGCTGTCCTAGGCAACACTGTTTTGCTTATTTCTACGGCTGGCACCACACTGATGTTGTGAATTCTCATCTGGCATAAAAGAAGAAAGATCATATCTGACTCATAGCAATTGTTGTGGTCTGGGTTTATTTTCCAAGGCCTAGTCAAGTGCTAAAAGCTGCTTAATTTTCAGGACCTAACAGGACTGCTGCCCCAAAAAGATAAGTTCAGGATGATCAGTTGGATGTTACTGATAATTTTAATCAGAAATAGGCAACAGTTTGTCTTAGAAATTGTTAAACATGGATGGAGATGTATTTCACGCATTGTGCGTTGCCTGTCATGCTGAGCACTAAGGAAATACCACTCTTGCTTCATAAATGGGGTTACCAAGGAAAGTTACTTGTCAAGAGACATGCATTTACTCTACAGCTTGAAGAGTAAAAAGGTTCTATCTCCAGCTGATACTCTTGTAAATCAATAGAGAAGTCCCTGCTGACTTTGACAGGTTGTGATGTGAGTTTACAACTTCTCTTGGTGGCTAAAGGAAGTTGCCTTAATTCTACCACAAAGATCTCTTGTGACCTCGATAGCAGCTCATCTTGGATGACTGATTACAAAGAGTTTAGAGCTGCGTGTTTTGCTGCTTTGGTGTTTTTGTTCACCCTCCTCTCCCGAACTCTTTTCCTACTTTCCTTGAACTTCTCTCTCTGTGTGTTGCCAAAACGTCATGTGTGCATCTGGGAGGCATTCCAACTTCCAATTGCAGAAGTGGGTCACTCCTCATACACGTACATTTAGAGCCTTTCGCGGATGCCAAGGCTCTAAGCGTAGTGCTAGGGGGACCTAAGAAGTGCTGTCATAGCCTGTTGCTTTCAAAGGTCCACAGTCTTGCCAGCCAGCATTAACTCTCCTATTTGTTCTCCCTGACTGTCTGTCTACAAAAGGAGATTGTGTAACGATTGCCCAGCTCAGGATGAATTATTAATTTGAGATGTTGAAGGAGATTTGTGTCAGAGCCCAGCTTTGGGTGGGTGACTTGCACAGAGCTTAAAAGCATCCCTAGCTCATCTCCCTCATTGTGCATTCTGTGCCATTTCTCTCACTGCCTCGGGGCAGAATGTTTCACAAAGTTGAAGTGGGAATATTTTTATTCATCCTGTTACACGAAGTTAATCTCGTGGAGCAAAGCAGCTGTGTAATGTTTTGTATTAAATCTCGTGTCTTCCCTTGGGTATGATTAAAATTCAGGTGAAAGGTTTCTTTAATTTCATTTTATTTCCCCACTCCTGATGCTCTCAAGGGGCCATCAGGCTTCCTTCTTAATAGCTCGCCACCCCCTTGCCTGTGTCAGTGCTGCTGCACACACAACTGCACTCCTCTGACTGATGAAGGGTAAAGGCTCTTTAGTGACTTGTGCACATGCTGTGCATTAGTGAAGCCATTTCTAGCTCAGGTGAAAGGGGCGGCTGCTCCCTGGCACATTGAATAAAGACTTGGTTGGCAAATTTCTCTATTTGCCTGATTATAGCCCTGGAACACAGCGAATCTCAGCTGGAAGGAGACCGGCTGCTCCATCAATAAATACCCTGGGCATCCCCAAATTATTGCTTCAGTTCAGTGGCTGTTTCCAAGACAGGCAGAATTTCCAGCCTCCTTCTTTCTAACATGTTATTGCTTCTGCTTGTGACAGAGGTATTTGTCCCCATTCTGTCAGGCTGAAAAGCCCCTTCTGCCTCTGACCCTCCTTTCCCTACTGGCTCTCTGCTTTGTGTCTTTACCTGTGGAAAAGAAATGAGAGCACCTGGAGGACAACATGGAAACCCAATAGTAAGTGGGGGGGGGTTATGGCAGGGATGAAGAATTAGAGTGAAATCCCTGAGAGAACACAACAGGGCTGGAGAGATTGAGGGAAAATCGGCCTAGAGAAAAGAAGAGGAAGAAAAAGCAGGAGAGAGGCTGTAAGACATGGACTGAGAAGGAGGAAGATGGAATGCACAGTCTGGATTGCAGACTGGCCGGAAGGATCTAACCTGAGGGCTTGCACTGTTTCTTCCCCTCTGCATCTCTACTAGAGCAGTGTCATATCTTAACTGAGTGCTGCAGAAGTGGTTTGGGCAAACCCCTCATCTCTTCTGACCTCCTTAGTATCAGGACTCAGCACTCACTGTACATTGCATGACTTCAGGAAAACTGGGTTAACATTAACTTCTTAATGTCTTTATCTTTCACAGCCACTCCTGCAATTTGTTATCACATCCAGGATCACCCAGTGCCAAAAGATGACATGAAAGGCTCTGCAAAGGAACTGGTTACAACAGGAGGGAGGAGCAGGAAGCATCAGAGCCTTTGCCAGGCTATCCATACTCCTCTGGTTTCAAGGGTTTGCTGGATCCAACCTTCTAGTAGACTGGAAGAGGGATATTTCAAACAGAATCCACATTCTGGATCCTTCTTTGAGGGTAGCTCAGAAAAACAGGAAACAAGGAGATGCCATTCTCCTGCTATGCAAAGCTTTTGTGATGTATGTACAATAAGTTAATCTCAGTAGGTGGCTAAGGGCTACTTAGCTAAGAGGTTGTGTCCTTGGCATTACCGCATTGAAATCAGTTTAGTAAAGCCAGGGGTGAAGTTGGCTCCAACCTCTAATAAATTTACAGTTTATCTCTTCCTGATAGGAAACAGCAGCTAGTAACTCACAATGTTGTTTAAAACATTCACAGCAGGAATCAGTCAGATAAGGGATCCGCATAGTTCTAACGTGTGCTCCACAGTAGCCTACAAGTATCCATATTCTTAAGTTAAAATAACCGTATTTGTACAAGAGTTGTTCTGAGTAACGAGTGTCCAGCCAGGGAAAGGGTTTTCCTCTTCAGGTCAAGAAACCTGATGTCTGAAGTAGCTGGTAGAGGTGCAATCATGTGGTTTGATCGTAGATTAGGAGCCCTAAATTCTAATCCTGATGCCTACTTGGGGAAACTACTCGTATTTCTGACATCCATTTGCTGTCACATGAAAGAATGGGAGGCTGATTGATCAGCACGTGGTGAAGGGGTCCCAAGGACCTTTCATTTCATTATTAAACTCTAAAAAATAACTGACCTTAACCCAGCACCAAGTCTGCCTCAATCCCACCATGCAGCATTAAGCGATTTCATAGCTCCTGTACCTAGCATGGATGCTCTGTTCCCTTACAAGCTTCCTTTCATTGGCACAGGAGCAGGGCTGCCTTACACACACATGCACAGAAGGACTCTTACTGTGAGGGTGCTGAGGCACTGGAATGGGTTGCCCAGGAAGGTTGTGAATGCTCCATCCTTGGCGGTGTTCAAGGCCAGGTTGGATGAGGCCTTGGGTGACATGGTTTAGTGTGAGGTGTCCCTGCCCATGGCAGGGGGTTGGAACTGGATGATCTTAAGGTCCTTTCCAATCCAAACCATTCTATGGCTTCATGATTCTTAGACTGAAGAAAAAGAGGTGAAACTTGTGTAGTTTTGTTTCTGCCCTGGCTGTGTGTATGCTTGGAAGGGGGGTGAACGACAAGTGAAAAGAGATCTGCACAAAAGTACTTTTATTACAGAAAGTAGCATAACTGGGAAAACCCAGAAGTTTCTGAGAACAAAAGAAAGCTGGTGGGACAGAGTCTTGGCTAACATGGTCTAGTGTAAGGTGTCCCTGCCCATAGCAGGGGGTTGGAACTGGATGATCTTAAGGTCGTTTCCAACCCAGACCAGTCTGTGATTCCACGATTCTATCCTATCATTGCTTCTTGGACTTGTTAGGATACAACATCTACATCTGTCACTGGAGATCTTTGAAGCTACACCCCACTTAGGGCACTGAATTTGATCATGGAAGCTTCTGGGATCATGTGTGATGTCCAGCAACCTTTCCACCAGCAAGTGGAGTGCCAGTTGTAACACCCCAACTCATTAACACTGCGGTTGCATTTTACAGCCTTCTTGTGCTCATTTTACACAGCCATGAGTGTTTATCCCGGTGCTTAGACAGTCCAACTGTCTGGATTTAATAAAATGCTGGTTTATGTGATACCAGGAAGTACTGACAAAAGTCAGCAATCTCCCATCTATGCTGGTACTGCCAATTTAAACAAGCTTCTACAGAACAGGGAGTAGTTCTGCTGCAGGACACCATGGTACCTCCTTTCACCTAAGGACCCAATCAATGACTGCTTTGGAGTTCTGATGATGTGCTGTTCCATTTTTCTGCTTAACCACATTACACGAAGAAGAATTTGCTTGGGTGGGACCTTCTCCCAGGTACAAGAGGAGCTATCACCACTTCTCTGGCTTGGGATCCCCTTCTACAAGTAGACATTAGAATCCTTTGCTTCACTTGGCTCTCTGGAAGGAGTCATTTGGGGAGAAGGGAAACAGTGAAATAGTTTGATGAATGGCATCAGCTTACATCCCCCAGGAGGATTCCATATGTTTTTAGCAGATGTTTAACAAGTTATGGCAACACAACTGGCTGTGTTGAAACAAATTGCAGGGTGACCATCTAACTGCAGTCAGAAGTGAAGTTTTCAACACTTCCATCTGCCCTCTGGCAGTTACTGCTTTTCTCAGTAGATATCTGTGAGCTACATACCAGAGAACTTTAACTGGCCAATAAAGTGTTATTTATTTGGAACATCTCAAGGAAGAATAAACCCTGAAGCTCTGTTTGTTACCTTTCTTTCATTTATTGTTTTTAAACGAGAAAGGTGCTTTGTAAAATCTTATGAGAATAAAAACAGCTTCAGATTTTACGTGTTAAGCTGGAGTTTTAAAAGCATGTTTGAGCCTCCTCTCTTTGTCTTAGAAGAGAAATGCAAATGCCAAGGAGTGTCAAAACATTTGAGGATAGATGTTTGGATGAATAAGGAGCTTGTCTGGGATCCAGGATCTCCTAGCTCATGTCCTGGAGCTGCCACAGGCTCCTAGTCCTTCTTCGGCATTCATTCTTCATGCCTCAATTTCCTATTTGTAAATGGGGATTACTGTTCCTCTGTATTTTATCTCTCTTGTCATATTTAAACCATCTGGTGTGATGGGGGCCTCCGTTTTGCTTGTCCTTAGTGAGAATTACTGAAAAGATTGTGGGAAACAAAGTTTGTTTCCATGTAGGGTTCAAGAAGTACAGGAAAAGCTCAGCTGCGAATTTCAGACGAAATATGAGCATTGGGAACTTTCTCAAAGGATGTGCAGTTGGAAATCTTGGGGGTTTGGCAGAAGCTCCATTTTAGGAAACTTAAGATAAAAAAGCAAAGAGTGGACAGGATATTTTATGGGGTTTTTTCCGTTCAGTAGAATCATGCAATGGTTTGGGTTGGAAGGGACCTGAAAGCTCATCCAGTTCCAACCCCTGCCATGGGCAGGGACACCTTCCACTAGAGCAGCTTACTCCAAGCCCCGTCCAACCTGGCCTTGAACACTGCCAGGGACGGAGCAACCACAACTGCCTTGGACAACCCATTCCAGTGCCTCAGCTCCTTCACAGTAAAGAACTTCTTCCTTATATCCTAGATCTCCCCTGTTTAAGTTTGAACCCATTACCCCTAATCCTATCGCTATAGTCCCTGATGAAGGGATAATACGCAGTAATACGCAACTTTACCTGTTACTAGGAGTGTAGGTGACTATCATCTTAAACTTGCTTGTTTTGCTTTAATAGAATCCCTTCAATGCTGAATATTAAAATTATTACAAAGAATTCTCTTAATAGAGATTTTTCTGGGCAGAGTCCAAGGGTTCATTCAATCGGTGCTTTCTCAGTTTTGGTTTTAGGCACCGCTGCCAGTTCTTTTGTGTAGCCTTGCAACTTCAAAGGCAAGGAAGGAGGGAGGTGGGCAGGAAAGCATTTAGGGAAGTTACTCTACCTATGTGAGTATCTTAAGGAGTATGAAGTGATGTTCATGGGTTGGATAACATTAAGGAGAGCATGTCTTCTGCCCTAGAAGCAAAAGTGGTCTGTGGGTCTGAGAGCCATGAGAAGGTCATACGTGAGATAATGATGAAACATGCTTGTTCAGTAAAACATGCATATATGTTACTGTGTGATCAAGTTGAGAAAAGCAAACCTGTAAATGAATATTCAAGACACAGCTTAGTTCTTGATTAAATAAAGAATTACCTTGGCAAAGCTGCATGAGGGCCTGTGATGTTTTTGTCCTCCACAATGGTAGCTGTTTCTGGGATGAAAATGCTTGGGAAATGCTGATATTGACAAAGAAACCAGCTCATAAACAATTCAGCTTCGGATTATCCCAGCTGAGCCTGGGAAAACAAAACGGGGTTGAAAAAAGCACACTGGCAAGGTTTTAATTATGATTTTAATAATGAAGCTCGAACAAACCTCTCGCTGCCAGTACATCAACTGCCCCCTTCATGCTGTTTTCCCAGGCCTGATGGAGGGGCACTGGGAAAGCAGTGTGAGAGCAGATGAGGGAGCATGGTGATGAGTGTGCCTTCGGTCAGCACTGCAAGTGCTTGACATTTAGGGAGAACAAGAGGATCACTCACGTTGCTGTCTTTATCTGAGAGCAGGTGATCAGGTTCAGACAGTCAGTTTGTCATCTTAAGGTCTTTGTGGCTAGGACCTTGTTTGTTTTGCACTCTCAGAAGTGCCACTCAGTCTCATGGCAGAGTTAATAACACTGTGTGATTCCAACTGAGCACAGATTGCTCCTGGAATGTGCTGTGGTTATCTGGAAATAGACTGGTACTCAGGTTCCAGTATGCAGATGCCAGAGAGTTTCCTTCTACCCATCTGCCTAGGCAATGGGTTATGTTAGTCCAGCTCCAGGAACCACAGCCAAGCTGGATCGTGGTTGGATTCCTGCTTTATCCGCCTCCACAGCAAATTGGGAAAGACGTTAGTAGAAACAAAAAGAGAAAATAATAGGATAAGAAAGGGAGGAGTCTGCAGGCAAAGGAAGTGGGAGGAAAGGTGGGGAGGGCAGGGGAAGGAAGCTACAGGGAAACTGTGAACTTGAGAACTAAGATGTGAAGCACAGACAGGAAAGGGTTGATAAGCAATGGGCTAGCTGTATGGAGTGAAATTCAATTCTCTCAACATCCATACGGTCACAACAGGGAGGAACCTGCCCCAATTTGTTCACAGCTTCCCCACATTGTGGTTTCTGCTTCTGAAAACCTAAACCTATCAGAAGTATAACGGACAGACTACTCAGATTATGATGTATGTGGTGTAATATTCAAGGGACAGACCCTTCAGACAGTGGGAGGGCTGCAGCTCCAGGCACTTCTGAAACAGGAGAAAGTGGCGTTAGTGTTTCGGGCTAAACCATGGCACTATTTCCTTGTTCTCATTTCAATTCAGTGATTTATTTATCAGCAAACAAGCAAACCTGCCCTCTTGCAAGGTTCCTATCGTTAAATAGGTTTTATCCAAGGTTACTCTTATGCTGTAGGTTCACAGAGGATATGCTATATCCTTTACCCATAACAAAGAACGTAAACCCCAGCTTTAAATGCAAAATTCAATTCAGTGCTGGCTGGGATTCACAAAGCAGTTCCTTCACCACAGTGAAAGCACTATAAACTCGGGAAGCTAATTTTCAATGGTGGCCCCTGAAATTGCACAGTTGAGCATGTAAGAGCACTATTGTGGCTACGCGAGCATGTGGAGGATCTGAAAGCTGGGGTCACATATAGTTGACTTTTGTTCATTTACAAACCAGTTCCACAGCATCAGGATGGAAAACAGAAAACAAGCCTTGGGATACACTGCCCTGTGCTTTTTTCCCCCAAAATATCCCAATAATGATGTCACTGGAAGGAGGGGGGAGGGGGGCAGTTGGTGGAAAAAAGCCAAGAGTGTCCCTGATGGGGAAAGGATCTTGTCTATAGAGCCTGGAGCTGTTTCAGATTGTGGTGTTTGGGGCAGGACTGAGCCTATTTGGTTTCCTAGAAACCCTACTCATGAGATCTGTGCATTAGATCACCAAACAGGGGCAGGAGCTGGGTGGCCAGATAGACATGCACACAGGTTTTCATGGCTTATTCGCCAGGTACAAGGTGAAGGACAAGGGGGGATGGCTTTAAACTGAAAGAGGGGAGATTTAGATCAGATATTAGAAAGAAATTGTTCTCTGTGAGGGTGCTGAGGCGCTGGCACAGGGTGCGCAGAGAAGCTGTGGCTGCCCCATCCCTGGCAGTGTTCAAGGCCAGGTTGGACACAGGGGCTTGGAGCAAGCTGCTCTAGTGGAAGGTGTCCCTGCCAATGGCTAATGATCTTAATGCCCTTTTCAGTCCAAACCATTCCACGATTCTACATGGAACTGCCTGGCATGTGGGGTCCTGGAATGGTCCTGTGAGAGTGCAGGGATAAATACATGAGATTGCTATGGGAGAGTGCAGAAGGAGGACCACCAGAGCTCAATTTGACAGCTTTGCAAAGCACAAATGTAATCTCAGCCTGAAAAAAGCCATGATCTGCTGCTCAAGGGGTATGACAAGCCAGCCTCCTGGAAAATAGCACTCCGAGTCCTTTGCAAAGGAATCAAATGAGGAACAAGGCTATTACCTCATGTCACACTGTGTCTAATAAAGAAATGGAAATACCCTACTCTGCCACAAAGACCAAGGAGACCAAGGATCATGCTGTGTGACACAAATAAACGAACAGCGAAACAGAAATGGAAAAACATGGGCCCAAACATTACAAGGAAATATCAGACCTTGAAATGATTGCCTGTCGCAAGAAATAGGCTGTAACAAAACATGCATTACAAAGATGATTTGGTTGTGTGATCTAGTTTTTGCTGTTACACAGAAACAGATTTGGGACCATCGCTGTTCAATTCTATGTGTATCTCCTTATTTTTAGATCACATTAGGAAAAGACAGCAAGCCAATGCCAACAAATATCTGTACCTGGGGAGCATTGTAACTGTTCATTACCAGATATATGTAGCATTAGCAGAGATGTTTAAACAGGGATGCTGGTTGTTTTCTCCTTTGCTCTGCATGGTTAGTCTCTTGTTCTAATAAGCTGTCAGGGTCCAGATCTGCATCCCTCATCTTATGGAGCACCAGGAAATAAACAGGACACGTTATCAGCATGAGGATGCATCTACTCAGGACCACTCACAGGATTTGGCCTTTGTGTGATTGATCTCTCTGTTGTTACATGTGACCACAGAGTCCAATTTACTAACACCTCCCTCCTGGGCTATTGATTGCTACTGAGAGTAAGTGTTACTTCCACATACTTTTCCCTCCCTCAATTTCTTTCTCTCCAACCCAGCAAGGACTTTTGTGAGCATCAGGACCAGTGAAATGGGGTTTCCTTATGGGAGAGTCATGTTGACCCCTCCCTGGTGTGTGTTGGATGCTCTCGGACTTGCAATCTTGCAGGAGCAGTAAAAGAGATGATCTCTTCTACACAGTTACCTGCTTTGTAGTTATCAAACTTAGTTAAAATCGTTGGCTCAGGAGTTACTGGCATGCACGGGGAGCACAACTTTACAAGCCATTTTTCCTTAGGAAACCAGGCTGAGGCAGGTTGGCTTTCCCTGTGGTACAAACACGGGCTCTCCATTTGGTTCGGTAGGCTTTTTTTGACAGCCTTTCCAATCCTGCAGTGTCATCCTTTGTTTGAAGCGGCTCTGACACATCTTCTAACGCGTTTAGGCAGCTCTCACTAACACCGGCCAACAAACGACCTTCCCGCTCTCTTTCTTTTGCACTCCCAATGTATCCGAAGCCCATCAGGAGTTACTGAAGCACCCTAGAGCCGGGGGCCACCGTGCTCACGACTCACCCCGGAGGGGAAGGGTCCCAGTGGCCGCCCTTGGGCCACCTCCTTGGGCTGCCGCTCCCCGGAGCCCCCGAAGGGAGCGAGGGCCGAGCTGGGGGGGGCTCCCCTGGGAAGTTTCCTGCCGGGGGAGGGCCGGGCCGGGCCGGGCTGGGCGGAGAAGGGGCACGGCCGTGGGGCGGAGCCGGCTGCGCTGCGCTCCGGCGCTCCGCGGCTGCCGGGCACGGGGCGCGCACGGCAGTAGGAGCCCAGCGCCGCCGGGAGCCGTCCGCCGACAGCTCCGTGTGTCCCCTGGGGGGGAGCCGCCGGCAGGTAACGGGACGGGGTTCGCGTTGGGTCGGGTTGGGGTTCGCTTCGGGGTGCCCCAAGCAGCCGCTTCTCCGCCAAGCCCTGCTGAGGCTCCGTCCTCCTGCCCGGGGCACCAGCACCGGGACGCCGGTTGGGGCTCGCACGGAAGGGGCTCGGCTCTCTCCGCTGCCGCTTGGGCTCCACTGGGCACCGGGAGTGCGAGTTGAAAGGCTCCCTCCGAGCAGCCGAGAGAGCCCCGCGGGTAGCACCTCTCGGGGCCCAGCAGGATCTCCCCGTCGGTACCGGCAGTGTCTCGGGGGGTCTCGGAGTGTTCTATACCCTTAGTACACCTTTAGTAGTCTGTATTTTATCCCCCGCCTCTTCCTTCGGGAGCCCTCCGAAAGGCAAGAGGAGGAGGCGCCGGTGCCTGCAGGCTGTGCCCGGGGCGCTCTGCCGCCCGTTCGCGGCGTTGTGGGGCGTTCTACCCGCTGAAGTTTGGATGGGGGGTGCGAGAGTTTCCCGTGTTTCTGACTCGGGTCCCGCTCGGTAGGAATTTTCTCCTTCAGACTTTGCAGTTCCGCCACCCTGGGTCAGTCCCTGCTTTCTGATAGGGGTTTATAGCAGCGGGGACACGTTAGTGAGGTACAACCCTACCGAGACGTGCGGGTTTTATAGGCTGTGCGGTATGAAGTTTTCCCATAACTTTAGTGTTTAAATATCGTAGTGAGCAAGGAGACAGCGTTTTCACACGCATTACACTTGGGTGGTTTTCTGTGAAGTCTGATAATCGTAATTCTCTGTTTCCTTTAGCCCTTCCCTCAGCGGTTAGCAAGCCTAGCCTGATTGCTGCTTGTGTTTCTGTAACAAGAGGAAATCTGAATGCAATTCCTAGACTCTAGGCACGTATTTCACTCAATAGCCAGTGGCTACCAAAGCTGCTTGGGCAGAAGTGTGCTGGCAAGGGCTATGTGCCCGGCGGGATGCACACACACGCTGTGAGCCTAGGCTGTTTATACCAGTGGGTGAAAAGTGTGTGGAGTTAGTAAAGAGTTGCCTTAATTCAACAGGATGTGTCCAAGTGTTTGATGGATTCTACCAGTGTAATGCTTATTCTGGTATCTAGTGGTTTTATAAGTTCTGTCTCAGAAGTATACAGAGAGCAAATGATAGGGAGGAATAAGCGTGTTCTTTATATTTCTCATCATTTGGGGGGCATCTTTCAGGTGTGACTGTGTAGCATAATGTGCAGAAGTGCTTCTGTATCATCTGCTTTCAGGGGAAGTATTTGTATAGGATGTTAAACTGATTCAAACGCTTGACCCTCCCTGGAAGGCAGTTAATGTTCCTGTATTTGTTGTGGCTGAGGTACAGCTTTTGTTGGCAGAGGCTGGAATACCACACATCACACTTTGCAGTGAATTTAAGCGTAGCGGGGTGAGAAGAAGAAAGGAAGAGTTTGAAATTTTCTGAGCTATTCCAGGCTGCCAGCAAAATACAGACAGGATTTCTATCGATTATCTCACCCTTTCTGTAGAGCAGGCCTTGTCCACGAATGGCTCAGGTACCCACGTAGTGTGTTTAAGACAGAGAGAGAGGTGCCGGTGCAGAGGAATAAAGGGGTAGCGGTGCCCTGGGGAGGGACCGCTGGCGGCAGAGCATCCGTCCGCATCCCGAGGGATAACGGGGAGCGGGGGGGATGCTCTAAGCGGGCCGCGGACGAGGGTGGAGGTCGATGGAGGTCTGGGGTGGGCGATGCTGGCCGTTTCCACGAGAGGGCTTTCTTCTCCTCATGCGAGGCTCCGCTTGCCCCGCAGGTGCGGAGCGCAGGGTGAGCGTTGGGGGTGGCTTTGGCTCGCAGAGTGTTTCAGCTTTCCTTTGTAAATCACGGGGAAATCCCTTTATTCCCCTTGGGCTGTAAGGATAGGACATCCTGGGAAGAGCACCAGCCTTCTGTTTCCAGGCTTGCTTCACAACTTAGAGCAGATCCCAGCAACTTCATTCCTTCAAACAGAGAAGAGGTTGAGTGTGTTTGAGGAGGGGGTCTGAGTGTTTGCATCCTCGCCTTAGCTGATGGCAACGAATGACTCTATCCTGATCTCATTTTTGGCTGCTCTAACGTGTATTATGCTTCTCAGGGTGGGGCAAAAGGGAAACGGGAATCATTGTGTGTGTATGAAAATGCTGATCTGTCCGGAAGGTCTCTGCCAAGTTGTTTAATTCCAACAACTCAATATACACAGCCCTGCAGGTCTGTTCTAAAAGGCAGAAACTGTATCTGTAACCAGGAATAATACTGCAGTTCATAAAACATGAGAAGCATCTGTTACTGTGGCTTCAATTTGTTTCTCCCTCCCCAGAATAACCCAGTTGACAGCTCAGGCTGTCAGGTTTAATGTCCTGTGATAAACCTTTGGTCCTGCATCCCGTGGATAACTGTGACTCACAGAATCAATAAACCCAGCTCCTGCTCACTGCAGCAGCCCAACGGGGGAGCAGGAAGGACTTCAAACCACCTCCCTGCATGGAGCTGGTCCCCAACAGCGGATGGATAGATGTGGGGTTCTCTAAAAGTAGGTCTATGGGGTATATTTCTGCAGAGCCAGCTGGGATCTTGGCTTCTCTCAACATTACGGCTGAACAAGTGAAGGGGTAGTGTTTTCCCTCCTAGCACCTTTTATCTTGCCTTAATCTATCCCGGGCTGAATACTGTAGGCAGTTGAAGCAGAGCCATCTTCTGCTTTGATGTGTGTTTATTGGCTCTAGTGTCTCATTCTCTTGGCTTTTTGTTTCTCTTTGCTTTCTAAGTTAGGTTGTTCTCTCCCCACCCCTCCTCCCCAAACAAAAAGAGCAGAGGAGGCAAACAGTGAATCAAGTGACTCTCTTGTGAAGGCTTTCCTTGCTTTGCCCCTGCCTTCTGTAAGATCCCTTCATAATTAAAATATTATGACTATCCTTATGGTGGCCCTTCGCTTGTGGCAAGGATCCCAATTTGACGTCAATGCAAAAATCCTGGTTTCTGGCAAAAGGGCAGATGACATTTCACCAGCTAGTGCATGCCCAGAGTGGTTTTTTCTAACCACAGTGCTAAGACCATATGGGCAGATAATGAGTTTAAGCTGATAAACAGCTTTAGAGATTTGCCCAAATAAAGCACTTTCTTCCTAGAAAACACGTTTTCCTTTGAAATAAATAATGCAGTTCCTGTGTTTTTATTTAATTATCTCGAGTCCTGTCTGTTCTCACCAGGCTGCAGGAAAACAGACACAACTGCTCTGGGAACAGAAGCTACTGGATTGATGGGGCTGTGGGACTTGCATGAGGAAGGGCTAGAGAAAAGAAGTTTGGATGCTATAAAACTGAGGCTTAAGGCATATAACTAAGCAGATGGTGGTCTGAGAGTTCTGTGCATAGTTCTTGACATCTTGCAGATGACTCATTGCAAGAGGTGATAGTAGGTCCACGGTCTGTTTGGGAGCTATAATTAAAACAGATGAATATCTCTGCTCCTTGTTAATCCTGTGAGGCTGCTGAAGCACTCCTTGTTTGGGCGTATTGCTGTAAAATAATCCCTACTTTTGCTTTTTCAAGGGTGTTTGGCTGGTGTTAGTCTGATTTTGTTTGTTTTACTTAAACTACTATCAATAAAATGTGAGGGAGAGATTTTTGGATCCAGTTTTCTTGTGTTTCAAGGGGGAAAAAAAGGCAATAGTACAGTGAGGACTGGGAATGAAATGGCTGTGGGAAGTGGTGGCCTTTAGTTTTCATTCCTTCCAACTCTAACCATTCTGTGACTTTAAAATGGTAACTCAAAACCAAGTAGTGTATTCACATGAGAGGGCAAAGCCTGTGCATTTCTCCCCCAAGATGCATAAGAATGAGCTGTTTGGATCTGAAATTGCTCCTTCTCTTTTAAGCTATTTCTTAAGAATTCCCTTTTCCAGTTTTTTATTCCTTTTTTATTTTTTTTTTCCTTGGGAATGATTGTTAATCCTTATTGGAAGTAGCAAATGAAGGAAGAAAAAGATTATACAGAAAAAATCAGTCCACACTTCTCCATTCTTTCTCATGATGCTTATTCCTTCTAACACTGCCTTAAGTATTTTCTGTTGTCTGTTCCCTCCTTTCCCACCACTTCTCAGCACTGGGAACGCTACTGGACTTTAATTGTGTTTCATATAAGGATACGTTCCAGATGTCTGGAGCTTTGCTTTGTGATGGTTGCTGCTATCTCATTTGTAATCGATATGACAGCCGAGCTGCATTTGGTCCTGCCATTGCTGGAGACTGCACAGTTCACTGTTCCTCTTGTGTCCATTCCTTCCCCTACAACAACACTTCTTACTGCCTTTTCACTGCTCATGCAGTCCTGAGTTTCCAGCATGGTGAATGAGTTATCCCATCCCTTAGTTCCACAGGATTCCCGTGAATTCAATGCCCACCAAATAGTTGATGGGACTTCTGTTTTCCCCTCCACCCCAACCTCTTGCCTTGGAGCATTTAACAGCTGCTTTGCTGTTTATCATTCCTGCTTTGGTAAAGATCTGTTATGGGTTAATTTGGTATAAATTATGCAAGACTGAAACAAGTGGCTATAGGAAGACAGTGCAGGGATTTTTCTACTCTTCACCACACCAGCTGCTCAACCAGTTTGTCAGCATGTTTGTATTTATTTTTGCACAGATAAGATTTAAAGAAACAAACTATAGAGATGTTTTATGAATTGACCCCAAATGGGATTTGCTTCTGCACCTCTGCCACTTTATGTTCTCTAGCAATGGGCTTGAAGGATTTCCGTTGGCCCAAAGTTTCTAATCAGCAGCGTGTACTCTTGACACAAGAAGCTTTGGATGACCACATGCCTAATGTGAATGCTTCATGTTTGGGCTAATACAATGGGCTAATACACAGTGGATATTACATGACTATTGAGAGTCTTCATGTGTTACTTTATCCTCACCGAATTCAGTTCACAGAAAACCATTGTCATTGTCCTTTGAGATGATGCAAGTGGGTTTTTGACTGTCAAAGGTTTTTAGAGTCTTGTTTCTGCACAAGGTCTATGTAGTCCCTCCAACAAAGATTTCAGTGATTGACAGGTCTCTAAGGGTTCTTGTCCTTTAGGGCTTTTTTTTGCTATTGGGGTGTTCCCTTTGCTATGTATTTGCTAAACAAACCTGGTCTAGAACAGAATGAATTGAAAAGCCGCTGTAGAAGAGTCCATTCTTAAACCCAAATGGAGTTCAGATTCTTTTAGACGAGTGTATCACTTCAGGAAAATCAAGCGATGTTTCTGATGAAATAAACAGTGCTGAAACTGAATCTCATCCATGTGCTTGGTATTACTTGGTTCTGTGGTTATGCACGATTTTTGTGAATTAGGGCTTAGGTCTGAGTTTGCTCAGCTCAGCGGTTGATTGACTGTGTTTAATTCATCTTAAAGGTATTTTCCAGCCTTGTTGATTCTGTGATGTCTATTCCTGCCCTTCTGTCTCCCTCGTTTAGTTGACACACAGCCATGTTAAAGAGGGGCTTTTTTGGGGTATCTGAGTGTGATCTGGAGCCTGCCCTAGTTTGTCTGCTGGAAGCAGTATAACCAGTATCCTCTTTACTCCTGATGTTAGTGTCAGGACAAAACCTTACAACAAGATGTGGGGAGGTGGAACAGGACCAAGCTGCTAATGTGACAAGTCATGTAGTATAGCAGAGATAATAATAGCTTTTATGGCTTTTTTCAGCTTTCTCACTTGAGTCATGAACAGCTTTAAGTACATTTTATGCCATCCCAGATGTCTGGAAAGCCAACAAGACAGATGAGCGGAACGGAGTATGGGACCATATGGTGACTTGTTGACTGTGGGTCAGTGGCATAGCCTGGCAGAGGCTCAGGAGCTTAAAGGCCCTGGCTGCAGCTCAGGTTGTATATATTGTGCATGATTACAGTACTGTTGCTGCAGCTCTGTGCTTCTCATAAGGCTCAGCACTGAAATTGTAACGCCAGCAGCTTTTCTTCATGGCCCAATGCCCAGTTGGAAGAAGGGTGATTTTGGTCATGTTGCTAGACATACGTATTTATGGCCCTGTTTCATCTGTTGCGTTTAATCTGTTGGGGTATTTTTAATGTTATTATGGAAACAGTTACTATATTTACTCCTTATGAAAAGCTCTGTGTATGACAGTCAATGAGAAGGGAGTTTTAGAGTAATAAGGATAGCACTAAATTATGGTGTCTACAATTCTTCAGCAAAAATGGTCCAAACGAACTGACTGGCAGTTTGCCTGTTCTTGAGACATGGACCTCGCAGGGCACTGAACTGGAACAGGCTATGCTGGGAAAGCAATGTCAGGGTTTGTTCTTGGCTCACTTGATGGCACATCTCATTTCCTTGGGGAGCAAAGAGAACCAGATCTTCTTGTACTGGGAGAGTTTATGCCTATACTGGGCTGGTTTCTCAAACCTGCTGAGAACCTGTTCTCACAGCAGTTTGGGACCTGTGGATACCTTTCAGATGAACTTCTCAAACCCTGTTGGCAGGGTAAACGGGATAGCGGTGTGGATTTTTGAGTGGCAGTCAGTTGGTGATACCTTATTTGTGTAATCAGTTGAAAACAGAATGCTTTTTGACGTCAGTCTTGCCAATAACAATTGTAGGGGGTTTATAGTGATGACCATATGCCTGGTCCACAATGAGCATGTAGGAGAAATAAGAATAAAGACTTGAGTGCCTCAAAATGTTCTTAAGAGGGGTGGACTTTGGATCTGATGCACTTCTGAACTGCCAACTGCCCTTTGGTCCTGTTAATGTCCAAGGGGATTCTCCGAGCTGCTTAGAATGAGGCGAGTTGCTTAGAATGAGGCGCTGCTTTTCTGTTGATCAACAAAGCTTTTGCTTCCAGTGGGAATGTGGCTGAAGCACAGCCACTTAACAGGGATCTTCTAGAGTTACACCGAGCTGGTTTTCAGAATAAGAGACAGGGAAAGCTGAGAGCTAGTTCTGGAAACGCTGGAGGCACAGCACTGAAAGCACCAATACCTCTCTTTGACCTACGTTTTGCTTTGGCAGCCTGAGCGCTGCCAATGTAATACATTGCTGATGTGATGAATGGCTCCAGGTTCACAGTCTTGAAACCAGACCTTCCAAGTGATAAGGATTTCAGCTTACAACGATGCTTTGCCAGTTAAAAACTGTTTCTCTTCTTTTAAATGTTAAGGGAAACATCAGTCAGGAACAACAGTCTGATGAGATTAAGACAGAACAGGGCATCCCAGAGCCTGGATGGATGAAGAGGGGGGTTTTGTTTTGTCGTTTTCTCTTTCTTGTTCTCCTCACGGTGCTGAGAGGAGCAGAAGGTTTTGTGCTTTGCATTTTATGTGTTCATACTTTGATACTACAGCAGGGAGGGCTTGGCAGGAGAAGACACAGAGTTTAGTTTAAAAACATTCATTTTCTTTGTTGGCGCTGCTGCAGATAGTTCCAAGTTTCAGTTAGCAGTGGGTTTCTCGTAGCGGTTCTCTAAGGTGATGCTCTTTGCGAACAGCTTTGAAGCTCTGCACTAGCCTTGGGGAGCTGAGGGCACTGGAAGCGCGGTTTACTCTCACTCCCCAGTCTTATCACTGATTTCCGTGCTCAGAACTGAAGTGTGCAAATGCAGCATCATTGACATCAGCCTGCTGTGGAGCTGCTTTGGCTCTGGAAGTTGCACTGCTTTTGTGAGCATCTGTTTCACCAGCTGTGAGAACTCAGGCAGTACCCTCAGCATGTGGGTATGATGAACATTCGTGTTAGCTAATCTTGGTGAAGTGCATTGGAACTGTGAAGCGTCATGGGTGGTTGTCTGAAAGTGTGAAGGTGTAAAATGATGTAAGCCACAAGCGTCTTTGTTAGGAAACAGAAGTACCAATTGGGGCACCAAGGCAAAGGGTTTATGGGGAAGAAGAGGAATTTACCTATGGAATTTAACCTTAGTGAGAATTATGCCTCATTCTAACCTTTTATATAAAGTCTAAATGCATTCAGTTGTACCTTTGTAAAGCTCCTGTCCAGGGCTGGATGTTGCCCTCGTACCACAGGATGATGCAGATGCGTTTCCTTTTGTTGTTTTCCCAGTGCCCCCCTCCACACACTTGCTTTTTATGATCAAAGCTCCATCCTTTAAAGATATGCCAATTCCTTGTTATAATGCTCTGAAGATCCCCTATGGGGAACAGCTCTGATTAGACACTAAGGAATTCTTTAATTCTCTTCATACTCCTTACTTTTAGGAACATCTTGTTGATAAAAAATGTGGCTTTTTTTTGCCTTGCTGTTACTATTTCTTCTTTGGCTCCCCTCCTTCCCAGACACTATACTTGTTCTTTATGCTCTCCCATTGTCTTGTCTTATACAAACTTGGTTCCTTGGTTCTTGCTTTCACTTCATTCTTTCATCTCCTGCAGCACTCAATGAATGCTTAAAAACTAATAAATATTAATAATAGGCCTCTTTGAACCAGCAGGTTCTTTGCTGCCTAAACTCACCTTTTCCTGCTGCTTATCCCCTATTAAAAGTTGCTATAATCTGCAGATTGGAGCTGTAATAACTTGTGTAGCAGTGGCTGGGTTTGTGACAAGCGTAGGATTATAGCTCCAGGTGGGGAAGTGGCAGCAGGAGCAGAGATCCTCAAAGGCACAAAGATGTTGTTTCAATTGAAACATTCTTAGCAATAAAGGAAGAGAAGCCAAAAAAAATTGGTGTGGGAACAGAGCTATTTATCTAAATAGCTCTTCTTACACAGGTTTCCACGGAGTGTCAGTGACCTATATAGGCTAATCCTGTATTGCACATGAAATCCTGTGTTTAGAAGGGGAAAAGCATTCTTTCTGGAGAACATTGTTTAAGCAGGTTGTACTTTTGGAGATGCTTTCAAACCAATTCATAGTTTAAATCAGCAAGGCAAACTGTGAGATACATCTGTGATATTACTGTATATCTTTTAATTCTCTCTGCAGATGGGTTTACCTCTCCTTAGAGCTACAGAAGAAAAAGATGCTGTCTGCCTCAGTGTGTAATGTTGTCCACATAATGTACAGACCAGGCTCCAGAGATTTTACCATACACATACCTACATGCACATGCTTTTTTGGACATCAGTGAGGTTTTTACTGTCTCAGATCACATAGGCTAAGGACCAAATGAAGTAAACAGGCATGGCGTGTGTGAGGTTTACCAACGATACCTCCTTTCCTCTGTTTAACAATACAAGCTACTGGTTGAGGAGAGGAGAACCCTGAGCTGTCAGGGCTAACTTTAGGAAACTCTGTTTCTTCCACAGTTGACTTCCACAAGTAAGTCTTCCACAGTGCTGGCTTGGTCTTACTTAGGGGATGTGAGCTGTTCCTAAGCAGAACCTCTATTGGATGGGTTGCTTCCAGGCTTGTGTCTTGTGCAGGAACCACACTAGCTACTACTTAAGTCTAGGACTGGCTGGGAGCTTTCCAAGGGAACAATTTGCCTGCAGAAAATGCTGATTTATTGAAAGCAGTCCTGCTTTGTGGGAAAGGGTTGGTCTCTGCTCAGTTCTCCTTGGGTGAATTTTGTGTGTTTGGGATAGAATTTCTTAGTCAAAACAGAGGGATGTTGGTTAGGAGCCAAGTGGTTTGGGTTTTCCACCTATGCTGTCACAAATCCAAAACGGGGTAGAGAAAGCAGGTTTCCTACATGCCAGTAATGCGTGTCCTAACCGCAGGACTGCTGTTCTAGAGCACGTGCCTTTTTGCTTGAAGGTTTCCAAGGTGGAATTCAAACCTTCATCTCAAACCTTCATCTCTATGTGAGATGAAAAACACATTTGAAGTCTCAAAGGCGATGGGATGAGAAACCAAGTTCCCATCCAGGTGTCCTCGTGTCTTCCTTTGTGGTTGTCTTTCCTCACTGGTTCTGCAGGTTTGTGTCTCCCTGAATGTGTTCTTCATGGAATAGAGTGAAGAATCTCTGGAGACCTTGGCAAAATCATCAGAATGTCAGGGACAGGAGGAGAGTGACTGACCCTGAAGCACTGCTGCTGTGTTTTGTCAGGGTCAAGGCTATACAAGGCTTTATAGCTCCTAAACCCCTGCTTTCTCTGAGGAATATTATTAGAAAAACACCTTAAGCAGCCAAGTTCAATATAGCTGAACACTGTTGATATGTTTGTGCTTGGACCATTGTTGTTGGACAGGGTAGGAGAAATAATGCTTAGGGCAACAGTGTGGCTTCTTGGAACAGAATGAAATGCACTCCTGCTGGTTTGATTGCTATGAGCTCGGCAAAGGCAGAGGTATAACACATGGTTTCAGTCATAGGCCTCTTCCAATTTCTTCTTTCCTCCTTTTTATGGAGGGGAGAGGAAAGTGATGCTCTCTTCCTCCTTTCTTAATTCTCCTTGGATAATGAGGAGATAACAAGAAGAAAGCCAGGAGGGAATCTCAGGTAAGTGAGGTGTGTGCTCAGCCAGGACATTTGTTCTCTGTGGTTGCTCTCTGTATCATCAAAGACCTGGATCTGGTTGTTCCAGGGCAGCTCACCCACCTGAATCCCAATGCATTGCATGTTGCTTGGCTGCCAATGGGAGCTTTCAGGGGCTCCCTCTGTTGTAAAAGGTGGGATTGCAAAATTGAGGTGCACATTCCAGCTCTGATCATATGAGAACATCACTCTCTTTACTTTGTGATGTTGTTCTGCCTGCTTTTAAGAAATGGGGAGGGAAAAGGTTGGGGGTTGAAGCTTCATCATTGCAAAGGCAATGACAAGACACTCCTCTTAAAGGCAAAACACGCCCTTGCTGTGTGTTTGAGGTTTAAATAGTGGCACTTTCCTGCTTCCAAGAAGCCAAGTGCATCCTCAGATGATCTCTGTTAACATGTTTTAAGAAGACTTTTGTACATCTTGTGGTAGATGAAGAGTCTGAGCTTGCCTTTTTGGTTCCACCTCTCTTTCTTCTTCAAGTTGAAGTAGAAGGCGCAAGGTGTGATTACAGCACACAGAAGCATGAGGCAGCAGAAGGCCTGAGGTGGTGGAAACCGGAACCAGGATCTCCAACACACAGTCAGCTCTGGAAATCATTTCATGTCAAAGCACTACTGGATGTGAGATGAGGTCTAACGTGTCTGCTCCCCAGAGATGCAGACCCCAGCAACAGTGTTTGAAAGAACAATGAAAACACCCTAAGCCTTGCTTTTGTGGGTGTTTTTTGTGATAAAAAGGCAATGTTTACTTTCATATATTAGATAATAATAATCTTTTAATATGTTTTCACAAAAAATAATTAAGAAAAGAAAACATTTCTCTTGCATTAATCAAGTCTAAGTCTTCTATGTTTGACTGATTGAAATATCAGCATATTTCTGCCTCTCGCTTCTGGTTATGGTCATTAAAGGAACCTCTAACATGCTGATTGCTAAGGTTCCTTAGATCCCCAGGAGGATGAAGGTAAGCTGCTGCGTTTCTTCAGAGGCTTAGACTGTGCACTATATGATAGCTGGCATTTGGGAATTATCTGATAACTTTTCAAGGACTAGACTCTGCTCACAAAATTCAGTTTGCATCTTCTAATCAGAGAATGACCGGACTTCTTTGCATCCATTTGATGTCCATATTCCCCACATTTGTTAAGTATATTTAAATCATAAAGAAAAGCAAGCTATTGATCTACGACATCACTCTTTTCTTCTTCTTCTGAATCAGGGATGGAGAACTAGGAACAAAAATCAAGTTAGTGTGGAAATAGTTGCAGTAAGTTGAGAATGTAAATGTGTGGTTGAGCTGCTCTGCAAACTCACCCTGTTGAGACAAGGACACACTGCACTAGGATAGTATCGTAGAGGGTTTGTCATAACCCACGTCAGGGTTGCACATCCCAGCTCTTCCATGAGACTGACTTGAAAGTTCTTTTCTGTGGCTGGAGCCGTATTCTTGTGGGCTTCACTGTTGCAGTCTGGGATGGGTCATTTGAAGCTGAAGGACTCCAAAAGAAGCCATGGAGTGAATCTGTTTCCCTTAGCATCCTTAAAGATGACACGTGTAGACTGTCCTTTAATATGAAGCTACAATCTTCAGCTGTACGCTTTGATTCTTTATGAAGTGCCTTTCATAAAGAAGGTATGGAGTGGGACCAGACATTGATTTTTAAATGGAATATGATTAAATGTAAAAGCGCTTGAGTCCGGCTGCCTTGCAGCTTTGTAGGAAGCTCTGCATGGACAAGATTTGTCACTTCCTTCCCCTTTCCTGTTCTATCGTCCCTGAGCTTGTTCCCTTGTGAAGAAGTCTGCCTAGTAAAGCAAGGATTTGTGAGGATACGCTATTGTTTAGCAAGGAGGTGGTGAAACAGATGCAGTTGCTGAAACTTGATGATAAGGTAATTTTCTCACCCTTCCGATAACTGTAAATGTGTTTGAAAGAGGATTCCCATGGCCAGTAGCAGTTGTTATTGAGTGTATACACCTAGATATAAATTGAAGATCGACTGGTGGATAATGAAGCAGTGCAGCATGCCTGAGTGAACAGATTGAGCAGGCAGCTGAACTGTGTCCATGTACTAACCCACCAGAATGAGTCTGGTGCTCACAATTTTCTGTCAGATGTAGCCTTTCTATGTTGTGTCACAGTGATTACTACTTGTTTATTGAGCTCCTGTGTGGTCCATGTTAGCCGAACATCTATCTCACAGTTGCAAATGGATTGCATCTCTGTAGCACGTTTTTGAGGCAGAGAATCCTGTTTACCAATGCCCATTTTACTGCTGTAAGGGAATTCTAAATGACTTGCTGAAGGTGTTGTGGGAAACTTGCAACAGACTAGAAAATAAGAGATCTTGCTTCTAAAAAAGAGACTTTCTCTTTCTTCCTTCATAGCACCTAGCCAAGTATTGCTCCTAGAAAAGATACCTTGGGTTTAAGTCATGGGGAGGGAGTATTTCCTGTATTATAGGAAGAATTTTCCCAGCTAAGTAAATGGCTTGCTTTGCTGTTCTCTTGGAGTCAAATGTCCCATATAGCCCAGTGATACTCTGTTAAGGCCTTGTCTTCTTTTGGCTGTGTTAGTTGTGTGTTTACTGTATATTTAGGTGGAACACCTTTTTCTCTGTAAGTGAAGCTCCGTCTGTAGGTTGTTTTGTGGTATTTTTTGTTATGTTTCTATGGAGAAAGGGTTGTTTGCTTGTTTCTCATAGAGAAACAAAGATCTTCTGAACTTTTAGGAGGACTGCAGAAGGGGAATACTTACCTCAACCAAAATAGTCAATACTTCATGGTTGGGATATGCAACTAGAATGTGGGAGACTACAGATCTGAACCTCCTTTTCCCACATCACACTCACTGCCACTCTTGCCTCTTCTGAGTGCCAACTTTTGACCTGTTAAACTTCCTCAGAACTGCACATGGGTTCATAACAAGCGTTTTCCTTTGGACATACTGGCTTTTTCAGGCCTTTTCCCCAAGGAAAGTGTTTGTGGAAAGGATATAATCAGGCCTAATAGTCCTTAACAAGTGCTTGAGTCCTGCCATTTGGTGAAGGAGCAATGCAGTCCTGAAGCATTTGCCTGTTCTCACTGCAGTAATAATCCTAATCAAAGCCACCATGAGATGGCTGCTTTCTCCACCCTGAGGCATTCCTGGGTGCTTCCTTGGGAAAGTGAGTTGCTTTGGAGCTGTTAAAAAGGCACATGCTGCATAACACACCCCGACTTCCCAGGTGTGGAGCTGCTGAGTGTTAATGCCAATCGCGCAGCTCAAAATCACAGCTTTGCTCTTGAGATTGTAATAGTGTTAAAAAATTCAGCCTTGATCTCGATGAGAGCCCGAGTCCCTGAGCTTGTGTTGAAGCAGGGTCAAGGTTTTTAATTTGCTGGTTCTTCAGAGATGCTGAGAACCTTCAGTGGCAGCTGAAATGAGAGGGGGCTGCGTGTGCTCGGTGTTTTGGAAGGAAAACAGTGTGTGCATGTGTTGAGCTGCGATGTACAGAAGCCAGGATCTCTAGGGGAGTTGCAGTATCGAAGATGGTGCCCCTGTAGTTGTTTCTTAATTAAACCCCAGACACTTTACATGGCTTCTTTTGAACTTCAGGACTCTGCTTTTCCTGAGCATATTTGAGACTTCCAGCCTGGAAACTCCTTGGAGCTTTCTGTGAAGGTATTAAGGGGAAGAAAACCAGTTGGTTGTCTCAAGCTGAGGAGGAAATGCTAGACCTGAAGGATTATCTCAGTGCAATGAATTTTAAAGACTTTTTGCTATACATTTGTGGAAAGCTATCAAAATGCTAATAGTTCTGCTGCCTTTTTAACCCTTTCAACGTATGGAACTGTTGGAAGGGAGGTGAGAATGTCTTATTCAACTGCAAAGTCAAGTCAGAAATTAAGTTTCGAGCAGCTTTTCATCCATTGGCCACAAGTTCTCCCAGTGATAAGGAAGAATGATGCACCCATCTTTTGGAGACACCAATTCTGTGTGCTCAGTTGAGCATGATTAATGCTTAATCTGCAGGTGGGGTGTAGGTCAGGTATTCCCTGCATCTAACACCCTACGGGAAAGGCTATAGCAAGGACTGATGAGCTCCCTCCATCTCCCCTTCACAAAAAGTGAAGTTGGAACCAGGTTGCTGTGGCTGGCTGACTTTTGCAGCCCCTTTTTGGGGGTGACTTGGGGTGCAGGATGGAGGCTTGGTGCTTCCCTACCCCATTTTTGGGATGCACACCCTGCCTGCCTGCCTCTGTTGTATGGGAGGTCTGTGTAGCTGGTGAAGCCTTCAAGGAGGCAAGCAGACATCTTTCCCTGGGGATTCTCTCTGTGTCTGTGAGGAACTTCTGTTCCATTTATTTAGTTTGTTGGCTGAGGTTTCTGACATGTTAGGAATGTCTCGTTCAACTCTGCGGAGATTGTGTTAATGTTCTGCTTTGGAGCTAGGTAAATACTTGGGTAACTGGTGATATAAATAACTGAATTTGTGAGTGTTATTAAACCCATGAGACTCAGTCATTCCTTTAGCTGTCTCCTGACATATCTCAAGGTGATGGGTCTGTCTGTGCTTATCTTTTTAATCAGGTCTAGCCAGGCAATTTCAGCCCCCAGGAGAGCCCAAATCGCTGCTGCAGGGTTATCTTTGCCATTAAGGCTGTGGCTTTCAGGTTTCACTGTTTCAATGTTTGAGTGGTTTAGGGTGGTTTTTAGGCATATTTATTGTTAAATATTAGCTGCCAGCTTACTTCTTATCTTCAAACCATCAGTGTTTTTCATTTTGCAGCTGAAGTATGGCTGCCAACACATACCACCCTGGGGCAGGAGCAAGGGAGCAGTATAAAGAGGATTGCTGCAGGGATCTCTTTGGGTTTGGTACTAGGAGGACACCAGACGAAGCAAGGTGAAAGGACTAGATAGCAGTGAAAGACTGTGGAATAGGCTTTTCCTTTCCCATTCAGCATGATAAGTTGTTGCTTTGCTTGGGGCATCCTAAGCTAGATTGGATAGGACACTGGGGAAATCAGCGTTGGGGAAAACTGTTTTGACTTGGATTGTCTTACATGATATGAAGATATAGCTGGTGCATAGTGCACTAAGCATTGGGGTACTTGTGACATCTAGCATGGTTTAGCAAATTTGCTATTTGAGAAAGTGTATGTGCATTTATATATTTGGGAGAAGGTATAGATATTCTCCTCCCTCCTTGTTTTTTTCCCGTCATGGCCAGTTGCCATCTGCTCACCAATCTCGTTTATACTTAAAGGCTGTTTTCAGTGAACTCTACTCTCTCATTCTTACATTTCTCAATGGATGGCTTTAGGTACTGCAAACAATACCTTTTAATAAGAAATTATTGCCCCTGAAATGTTTATGGTCTCTGGAAAAAACTCTTTTTGCTGACTTAGTTACTTGTTTCCTTGTACGAAGTATATTTTGCTTAATCTTGAAGGCTGAAGATTACCTACATAAATACATGGCTCTTATTGTGTCCGTAGTTGTTTTGCAGACAAAAATCTTAAGATGTGCAACTGGTTTGCAGTTTGTTTGCTCTTTATGTGTGTAAAGAGCCTGAGCTGCATTCTTCTAACATAACCCCTTCCATGCTAAAAGATGGAATTGGCAGAGGCAAAAGTAGGATTTACAGAGGAATTTATGTCCATGATGTATCAACCTCACTTCAGCGGTGAAGTATGCAGTTAATCTCTGCAGATTAAATACTAAACACAAATGCAAAACAAAATCCTCTACTTTTTCTGAAGAAACATGCCATTTGGGGTTGGGCTTTTGGTTGAGCCTGTGAAGCAGGTTGCTGGGCTGGATATGCTTGCATGGTGTGCGAATGGTGCTTATTGGAAGGGGATTCCAGTATCTGAAGGGGGCCTACAAGGATGCTGAGGAGGGACTCTTCATCAGGGACTGTAGTGACAGGACAAGGGGTAACGGGTTCAAACTTAAACAGGGGAAGTTTAGATTGGATAAGGAAGAAATTCTTTACTGCGAGGGTGGTGAGGCACTGGAATGGGTTGCCCAGGGAAGTTGTGAATGCTCCATCCTTGGCGGTGTTCAAGGCCAGGTTGGATGAGGCCTTGGATGCCATGGTTTAGTGTGGGGTGTCCCTGCCCATGGCAGGGGGGTTGGAACTGGATGATCTTAAGGTCCTTTCCAACCCAAACCATTCTGTGATTCTATGACGGGTCATGCTCTTTGACAGAAAGCAGTGCAGGTGTTTGTTTTATTTAGGGTTGCCTTGGGAGAGTAATTCCTGTTCAGAATAGAATAGAATAGGAAACTGGGGCTTCTTCCTTTTATTTTTCTAATTACCTGCATAATTTAAAAGCCCTAATTCTCCTTTCTATTGACTGAATGAAGAAAGAAGGGGTGCTGAAATGCTTGTTGTCAGAAAGCACTGTCTAAAGCTTGCAAGGCCACATCTGCTGGCCTTGTTTGTATGTACTAGTCTGTGTTTCTTAGGTGAGAAGGATGGTAGGAGATGCAGCCCATGATGAACAGAGAAAGTTCCCTGTTTGCTCAGACTAGACATGTGCTCTCCTATTGGAGAAATAGAGGTTTGGCATATTGGAGTTGTTATGTTCTGGGAGATTTCAATCTTCATTGTGGCAGTAATTATTTCAACCAAGAAGCTTCATAGTTCCAGATTCCCAAGACTGAAGACACCTTGCCTCAGGTTATGCACCGGCAGGATGGGTAGGTCCTATTCTGGGAAAGGGAAGGTGCTTGGTTCAAATAGCGACTTGAAGTCAGGCAAAAAGGGTATATGAACCTGTCTGCAGGTGCTCAGTCAAATTACAAGCTGTTGGATGAGCTGTGGTTGGGTCCATGTGTGGTCTTAGCCTGTGGCAAATGAAAGGTTCAGCAATATAGCTGCTAAATTAAATTATCTCACATCAGCTGCAGGGGATGAGCACATGGAAAGCTACCATAGCTCCCTTGATGTACAGCCTACTGTTACTCCAGTAGTCCGTATTCTTATTGGGGTCTCCACTTGAGTGTCCTGGTGACCCAGCAATAGGTAATAGCCAGTTGCCAGGAGAAGGAAGATTTAGTTGTGCCTCCTATTAGAGAATATTGCCTCTAAGCCTCACAACATTTGTAGTGTGTGGAGTTCAGGCTGCTGAGTTTGGGGTTGATGGAAATAGAGTTTTTCAGCAACCTGCTTAAAAATACATGTATTTGTGCCTTTTCCAGCGGTTGTTGACTCCCTTGACAGTAGAGAGGTCCTGTTCCCTGTAACAGGCACTGGTGCCAAAGACATTTTTGTTCTCTTGGGAATGTGCTTCCTGAACGGTTCCTTTCATCTGCAGTGAATTCTTGTGCTTTAAACACAGGAAACATTACTGGGTGTTTTCCCAGATATCTGTGAGAACTCTTTTTTAACTGAATTAAAGTTGTCCCATTTGATAGCAGATCAAGCAGCAGTGTCTTCATCTTCGGTTGCTTTGTCTATAGGATCTGTACCATTCCTAGGTACTGAATGAGCTTGCCCAAGCCTTGGCATCCTGGAGCCATGCACACCTCTAGAAGAGGGGAGAAAGGGCTTGCTCAGAGGAAATGTTGAAGCTTTTGCCCCCAGAAACTTGTCTTGGTAGAGTGAACATGCCCATGGTGATGAGCAGAGCTTTTGGCAGTCCTAGTGGTTATCATGGAGTGGTTTGGTGTTGGTGATGGAATACTGGCAGCACCACTGCAGCATTATGGGGTCAGGGTCACAGATGCTTCTAAGTTCTTGTAATTTGGCTACACATCCTGTTTTTTTCCACACCAGGGCTGAAATCTCCTGTTATTGGCTGCTAAAAGCTTTTCGGCTGGAAACTGTCCCATTCCAATCATCTCCCAGCAATCATTCCAGCTTGGCCCCCTTTTTCCTAGGCTCCAATCTTTCTCCTTTACTGGGATTTTCTGGAAACCAAGGTCAGGATGTATTTCTTAAACATACATGAGGTTTAGCATCTGTTGTTTGCGACACAGACCATTGCACACGGAAGAATACATGTGCAAGTTCATGCGCAGCCAGCTTTCACTGCACAATGAACATGTGGTTAAATGGGAATTAGAATTAATACTGGATTTCAGGTTCTCATAGCTGGCTGGTAATAACCTAATCTCCTCAAAGGCTGCGGGCAGGCTGGCAGCATTCAGCTCAAGGCCGTTGTTGTTTGCAAACCCTGAAAGAAATTGAATTTTGATACTAAGAACACTTTAAGCAGAGCCTTTCAGGGTAGTATATGCTCCCCCAATCCCTATCTCAAACGCAGCCTTTTAATTTCTTCAGCGTATGACAGTCACCCAGGCTTCTAGCTCTGATGGGCATTCGACAGTAATATTTTTTCATTTCCTTCTGTAGGAGCTTAGGGATTCTGATTGATTTTGAGAGATGTATAAATTGCATTCCACAAGCTGATATACCGAAGTCTCTGCATAGGCAGAGTGAGACGTGCCCATGAAGGGCCGCAAGCACTCCCTGCTTTGAAGTGTTTAGAATGCTAAATGTCCTTCAGGTAAGAAGGCTCAAGAGGCCGCAGAAGTGTGCAGCTCCTTGGTGTGATGTGGTCAGTGCAGTCTAGCCTGGTTTGATTGTTGCTGTGGTAGGGATGACTGGTGAGAAATGCGTTGGTGAGTCTGTACAGGTTATAAAATGAATCACTGCAGCTGATATTAAAGCCCATGTTGCAAGGCAATGTGTTTTAAGATGAACTGATCTTACTTCTGTTTACTGTGGCTGCAATGCAATTTTCTGTGTGCCTGGTCTCTGCTGAAAGTCAGACGTTCAGTTATCTAAATAACTTGTATCCTCAATTAAATCTTGATGAAGGTAGAGTTTATGCAGGCTTAGTCTTGCGTTCTCAAACAGGACTTTTACTTTTGATTCCTTGCTTCCAGCCTTCTCTTAGATAGCAGTTTTGATAGGTTCTGCCCAAACTTTGAGAGCTGGCAATTGCGAAATGCTTTTCCATCTGCATCACTGCTAGCGGTGCCTGGCAAAGTGACTTGTGCTTACTGTGTCTGCTTTGCCTTTGTTTTAAACCAACAGCCCATCTTTTGCAGAAGGTACCAAAGGTCTCTATAGTATGATGATGTATGCCACTGTCAGTCAAAGTCTCCCTCTGAGCCACCGAGGCTGGAAGGAGCAGAGGCTTATCAATTAGATTTGAGTGGAAATCTTGTCCTGATGCTGTTGATACAGTTCAATATCCACATTGCCAAAAAGAAAATGACTTGTCTGCAGAGGTGACGAAGAAGCGCCTTTATCCAGAGCTGAACGCACTCTATCAATTTGTTTTTTTAAAAGCCTACTTATTCAGCCCTCACCTTGATAGATTTCTTTGGATTGTTATTTCTGCTGCTGCTGTATTAGTCCTCCTCACTAAAGTTGCCTTTCCTCTCACTGTTGCCTTATGCAGACCCTGTTATCAAATAATCCTGTTAATCTTCTTAGATAATCTTTAAAACACTTAGCTTCAAGCAGGACATTTTTTCTCAGGTATGAAGTTTCTTTGCATACCTAAAGTCACCTGGCTCTCAGGATGTGCCATTGAGAAGCACGCTGAAGTTTTGCCTTCCCAAGGCTCAGGCCCTATGTGATGACTTGATTCAGATTTGAAAGATGGTGACTTAATTCATGATTGCAAATGTCTCTGCCCCCATTGTTCTCAGAGAATAAGAGAGTGTCAGAAACATTAGGTCAATTGGAATCCAGATCTCTGCAGGGGCTTGCAAGTCCCTTAAAGCACAAGTTTGCTGAAGGCAGGTTAATGGGAATGTTTCTGGTTTACTTTGTGTTATGTTTTAAAAGCCATAAGCCAGGCAAATCTTTGGTCTTTCAGCTCCATTTCTTCTTCTCTTGTACAGAGATTAATGGGAAGGAAAACTGGATAGAGAGGGAACCCAGAGGAGTCTTGCAACCAGCAGCAAAGGTTGGTAGAGAGATGCATGAGCTGTAACAACACGACGTTTGGTTTGGTTAGTGAAAAGCATCCAGCTTTCCCTGACTCCAGGAGACCTTAGACCTCTGCAGGAGCCAAACAGCTTGGTTGAAGGCATGCAGCAATTCATGGAAGTGCCTTGTAAGCATCTTAAAACTGTTGCTTTGTTCAGTACTGGGACAGGTTGTAGGGTTTGGTCTGGTGTGTGGTGGGAGGTGACAGAGACTGCTTAGAACAACACTCTATGATGAGACAGTTGTGATGCTCAGTTTTGTCTCAGCCTGTAAAAATCCAGGAGAACGTGCATTAATGCTATTGCTCACCAGTTGTAGCCTCTAGGAAGCAGACAGGGAGCTACTGAACCCCTCTGAACAGAATTAGGGGTGAGGGGAGTATCTGTGTAACTTCACCTTGTGTTAGTTGTAGAGGTAACTTGGAGAAGAACAAGCACAGTTATAGTGTTTTAAAAACAAACAACAACCAAACCAACCAAGAAACAAACCAACAAAGCCCTCTCAGACATCAGCAGGATGTGTCTACCCCATACTTCAAGAGGACTCAAGTTCTCATGCTGGCCGGTTTGAACTGTGCAACTATTAGGTGTGAAAGAAGTGGCTTGTTGACCTAGGCATTAGCCACTACTTGTATCCTTACACTTAGGTTAAGCACTTCTTGAAGTCAAGGAATTTTTGATGGCTGGCTTGGCAAAAGCCTTGGTATTATAAGAAAAATACTGTTAGAATCATAGAACCATAGAATGGTTTGGGTTGGAAAGGGCCTTAAGATCATCCAGTTCCAACCCCCTGCCATGGGCAGGGACACCTCACACTAAACCATGGCACCCAAGGCTCTGTCCAACCTGGCCTTGAACACTGCCAGGGATGGAGCATTCACAACCTCCCTGGGCAACCCATTCCAGTGCCTCACCACCCTCTCAGTAAAGAATTTCTTCCTTAGATCCAATCTAAACTTCCCCTGTTTCAGTTTTAACCCGTTACCCCTTGTCCTGTCACTACAGTCCCTGATGAAGAGTCCCTCCCCAGCATCCTTGTAGGTCCCCTTCAGACACTGGAAGGCTGCTCTGAGGTCTCCACGCAGCCTTCTCTTCTCCAGGCTGAACAGCCCCAACTTTCTCAGCCTGTCTCCATACAGGAGGTGCTCCAGTCCCTGATCATCCTCGTGGCCTCCTCTGGACTTGTTCCAACAGTTCCATGTCCTTTTGATGTTCTCTGTTCTCTGTCTCTTCTTGTAATAGCTGGTAGAGATGTATGGTGTGAGTACACTGCTGTCTTGCTCAGGTGCCTTAGAGGGCCCAGAACAATGGACAATGTGTCCTATGAATGCTCAGTGGTGATTTATTATTTTTTCTTCAACTGAGTCAACTCTGTGCTCAGCAATGAGGCTGACAGAGGTCCTTCACATGCACCAAGGAAGCTGTGGCTGCCCCATCCCTGGCAGTGTTCAAGGCCAGGTAGGATGGGGCTTGGAGCAACCTGCTCTAGTGGCAGCTGTCCCTGCCCATGGCAGGGGGTTGGAACTGGATGAGCTTTAGGCCCTTTCCAACCCAAACCATCCTATGATTCTATGATTTGAAGCTGTAGCTCCAAGCTAACTCTGCTCAGAGCAGACCTAACAGATGATTCTGTGCTCTTCAAAGCCTTTCCTGTGTTCCCTATGGAACTTCAGGCAATACTACCACAGCCAGCACAGCTTCACCAACACTTTTTCTTTCAAGATTTCCCAACTGTGGCCAGGAATGCACAGCCCTGTGCTCTGCTGTGTCCTGCCCAGCTCCCTGTCCTATTGAATGTGGTGGGATGATCTGTAAACACTGCTGTGTGTTCTGATGGTAAACGTATGCAAGCTGCTTGCACAGCGTTACTCATTTATACCCCTTGCAAGCTCAGCTGCTGCTTTCTCACTGCTGATAAGCGGGTGTGCGATCCGAGGCAGAGCCCTCAGCCTGAACTGAAGGCAAGGCAGGAGTCCCACGTGCATAGTTTGGGGGCAGCTCGGTTTCTTTCCTGATAAGCCCGTGCCTCTTGCGGCAGTGCAGCGTGTGCTCCTTTTAAACCGTAATCATAATCCTCTTTGCAGCCAGAGCTGCTATCCCCACAGGAAGCATTAGCAATATCACAAAGTGTGGAGACTTCATTGTCTTCCCTTAATCTGCAAAGGGAGCTGAGACAAGACAGAGGAAACTTTAACCTATTCCGTGCCTTGGTGGTAAATAATTAGGTTTTAACTGAGTGGGAGAATGGGGGAAGCCTCTTAGTTAAGATAAAGTGAGTGCAAGGCTCACGGGCTTATCTTGCTCTGTGGAATTCGGGAAAGGACATGTCCTTGAATTCGCCTGTCTGGCTGGTGTGCCCTGGTTTTGTGTTTAGGAGGAATGAGTCTAATAGAGCTGCCCTAAGTGATTGCTGGGTATAAGGCACCTCTTGCCAGGAAACGTGGTAGTTATGTTTTTGTTTAAGGTCCTTGAACAAAAGGCTGTGGATGCTTAATAATGTGCAAATATGGGTGGGTGGGATATGGAGAAGGTTAATAGGGCTGACTAACCAAGGAGAGAAACACCAAGGACATGTAGAGGGAAGCAGAGCAGGAAAAGCAGCCCATTTCTGCCATGTTAAAGTTATCTTAGTCAACACTGACTATTCTGGGGTACATGTAAGCTGTGTCTGCTGAATCATAGAGTCATAGAATGGCTTGGGTTGGAAAGGACCTTAAGATCGTCCAGTTCCAACCCCCCTATAATGGGCAGGGATGCCTCACACTAGACCATGTCGCCCAGTGTGACTCTAAGGTGTGTTGGTGGGCAAGTCCATGTGCTGTGTAAGTGCTGGCTCGACCCCGACCCATCATGAGGGTGGACTTGCTTTGGGAGTGCTTGTGGGTGGGAATTCTCTTTGGGTCAATGCTTTACAATCACAAACTTCTCTTCGCAAGCTGCCTGCTGTTCAAATCTTTCTTGTCACACCTACAAAGGGAAAGCAGAAGTGGGACTGAAGTGGAGGTGTCCTGGCCTAGCGCAGTGGGGCACAAATTCGATGCACAGATTTGGCATGGTGAGCAGTCCGCTTGCACGTGTGGAAGTCCTTTAATCGAAACCATGACAAGAGCAGTGGAGCAAAACAAAAGCCTCTCAAAAATAGCATGAGATAAGGATCTGGAGAATTTGCTTTTTATTTCTCTCAGGAGTCCCTGGAGACTTCTTTTAAGGGAAGAAATGCAGCTTCCAAGGTTGAGCCGCCTTTTTTTCCCCCTCTTTACCCCTAGACTTCAAAGGCAGTCAGCTGAGAGCTTCTTAGGAATGTTACATCTGTTCAGAGCAAACGTGGCTCTGAGGGAAGGCGCTTTTTCCTCTTCCAAAGCGCCTGAAGTTTGTACATGAATATCCTTGAGAGTGTGGTAAACAAGACACAACCTCAGTGGGGATGGATGGCGCGCAGCAGGGAAGGGTGGAGAGCCAGCAAGTGGGAGCAAGGCATTTAGTTGAAACACAAGTTTTATTTTCCTCCTGCCTTAATAGAAAAGCTTTTGATGTCTGGGCCTTTAAATAAGAATTGATTTTAAAGTTGGAACTTGAGCAAATGGGCTGAAACATGAACTCCAAATGCCTGCCTGCTCCTCCTCGAACTCTTAGCTCATGTTAGCTTTGTACCTGCTGACACATCGTCTTTTCTTCTTATTAAATAGCTTGTCCTTTTGCTTTCAATTTGTACCAAACAGGGAAATCAAACAGTTTTGTTTTCCAGCTTCTAACTATTCCTTCGCTGACTGATCCAAAGCCCCTTCCTTGCCAACAGGCTTTGGATCAGGCACTTCATATGTCACTGCAAGCAGGTGGGCTTAGGGATTAGACCTAGTTTAACACTGCTCTGCCTATACTAGGTGGGAATTTATAGCAGATTTTGATGACAGCCGATGTGTGGCATTGCTGAGGATGTTTGGAAATCCTCCCCAATGTAGGACTCGGGGACAGGATCAGGTCTCAGACAGGCGTTGTGCATAACTGCCTCTTCACATCTCCAAAGTGTAACTGAACTGCAAATGGTTTTCACACCAATTATTTCCCTCTTGCTTTTGAATGGAACTGGGAAGAGCGGGTTGTTTATCCCATTTCCCTGGTGCAGCTGAAACTCGGAGCAGCAAGCTTGTGCTGAAGCTGTTGTTTCCCTCTGCACGTTTCCCATAAGGAGGCCAAGGAGTGTGAGATTTGTGATTCAGTGTGTGGCTTTGTCACATGCAGGCTCGGGCTGAAGATGATAGAAATCTTGGTGCTGCCTCACTGGAAGTTGGGTAAGTGTGTTTCGTTTATTGCTTTTGTGGGTTTTTCTTTTAAACAAGGCTTCTTTAATGAAGAAGAGCAATATTTAAGCTTCTAAGTAAATAAGCAGAGAACCCTGGCTTCATCTTGACTAATCTGTTTAACCTTCATCAGCCCAAATATTTACTCGAGGCATTAAATATCCAGGCAGTGTCATTCTGATGCTAAAATTCACGCACTGAGAATGCTGTAGATTGACTAATCCTGCAGAATTCCAGAAATCCCTGTCTGTATAAATAAACTTCTTATATGAAGGATTATAACTAAATAAATGTGGTGAATTCAGATCAGCGAGGCAGAGGTATAGCAGCTGGCCCTCTTCTTGCGCTGCTTGCTTATGTATTTTTATAAGGATATTCTTCTTAGTCTAAATAGATGTGTAAAGAAAAGTGCAAATATTGAAGCACGATGCTGTCAAATAGTGCAGGAGGAAAGTTTACCTCTATGCCTCTTTCTAGCAACTTTCCCTCTATCAGTTTTCCAGTGCCATCAGCTTGATTTACCCAGGCTGTTGAGATTGTTGTTCTTTTGGGGCATGGCATTCCTGGTGAACCTGGGGTTTGTAGGTCTATGTCAAAACCTGTTTGTAGAGGTCTGGCGTAAGCAACCTCCTGAGCAGTTTGGCTTCTGTCCCGTTACTGTATTATTTATCCTGTCTTTGTGAGATTTACATTCTGATTTACCTGGGATCCTTATCTCAGTGAAGTTCTGTTATTACCCCTTGATGGTGCCCTATCTGTTACTGGACATTGTTCCAAGAAGTGAAGGCTGTAAACACGCAGGGGAAAGGGGTTAGTTTGGATATTGTAAAGGTAACAACTAAAAAGATTGGGATCGAGTTAGAGAAGTAAAATCCAAAGTGTTTGAGGACTTTCCAACAGCATTGTTCATAAGGTTCATGGGAAACTAATGTGTGCTCTGCTATCGTAGACTGCAAAAATGAAGCAGGAGGAGGAAAAGTAGGATGGAGTTGTTCCCTATCAACAGGCAAGGATCCCAGCCAGTTGTAACCACTGTTTTTTGCTCATAAGGTTCTCTGAAACAGTAGAAAACTACTCAGCCTGCTCTAGTGGAAGGTGTCCCTGCCCATGGCAGGGAGTTGGAACTGGGTGAGCTTTAAGGTCCCTTCCAATCCAAACCATTCTATGAAAACCAGAAGGAAGAAGTTGCATGGCTGCTGTGTTTTCAGGAAGATGTCTAGCTCTGAACCTGTGGTGTTCTAACAGAACATTCTCCCTGCTTGAAAGGGACCAGGAAGGGAAGAATTGCACCTCACTTTACTTGACAACATGCTCCTTAGGGAAATTCCTTCTCAACAGACTCCTTAGGGAAATGCTGGGTTAGTCAATCCTTTTAACACTGTATCTGGGAAAGAATCACTGCAGCTAGGCGGCTAATCTCATTTCTGTCCTCAGATAAGATTGTTATCAGAGTAATTGTCTGTTTGCTCCCTTTCCTAAGTCTAATCAGAGTGGACTGTGCCAGTACCTCCTGGGGCAGAGGAACCTGGATGTTGATTGCTCTCAAAAGAAAGAGAAAATCCTCAGTGTATATTTAACGTAAACTTCAGTTTTGTTAGATGTTCACAGGGAAAATCGACTGGGAATAACTTGCTCAGGCTTGTCCTGCGCATTTCACAGTCATATATTGGTTCTGGTTTGAAATCTAAGTTCAGGCAGGCAAGTTCATGTAGCGCATGCTGTGGTGAGGCTTTCAAAAGATAGTGCTAGCACCGGTGGAACTGGTACTTTCCCAAGCCCTGGGATAGAGCAAGTTCATGTCTGCAGAGAATGCATCTTCTTAGATGCTGGGGTTCCAGCCAGCAAATAATTCTGAACAATTAGTGCCTTCTGCCTTATTTCAAAGGAAATTACGGGGGTGGGTGGGTTTTGCTGGTGGGTATAAAGGACGCTCAAAGATACTGCTTTTTCATCTGTCCTTCAAGTTGGGACTAGAGCTTTGCTCTTGATGTGTTTACCTGAGGAAGTGTATGTACTGCTTGGTTTCTTTCTAGCGGTGAGGAAAACATAGTAATGCAGCACTCCAGAGAGAGACAGAAATGCTGTGTGCTCCTCATGTGATATGGGTGAGAAAGGCACAGAGGTATCATGGACTGCTATGGGAGTTGCTAAAGCAGGGTTGTATGGATAGAATAGAATCAGAGAATCAACTAGGTTGGAAAAGATCTTTAAGATCACCAAGTCCAATCTTTACTCCAATATAAGATAAGGAGGTCTGTGCTAAAATCACAGTTTCTAGTAGCTGATTTAGTAGATGTGATTTCTAGTCTGGGTTACCTTCCCCCAGCTCCAACAGCCAGCCCAGTATGAAAAGCAAAACATGATCATGCCCTTAGTGGTGTTTCTGCTGTAAAGATGATGTCTGGCTCTATCAAACCTGAATCCCTCGATACCTTAATGAAGCTCTATAGCTTTCAAGTGATATCTAAAGCAAACTTAAAGGGTAAGGGCATATCGCTGAGGAGAGTGCTCATAGCTACTGAACTTGCATGCCTCGTATGTGAGAACCACTGAGACTGTCTGATTCAATCAGGCTTAAAAGGTGTTGAATGAAGTGGGTTCTTTCAGGCACACGTAAAAGTCATCTTGGGGACCTTGAAATGGGGATGACCACAGCTGCTTCTAGCCTAATGTGGCTTGGTGTGCTTAGTGGGGATATTCTCTACAACTTTTATTGCATAGTTTGCTGCTTCTCACTCCATTAGGCTTCAAATCACTAATTGCAGTGGTAGCTTCGTGGCTGTAGCATCCCTTTTAGAAGGGACTGTAACCACTTTATATTTGCTGGATGACTTAACTGATGTTGCTCTCCGGTTTACAAGGAGAGAAACAGAACTGCAGAAAGAGGAGGCGCCAGGCTCATAGAGCTGGGCTGGTTCAGCCTGGAGAAGAGAAGGCTCCTGAAGGGGAGACCTTAGAGCAGCTCCAGTGCCTAAAGGGGCTGTAGGAAACCTGGAGAGGGGCTTTGGACAAGGGCCTGTAGGGACAGGCCAAGGGGAATGGCTTTAACCTGCCAGAGGGGAGACTGAGATGAGCTCTTAGGCAGAAGCTCTTCCCTGTGAGGGTGCTGAGGCGCTGGCACAGGGTGCCCAGAGAAGCTGTGGCTGCCCCATCCCTGGCAGTGCTCAAGGCCAGGTTGGACACAGGGGCTTGGAGCACCCTGCTCTAGTGGAAGGTGTCCCTGCCCGTGGCAGGGGGTTGGAACTGGATGAGCTTTAAGGTCCTTCCAACACAAACCTGTCTGTGATTCCATGATGGGATGTGTGGCTTCATGTGGTTTTTGTTGTGGTTATGTTTCTTTTTTTTTCACTTGAAGTGAATTCTTGGCAGAATTGGCCCTTCAACGGCCTCTCATGCTATCAGCCCCCACAGCTATGCATACATACATAACATGTGCTTTGTTGTCTGGATTACAGTTCCGTGTTCACTTTCTCTATGAGCAGTTCATATTCCAGAATCTTGTCTCCAGCTGTTCTTTTTCTGTAATGGCACTGAAGCCTGTGTTGTGATTTACGTTGCTGCTTCTGCTGGCGTAGCACTTGGGAGCCATCCTGTTTCGCTGTGTCACTCCCCATTGTTGAGGTGTTGATGGTGAGGTTGTACATGAAGGAGCTGTTGACTGATTGATGAACAGCATGTTTTGGGAGGCTGGAGCAGAGTTTTTTTGAGGGGCTAATGAGCTGTAGCCTCTGCCTGCTCCCATTCCCCAATGTTAGCCTCAATGGAGTGCCTGCAGCAGACAATACAACCATGTGCCTTACCTCATTCAGCTTATTGCTGCATCTGCCATGTTTAATGCTGCACTTAGTCTGTCACCAATGGTGCTGCTTATTCAGTGTATAATAATTATTTTGAAGCCATAAATCATAGAAGCACAGACTGGTTTGGGTTGGAAGGGACCTTAAAGTTCATCCAGCTCCAACCCCTTCCATGGGCAGGGACACCTTCCACTAGAGCAGGGTGCTCCAAGCCCCTGTGTCCAACCTGGCCTTGAGCACTGCCAGGGATGGGGCAGCCACAGCTTCTCTGGGCACCCTGTGTCACTGCACTCATAGTGAAGAATCGTTCAACTCTTAACAATATGTTCTGGCATATAAGTATTACTAGCATGTTGCAGATGATAAAACATAGAAGTCCTAAACCCTGGAAATTCCTATTAATATATATGTGTAAAAATATTTAACTGCATTTGGAGAGAAGGTGGTAATAACTACCTAGCAGTACACCTAAAGGAACAGGACAACCAGGATGTGTCATGGTTGATGTTCTAGTCCCTTCATACTGTACTGTGGACTGACCCACTGGTTTACAGAATGTTGAGTCACAGATCATAGACTCATAGAATGGTTTGGGTTGGAAAGGACCTTAAGATCATCCAGTTCCAACCCCCCTGCCATGGGCAGGGACACCTCACACTAAACCATGGCACCCAAGGCTCTGTCCAACCTGGCCTTGAACACTGCCAAGGATGGAGCATTCACAACCTCCCTGGGCAACCCATTCCAGTGCCTCACCACCCTCTCAGTAAAGAATTTCTTCCTTAGATCCAATCTAAACTTCCCCTGTTTAAATTTTAACCCATCACCCCTTGTCCTGTCACTACAGCCCCTAACAAATAGTCCATCCCCAGCATCCCTATAGATACCCCTTAGCAAAATTAACAGGTAGGTTTTTGATCCTTAAAGGTGGTTGTCTTGATCTAATCTCAGTGTTCCCTGATGAAGGGGGGCGGTCTACCTTGGGTATTTATGAAAGTTCACTATTAAACCAAACACTAGCAAAACAAGTGTAGCATATCTCAAGTTCCTATTGTTGCTTCTGCCAGCTACCATAAAAACCTTTTCTAGGCTCTATTAACAAGTGAATGGCAGGGATGCCAGCGAGCTTTCAGGCCAAGGTAGTCAGCCTGGTCTTGCCGTGCCCAGGAGTACATGACGTGACCGAGGTGTTCCTGTGTTTGAGCTGGTCTAAGGACAGGTTTCTCCCTTGCCTTTTCTGTCTGCAATGCCTTTGTTTAGTAGCAGTTGGAGACGTTGTTGGAATAATTCAGTGTTTTCTATAAAGCAGTCCTACTCAGCCATAGGAATGGCCATGCATAGTGCGAACAGAGGTAACCAGCCTTGCTATATAATAGTTTTAAAAGATAATATTGTGAAAGGTTTGTAATTGAGGCCAATAACACAGAAATCTTTCGTAGGGGAGCGAGAAGGGAGAAGATTGATACTGTCCTAGCTTTGTGAATTCGACATGCTGAACCAGAAGTGCCCTGAGAACCTTTCAGTAAGGACCCTGGCCAGGAGATCATTTCTCCAGTTCTGATTTCAGTTCTCGCTGCCTTTGTGATCTGTACCTGAACAAGGACTTTGGTCACCCCTTCAATAATAAAAATTGACAGCTAGTTTCCCAAGGGCTTTTTGCTTCATATTTGCTGCTGCTTCTCATCATTAACAACAGTGAAGTGGTGTGGGGTGAAAATCAGGTCTAATTTGGGATCTTGATTGCCTGTGTAATAAGCTTCTCTGTTATTCTTTGGCAGGAGGAACAGCTAATATAATTTTTTTGCTGTCTCTTCTGCATGGGCCATGTAACACCATCCAAGTTAATCCTGCAAAATTATGTTCCATTATAAATCTCTCTCCACGGATGAAGTGGGTGCAATTAGGCAGAGAGGTCCAGAACCATTATAACAAACCCGAAAGAAGCTCTGAAGGACAAAGGCAGGCTGCCTGTGCGTCACAAAGTGGTGTACGTAGCATGTTGCCAGTCACCTCCAGAAGACAGAAGCTCCTCAGCCACAGTGAGATTGTTTGGCAGTGACAATATGTTCTGAGTTGTTCAAGTTCTATGTTTTTGTGAGCACAAGGTATAGGATCTTAGGAGTAATTTGAGGTTATTTATGTCACTTCTCCCTCATTTCTTTTCTTCCAAGTACACACAGAATATTTAATGTTGTTATTCCTGCCTGAGCCCTGGGAAATCAGAAAAGATCATCAAGAGGCTGGTAATAGGCTGACAAAATCCCCAGCATATTTAATTAGAGATTGTTCTTTTGATGTTTAGGTTGATTTTGATGCTTGTTTTTGATGCTCTTGTCCAGTATACAGAAGGTTACCCAACTTTCCTGCTTTCATGAATGTCAAAGACCCTCAAGGTTTAAATGTACCACTGTGGTTAAATTACTTTAATTTCTTTTTAAGTTTAATGTTAAATTCTTTTTGGCTATGAAAAATGGAACTGCCACCCCAGCTGTAACATTCTGACTATGCTGGGCAGGGCTGTACAATGACTGACTTTCTACATCCCATTTAGAAATCCAGCTTATAACTGGTGCCTGCTGAAAGTTTGTTCTTGCAGCTTTCTGGATGGGCATGATAGCAAGTGATTTAGTTCCTGGGATTTTTTGCTTTGATTTCTTTGGGATGCTGAACAAATGCCATCGGATCAACATTAAAAATGGCACAGGCTATGCAAAGAAGTGAGAAGTTTGTTCCAACCCAATGAATAGGGAGATTCTCCTATTAGAAGTCCCATAAAAGATATGATGTGTGTAGCTGCATATATTGAGGTTTATCTACCTGTTTCTGAGCTTTAGTGACATTGAAAATCCATTTAGTCGTCATTCAACTAAACTTTAGTCAGGTCAAACTTTTTTGGTCAAAGATGGTGATTTTTGTTTTCTGTTCGCTGTCTGCAAACAGTCTGAAAGGTTTCATTTTCAGAAACATTTAGTTTGAATTTGATAGAATTAAGAAAATCTGCAAAACTTTCACATGTATCTTTGCTTACATAGCAGTCAAATGTGTTACAGTCACAGGGATGGGGTGAACATGATGAGCTGCATCCCGGTTTTGTCATGAAAAGCTTGACATAGCAATATGGTTTGCCATAGAAGATCACTTTTTGTTCAGATCTAGCCTGTTAAGCAAAGGGGAGAAATATAAATGATAGCTGCCTGCACAGAGGGTATGACTATTCTACACATCATTTGTTGCCTTGTTAAATTCACCTGTCCAAAGGGTAAATAGCTACCTGGTGTACTATCGGCTCTGTTCTCTTCCATGACAAGAGGATATGTGTTCTCCTCTGACTTGCACAACCTTCTCTGAGCTTGGGTATCCTTCAGGCTGCTGTGTTCTCAGAGCTGTGCAATGAGTCATCACTTACTGCATGGGGCCCAACATATCTGATCCTTCTTGAGCATTCTGTGGCTGCTGATTGCAAAGGAGCCTCCTAGACTCCTCTTGCAGTGTTGTGCCAAGTACCAGCGGGAGCTTACAGCACTTGATTACAGGCTGCATGTGTTGTTCTTCTCCAGTGTTCCTATGTTTTCTCAGAGTGTATTCTCCAAACATGTTAAAATGTCCAAGGAAGGGGTCAAAGTGCTTTCAATGTTGGAGTAAAACAGGGGTGAGGTCACCACCCAGTTCTTACTATTGTCAATAGCGAGTTATTGCATCATTCATCAGCTACATGTGAGAAAAGGGTAGGGAAGCAAACTGAGGTTTTTGTAGATGATAGAATCTCCAACTGTGGCACTGAACCACGGAGCGAAATGCAAACGAACAATGCATTGACGTCAGGCTGTCTTGATGTGACTGAGAGACGTTTTGTCTGGGAATACAAGAACTGGAATAAATCACTAACTGGGTCTTAACAGCCATGGTGGTTTTGGCCTCGTTTCTAAACTTGGAGATAGACAAAGAATGCAACACAGCATCTCGTTTTCAAATGTGTGACCAACCACTAAGAGGATCCTAACACGTGCTGGAGTCTACTGAGATAGAAGTCTTGACAAGCTCCAAAACAATGAATTACACTCGACAGCTGATGCTGGAATATGGGCCACGCTTAACCACAGGAATGGTTTTCTCCTCCTGCTGTACCAGAACAACTTCAGGCTGCTGTTTGGGGTGGCAGAGAGAATTCAGCTGCTTCGCACACCAGACAGCTTGAGCAGCGAATAGCTACCATACACAGAATCCATCGTCTCTCGTGAGGGATGTGACTGGGGAGTAGCTGACTTCTGAAAACAAGCTCTTTGCAGATACTTCTTCCCACCCAACAACAAAGGTCTTGTTTGGGAATGCTTTTTGGCAGCGGTCCTTGTGACCCCCCTGGGAAACACACTGTGCATTTGACTTGCACTCACCAAAGGAAAGAGCGAAAGTAACACAGCTGTAGTGATTTACTACCAAGTTTTGAGGCTAATTGCCTCATATGTTTAATTAATAACTGACACATTCTGTCCCTCAAAGAGCTTGGAGAACTTCCATCTGGACCCCTAGTGATTACAGCCTGGAAGCCATCCCTGTAATTAAGGAGCAGGCTATAGGAGGCCTGTTCCCATTATGGGCAATTATTGTGCTTGCTACTTTTTCCCTCCTTTCTTATGAAAGGGCTGAGAAAAAAAGTCTCAAAGACTAATCTGACATAAAACCCTGACTGAAGAGGTGCTTTGTGCTACCCCGTGGTAGAGTGATGGGGTTATGTTTTGGTGCCAGCACTCTTTCTTTCAACAGGCTGCCAGGAGGCAGGTTCTCCAAACAGCAAAATGTGTCCTGCACCACATTTGTTGGTCAATATTAATTGCCAATGCAAGAAGCAGAGTTTTGCCAAGAACTGGGCAACTGGATATTCCCACTGTTACTTCTCTATCTCTCCCAGCTCCAGACATTCACTAGGTTTGACTTGACAGCTGCTCATCTGCGAAGGATCCGGCTGGCTTGGAAGCCCTCGGAGCAGAGGATGCTGTGTCTTTAAGCCTTCCATACAGTGCTGAAATGTTATGACAGAGCATCTCACAGGGGGATGCGGTTTCCATGGCAACCCCACACTGTAAGATAAGCAAACTGGATCTCTATTTTTTTTTTTACCCTGAGAGGTTCAAGAGCAAGGAAAAGGAATGAGGCGATCTGTCAGCGGGCGAGACTTGAAAAGAGGAAACCATGTCCATTAATCCTGCAGCCCTGGCTGCTTTGTGTTTTAATTAGTGAGTGTTATTATGGCAGAGAGCACGGACGCCTCACCCTGTTGTGGGGTTTTGAGGGCTTTTTTGTTTGTTTCTCTCTTTATATCTCCAATTAAAAAGAAAGGGGGAGGGAGGGGGGAGAAGCTTTACTAGGGCGTTAAATGAAGGTCTGAAATAAAGAGCGTCAGGATCTCTGTTTCTAGAGCTTGTATCCCAAGCCAGGGAGGAGAAGTGTAGTACAGCTGGTAGGAATGAATTTGCCATTCTCAAATCGAGAGTACAACTTAAATTTGTTTGTCTGTCTTGCCACTGATATTCAGCAGAAATGGCAATCCACCATACCGTTGTGTCCTGCATATGTACCTGTGGCAATGTGAAGTAAAGAAGGGGAGCTGGGACTTGTTTTTGTCCTCCCAGATGAGAATGCCTGCCCGGAGGCATTATGTGTTACAGAGCTATGCTGCTTTCCCCTGCCATTGTTTTGGGGTAGTTGATACCTTTGGGATAAGTAGTTACCCTTATGGGAGAAATCCTCCACTGCCCAAATCACAGAATCCCAGAGTGGTTTGGGTTGGAAGGGACCTTAAAGCTCATCCAGTTCCAACCCCCTGCCACGGGCAGGGACCCCTTCCACTAGAGCAGGTTGCTCCAAGCCCCTGTGTCCAACCTGGCCTTGAACACTGCCAGGGATGGGGCAGCCACAGCTTCTCTGGGCACCCTGTGCCAGCGCCTCAACACCCTCACAGGGAACAGCTTCTGCCTAATATCTAATCCAAACCTACCCCCTTTCAGTTTAAATATCACCACTCGTACGAACACTGAGAGAGTCAACAATATAATGACAAGGAGAGGGAATGCTTCAGCCTGTAGTGACAAAGCGAACTCCCATCCAAGCTGAGATGGCATCTTAGTAATAAGAGAATCTCTTGGTAGCAGCTAGTGCACCAGCTGGGTAGGAAACTGTGCTGGTCTTGTAAGTGTGCTGTGTGTAGGAGTTTATTATGGAAAATATTTTGACAACCTTTATTATTTTCAAACACTTCTACGTGTCACCAGAAAATTAAAGTAAATGTTAGCCAACAGCAGTCCTGTCTGCGTGGTTTCCGTGTCCATCCTTTCTAGAGTACTGCAGGGAATTAAAGCCTGCTGTAAATCTTCATGTGAAATGAGCAGTGAATGATTCTAATCCTTTGAGAAATGAATGTTATCAAAGATGTTCTTCACTAGTTTTGAATAAGCAGCAGTATCTCAGCCTGTTTTTCAGGGATTAGTGCTTTCAAGGAATTCTCACAAAATGGAGTTCCTCTGACTGTCCTGCCAATGTCTTCTTCAATGCCCTTCCACTGTGATTTGTCTCTTTTGGGGTGTTGAGGTGTTTTCTGGTTGTTTCTCTTTGGTTTTCCTCTCCCAATTAGGTGCAAAGTCAAAATGCAGTAGTGGCATCTGCTCCTGTGCTAGTTTGCATGTTTTCCACAGTGCATGGGATGGAGAACAAACTTTCTGTTTCAGCACTAGGTATATGGGGTTTTTAAAGGGGAAGGGAGGTATCTGTGTCCATTTCTTTCTCTAGTCTCTCACCCATCAAATACTACATTTGTTTGGTCTTATCTCTTTGCTCTGCCTTGCTCTGCTATTAGCTTTTCTGGGGATTTCACAATTCATGAGCCCAGCAGATAGCATGGAGTTGCTATTCTTTATCTGGTACATAATAAAGGTTTTGGGGTTTCCTTTTCCCTGCAGTTTTTACCCCTGGCATTCTTTCCTGTTTCTCTTCTGCCCAGGCCAAAGCAGACATCAGTATATTGCGTAAGCCAGGAGATTAATTTCATAGCTAAATACTGATATTCTGTGAAGAGCATTTTTAATTGTCACTCGAGTGATGGAAATGCATCAGTAGAGAGGTTTGAAAGTCAGCGGCATCAGCTGGAGCAAGGCAATGCTTGTGCTAATGTACCTTACAGTGAAGAAGCTTAGGGCTTGCACTCTATAGCAGTTGTGCTTTCGCATGCTTTTACTGCCAGTGACTGGGTATTCTGCAAGAAATCTGACCAGCCAAGGAATAAATGATGGAAGACACCACTGGTAACACATGTTCCTATGTGTGAGAGCTCTTCCATCAGGTTCAGCTTGGACAGCCTCTATCTTTTTCCACCCTCCTTTGCCCACCCTGGTTTTGGGTTTAGCCATGCAACACTTGGTGGCATTTGGAAGCCTGCCTGCAGCAGGGAAGGGAAGAAGCCCAGAGAGCTGACTTATCCAAATAACTCAAGCAATCTGTGTAAAGAAAGGCTTGAAGTAGGGTGTCTCACAAGATCCACTCTTTCTCACAGACCACTGGACTCTTCCTCTTCACTAAAGTAAGCACCATTTACTAATGCAGATCAGTGAGAACTAAGTGTGGGAAAGGGAAACCCTGTGGTATTGAGGCATTGCATGGTACTGCAAACTGGCTCTTGCAGAACGCCGATCTCTCCTGTTCTATTTGAGGCTGCTGTAGTTACAATTTCTTTCAAAGGAGCCCAAAGCCACTCTTTAAGAGTTCAGCAAAGCACGTTGCACATTGAAAAGATCCAACCAGCCTCAGTCCTGAAAATTGCTTCCTCCTATGGGTGCAATTCATGTAGCAGGAATGGTTGTCAGCAAAGATTAAAGTCAGGGGCCAAACAAATGTTATACCTTGTGGGGGAAATCAGGGCTAAGAAAGTGGTGTTTAGCCACTTGTTGAGCAAAGTCATCAAATGCTGTAATTGACAATCAGCAGGGTTAATTTCTTTGGAGGCTGTTCTCTTTATTCGTTCTTCTGGCTGTATGGATGAATGCAACACTTTGATGGGGATCAGCTTTATTTAGAGTTAGGCTGACTCTATGCCCATGCTGTGGACCTGTTCAAATGAGTCCAGAGGAGGCTACAACAATGCTCAGAGTGCTGGAGCACTTCTCCCATGAAGACAGGTCAAGACAGAGTCTGGGTTTCAGCCTGAGGAAGAGAATGCTCAGGGGAGACCTTAGAGCAGTGTCCAGTGTAGTTTGTGATGCCTAAAGGGTGCTACAAGAAATCTGGAGAGGGACTTTTTACAAGGGCATGTAGTGACAGAAAAAGGGGGAATGGCTTTGAACTGCCAGAGGGGAGATAGAGAAGAGACATTAGGAAGAAATTCTTTGCTATGAGGTGGTGAGACCCTGGCACAGGGTGCCCAGAGAAGCTGTGGCTGCCCCATCCCTGGCAGTGTTCAAGGCCAGGTTGGACACAGGGGCTTGGAGCAAGCTGCTCTAGTGGAAGGTGTCCCTGCCTGTGGCAGGGGGTTGGAACTGGATGAGCTTTAAGGTCCCTTCCAACACAAACCAGTCTGGGATTCTATGAGTATTTGCCTGTATTATTAAATAGACCTGCCCTAGCAGGAGAGCCCTTCACACATCTGCTTCCTAACATGGAATTCTCAATTCACACCACTCTGGGGCCTTCCTAATTTGCCTCGGCCTGAGCATCATTAAACCCTTGCACATTGCTTGGGTTTGTGGTCCCTTGAGGTACTGCCAGCTCTGAATCCTTGCCAAGCAAAATTAGTCCACCTGCTTCTCTAAGCATCCAGTCATTCAGGCCCAGCAGAGCTTTGTTTAGAGAACAGAAATCACTGTGGTGCCACACTGATTCCCAGCGAGCACAGAGTGAATTAGGGAATGAAGAAGCACCCAAGAGTAGCTGCATGCCTTGTTTGACTTGTTTTTCACAGGAGGGAGTGTTTAGTCTTGCAATGAGCAGGGTCTACCCTGGCCTTGGTTAAAGTTGGTGCCCTGGAGCTTAGGGTGGAAAGGAGCAGCTGGGGAGTGTTAGGCTCTGCTCCAAAAAGGATTTCCAGAGGGCCAGTGTTCAACAGCTAAAGCTAGATGTTTTAACTGATTACATGCTGACTCATCACTTCACATGGTTTCTTTCCCACACCATTTTTAACCCCCACCCCTCTTCCCGGAAATAATGAGTTACTTGTGCATCTGAATAGTTCATTCTTAGCTAATTCTTTTAGCCATTGCTGTTTCACACCTATTACTCCTTTTCTTGGTCTATCAGTTGTGCCCAGCACCCAGGCGGTGGGTGAATTTCTGACCGTGGAGCCATCAAAATACAAAGACTTCTAAATCAACTACTGGCATCCCTCCAAAATTCTCCTTCCCTCACCTGCTTGCAGCAAAACTTCCTTAAACAAACCCTTCAGGAAGAAAAAATACAGGTCCTAAGCTTCTTAAGTTGGATCCAACTCCATCAGGTTAGATGGGGCTTGGAGCAGCCTGCTCTAGTGGAAGGTGTCCCTGCCTATGGCAGGGGGTTGGAACTGGATGAGCTTTAAGGTCCCTTCCAACCCAAACCATTTTGTGACTCTATGAAGTTCTTACCTTGTATTGTTCCTCCTGAATTGAATCTCTCTATCACTAAGGAGCATACTGCTTACTTAGCCTGGAAGTCATTCAGACTTAAAAAGCACAGAGCTGTGCTGCTTCTAATAAAGAGGTGCCTCTGAGAGGCTCATCAGCAGGGCTACCCCGTTACACAGGGACCAAGCATGGGGAGCTCAGTTGCAGCATGCGGAGTCCAGCATGAGTGGAAGCGCATGGATTTCTGGGCAGCTCTCTGTAATGTCTAGACTGTCCCTGTCTCATAAAATGACTGCAAAGAGAAAATAACCCATAAGACACCATGATCCTGGGGCTGTGAGCAAGAGCACAGTCTTGACTAAAGTTCTTTCATTTATCTTTCGTATTTAATTTGCTAGCTCAGCACAGCCCATGCTGGTGCATCCTGTTTATGTTCAGCTCTGTTGTAGACATCCAGCATAATTCAAGAACACTGTAACTGTGAATGCTTGCACTAAGAACAGTTTTCATCCTGTTTTCTACAGAATAACCCTTGGGTCTGGAGTTTGCCAGTTTGCAGCAACTTCAAGGCTTTTTCTAGTCTACAGACTAGAAAGAAGAAATGACTTGGAGCTGTATTTGAGTTCTACAAGTCCTAATAATAAAACAGTATTAATTCCTTTTGAATGTCTCCAAGTAATTTCCCCTAAAACTTCTCTGTCCAAAATCGTTTGTTGAAGCATGTGTGAATGGATGTATGTTCTTTAACAAAATGCTGAAGAAATACTTTTGTGCTATGACAAGCCAGGACCAGAAATTAAATTAGATGAAAAAAAAAACCCCTAGTTTTATATGTTTCATGACAGAAATGAAAGATGCTTTGGAAAAAAAACCACGAAGAGGAGCCAATATTCCTTCTGGATAAGGCCTCAGCATGAAAACATGAACAGCAAATGATTTTATTATTGAAGTCATGCACATCAAAACCAAGCTGACTGAGAAACTCTCTGGCCTAACCTACAGTTGTTGTCTTTGGTATTATTAAATGTCATGTGGTGATACGCAGCTAAGAGACCAGGGTATTTTTTCTATCTAGAGTCTTATAAATCTAATGAAAATGGTCTTGGCTTCACAAACCTCTTGATCTTTGTGTTAAGCCTGTATGACTTGAGTGAGCCCCGGACCTTGGGCTGGCCTCTGCCTCGTGTCACTTCCATTCTTACACAGGGATGGTGCAGGCATCTTACACAGTGATGGAGGCGCCAGCTTGAGCAGAAAATGACCTTGGGGACTTTGGTCAGAGGAACTATCCAGTTGATGTTATTTGTAGGGGGAAAAGCCTTTCTTCAGAAAGAGCAGAAACCAAGTGTATGTCTCCATTGTCTTCTAACTTCCATTAAGACCATGAAATGCTTTGAGGAAAGCTAACTTTATGAAATAGAAAATATGTATATATGTAGTTTTGGGAACTGATCTTGATTTCCCTGCTACAAAGACCTGTCCAGAACCAGAATTTAGAGAAATCCAGAGATCTTTCTTTTCACAAGGAGTTCAACTTGAGTTTCTGTTTCCGATGGGGTGAGGAAGGGTGCCTGCCCAGTTTCATGCGTGCTCATTGATTACAATGCTGTAGTGCTCAGCTCTTCGCAGACCTCTAAAATCGTTGTAAGTAATTGGGTTAAAGTCAGCATTTATCATACTTAGTTAGCCTAGATCTAATCGTTCTTGCCAGAATTGTTTGCTGAATTGCTTGGCATGTCTAACCTTATCGGCCCCGTTAACTTCTTATCCCCATTTGACAAATCTAATCTCTGTCTTTCTCTCTGCAAGGAGAAACACAGGCATCCTTAAAGGCTTCTGTTACTTGCTTTGCAGCTAGCCCACAGGCATCCCAGAAACTTTCATAAGGATCCTTGCAGCTGCTAGAGAAGATGTGAAAGGGATTTAGGTTTAATGGGCATGGAAGGCAGGGTTTCTTGCCAGGATGCTTTGCTCATTTACTCAGCTTTATCTGTTGTAAAGACCTGATTTTTTTCTGGTTTAAAAACAGAAAGTCTGCTAAAATTAGCAGATGTCAGCAGTCAGAGATTGCTACAGCAAGCCTAGGGCAAAGGGTAGATGTGGTGTTCTGTGCCTTTCGCAACTCACGACGTGGTGTCTCGCTCGAGATGCTTTCCTCTAAGCTTATAAAATCACTTCTGGCCCTGGTTACTTTCTGAGAGCCACTTTACAGGAAAACACTTTGAGTGTGGTGCCTGAGCTGCACACTGGGGACCTGATTTTCCCCCTCCCTCATAAACCAGAAGTGACACCACCAAAGCAAACACTGTCACAGGGTTGTGAAACTCAAGTCAGCAAGCAGAAAATCCAGCTTATATTCTGTATCATATGCTTGCTTCAGGCTATTTTTGCTGACAGAATCATAGAATAGTTAGGGTTGGAAAGGACCCTAAGATCATCCAGTTGCAACCCCTTTGCAGTGGGCAGGGACACCTCACACTAGACCATGTCACTGAAGACTCCATCCAACCTGGCCTTGAACACTGTTGTTCTCATGCAAAGGAAGGTGGGAGATACTCTCTCTGGCCTTGCGTATCCCTTCTTTTGGGGATTTCAGGGAGTTTGGAAGCACACACTGAAGAGCTGATGTCTGTCACAACTGGGAGAAGTTGGATTCTCCCCTGTGTGTCTGTGTGAATAACTTTACATAATTCATGTTTTGATGCATAATGCTGTCATTTGCCACCCTACTTTCAATGTGCTTGGCGCTGCTTGGTGAGTTGGAGGATTTTTCTTGTTACCCTCAGGTGGAAAGAAGGCTCACCCTCTGTGTATACTTGGTGCAGGGACCTTTAGAGGCTACTTTCCCTTGCTCCGGGCACAGTGATCAGCCTGGAGAAGAGAAGGCTCCTTAAGGGGAGACCTTAGAGCAGCTCCAATGCCTAAAGGAGCCAACAAGAAACCTGGAGAGGGGCTTTGGACAAGGGCCTGTAGGGACAGGACAAGGGGAATGGCTTTAACCTGCCAGAGGGGAGACTGAGATTAGACGTTAGGATGAAATTCTCCCCTGTGAGGGTGGTGAGACACTGACACAGGTTGCCCAGAGAAGCTGTGGCTGCAAGGTGAAGCAAGTCACTGAAGTTGCTACCATACAGGACTGATCTAGCAGGCAGGTATCGATGGGATACAAGGCTGCTATATTGCATGGCATGGGATGGGCACAAAACCATCACTACCCTATCTATGGCAGTGCAAAGTTTCATTCCATTTACCTGATCCTATCCTAGCAAATTAAGATATGTTTGCAACTAGATCTCCCAAGTTTGGAGTGCCTGGTGGCAGCCCTAAACAGAGGTTCCTATCTCTACTTTTGGGGCAATCGCATTAAACCCAGCATCTCTTTACCAATGGTTCAGGCTCTGCTGGTTCCTGATAAGCTGGAGTCCGTTAGCTCCAAACATTCTTTGAGCACTATCTTCTTCAAAGCTGCTTTTCAAGTAGAGTGATTTGAAATCCAGGAGAGATTACCATGGAATGTTGGGGTTTTTTCCTTCCTCTCTCATTTTGGTTGGGAAAGTTTGGATTCAGAATGTTTTGACCAGCTTTGTTTTCAGAAGAGAGTCACTAAATATAACTATGTACTCTTTAGTATAAGAAAGGTGAAAAGGATGTAGTGCTTGGACAGTGATCCATCTGCTGATTGCCACGTGTATGGAGTGTCAGGATGAGATTGACGACCCCTTAGAATATAAATCCACTGAGGCAGGAAAAGTGCCTTCCCTTCCTTTTTTACACTGCAGAGTGTGTGTATTGTCTGTGCTGAGCCAGTGCTGAATTATAATGAGTGACTATAGTTAGCATCTGAGCTGGGGGAAGCCAGGCCTTGCCAGCCAGCCTGGGGTTAGGAGCACTCATCATTATTCAGCTCCTTTTGAGCCAGCCGCACTCTTTCTGCCTAAATGACTTAGTCTTTTCTTCCCAGTTATTTGAGGACTAGGAAAAAATGCTCTTTTCTGTGGAATTTGTATGAAATGGGTATTTTTAAATCTAAAACCTGCAAGACTTGAGCTTTAATTTAAAACAAATGTTGTTATTACTTGATTTTTAGTCTCAGAAGAACTTTTGGCTTGAAAATGCCAGTTATGGTTGTGTTTTGGGGGGAAAAAATCACTAAAACAATCAAATAACCTCTCCTCCTCCTTCCAACTGCTTTGTTTTCAATAGGATGAAGTGTGACAGGATTTTGACTCTGTTCAACATCTCAAAATCAGAAAACGAAGGGTTCTTGCAGAGCCTTGTTCCCTACTTAAGTGTACTTGGATTTCTCCCACCCCATCCAAGTCTTGCTGCTCTGCCTGTGTCTGACAGGTCCATCTCAGTGCTGGCAGTGAATATGCAGCCTGTCAACTGAGGAGGTGACCAGGGCAAGGAAGTTGTAATTCCAGCTTTCAGTTAGATCTTATTTTAGACTTCCTCGAAAAACGTATCTGCGGCAGTCCAGGAACTGACTGGAGTGGACTGGGGAAAGAATTAGGGATTCTGCCTAATCCACCTGAAAACTCTTGACAGCACCTAGCAGAAACAAGTCCCTGGCTGCTTTTGCAGAATATTCCCTGCTCAAAGCAAGGATTTGTCCTTAGCAGCTACTATTGTAGAATGGTTTGGGTTGGAAAGGACCTTAAGGTCACCCAGTTCCAACCCCCTGCCATGGGCAGGAATGACTCATCCTAGACCATGTTCTCGCAAGGCTCTGTCCAACTTGGCCTTTTACACTGCCAGGGATGGAGCATTTACCGCTTCTCTGAAAGTCTGACTTTATATCATGGAACAGCTCTGTGCTTCATGGGTATTTGGGCTTTCATTTATTATCAGCTGTATTTCATTTTGGAAACATGATCAAATCCTTGCAATATAAGACTCCTGTTTCCTTTGGAGAGCAGAGATTTGTAACGTACATGTGGTGGCAGGTGTCTTCTGGCAGCACGTTCTCCTTTAACGTGTTTATGATTTTGACCAATTTCATAGCTGCTATTTGTGAAATCCTCTTCTCATCAGGCTAAAGCACTTCAGAATTTCAGGACCTGCTGCCTTTTTCTGTTTTCCCATATTTCTTTTGCTGCCCAGCCACCTCCTGTTGTCTCTGCATTGTGCTCAATGAGCCCAGTTGCTCTCACCTGCACACCTTATCAGCACAGAAGCCTCTCTACAGAACAGCACTTAGGAGAACAAGCTGTATCAAAGAGATGAAGGGGATGACCACCATGGAATGCTTAGCCTTGCTAAGCAAGGTGGTGGTTTCTCATCCCTGCCTTGTTTATTCAAGTATCACAGCCTGGTTTGTGTTGGGAGACCTTAAAGCTCATCCAGTTCCAACTCCTGCCACAGGCAGGGACACCTTCCACTAGAGCAGCTTGCTCCAAGCCCCTGTGTCCAACCTGGCCTTGAACATTGCCAGGGATGGGGCAGCCACAGCTTCTCTGGGCACCCTGTGCCAGCACCTCAGCACACTCACAGGAAAGAGCTTCTGCCTAAGAGCTCATCTCAATCTCTCCTCTGGCAAGTTAAAGCCATTCCCCCTTGGCCTGTCCCTGCAGACCCTTGTCCAAACCTCTCTCAAGGTTTCCTGGACCCCTTTAGGCACTGGAGCTGCTCTAAGGTCTCCCCTTCAGGAGCCTTCTCTTCTCCAGGCTGACCCAGCCCAGCTCTCTCAGCCTGGCTCCAGATCAGAGCTGCTCCAGCCCTCGCAGCATCTCTGTGGCCTCCTCTGGACTCGCTCCAACAGCTCCATGTCCCTCTTGTGCTGTTGCCCCAGAGCTGGATGCAGGACTGCAGGGGGGTGGTCTCAGGAGAGCAGAGTAGAGGTGGAGAATCCCCTCCCCTGACCTGCTGCTCATGCTGCTGGGGATGCACGAGGACATGGTTGGTTTCTGGGCTGCAGGCACACACTGTTGGGTCGTGTTGAGCTTCTCATCAACCAATGCTCCCAAGTCCCAAGGCTGCTGCTCCAAAGGTTTCCTGACTCGGGCAGTGAGCAGATCTGTTAGAACTGTTAGCAGATCTGTTGAGTGGTGTTTTCAGGCAAGGAAACACAGGAAAGAGAAAACACCTACCTTTAACCGAGACTACAAAGTCATATTTAGAGCTTATTCTCCCATCTTGTTGTGTTGAGGATTTTATGAGTTTAGAGGAGTTTGGATGTTGTTGAAGTTTCAAAATACAGTATTTTGTACAGAAAATACAGTATTTTGTTCTAAAGGCAAAATGGGTAGAATGCAGTGCTTGGAAATACATTTCTGAGAGCTGAATTTCTGAAGGGAAATGGACTATTTTGTCTCATTTTCTTGCTTGCTACTGGTTCTGCTGGAGTGGGAAGACATATTAAAGTGAGACTAGGCTACTACTAGAGTTGCAGGGTGAGGAAATGAGACCTTCTTTGATTTCCAAATGCTCAATCAAGAAGCATTTGCCAGCAGTGCTAAATGGGATTTATTTGTCAAGTCCTAGGTAGAGGCCAGCAGGGCCCGGAACCAAACAAAAGGAGGAGGTACCACACTATAAACTTGGATTCAACATATTCACGGTTAATCTTCTTTTACCTACATAATATGAAGGTTATTAACCCGACTGCAAAAGGACCTACTGGGGAGATAAGTGTCACGTGGAGGGGATTGTAACATTTTGAAAGGAATTTGTGCTGGTGACTGTAACATAATAGAAGTATTAGGCGCCTCTCTAGGTCTTCTGTAAGTGGCAAAGCAGCATCGATCACCCAGTGTGATGGGGATTGGGGAGCTTGGTTTTGATGTTTTAATACCAAGTCAGAAATGAGAGCTCAGAGTTGTTAATGAAAGGAGCACATACATTTATTATTATTATTACTCATTTTTCTGTCTTAGAGAGACCAAGAGGGAGTTGGTGCAGAGGGGTGAGAAATAAATCATTAGCATCCCCACATTTGCACTGCAGATTAATCTGGGGAAATGAGGCTGGTAGGTTTTAAGCTTCTTGCATATTTGCCAATCAAACTTTTTAGCTTGGTCCCTCCTTTTACTTTTTTCTAACCAAAAAGATCTCCACCTATGGATTTAAAAGGTCACCAAAGCTAAGCAGAAATCAGAAGCTTAAGTACCCTTAGCAGATAATGGATGAAAGTGATTTTAAAGTCATTCGATTTTTTTTCCTTCTACCAAGCCTCTAAAGAGATATGAACTCTTTATGTATTTATTTCTTATACGCCTGCCCCACTTGCCTTGTGCTCACATTGCTGAACCTCATAAGGTTCTCAGTGCAAGAATGATTTCATCTGATTGTTTCCAAGTAAATATCCAGCTCAGGGAGGTGGAGATGGCGATTCCACTATTATTTTGTGCTGACCTCAATATTCCCATTTTGTTTCTCCTGCTGGTTAGGCCATAACAGGGAAATCTTATGGCTGTCAGGAGCGGATGGCAGATCTGAGCAAGGCTTTGTTGAGCACAGGAAAGGAAAACGATGGCTGTTGCAATATAGCATGGAGCGGTGACTCTGGCTGTGTGAGATGTGTTAGGTGTTTAGAAATGCATCTTTAGTGGAGACACAAACCAGAGACCATGACTGCTTATGAGCACTAGAGTTCCCCCAACACGTGTTGTAACAGCAAGCGCCTTAGCCAGAGTATCCGAGGTAATTAGTGGGTCTGCCTGCATTCCTCCTGCAGCCTCAATTAATTATGAGGCTCTCTTTAACTTCTGGTCAAAATCGTTATGTAGTGGTGTTATAGGATGTTAACCAGCTGCCACCTACTGCTTCCATCGATGCTTTATGCACACTGTACAAAGGGCTTGAAAGCAAGATCTCCTGCTTGTGAGCGAAAGCTCTGCTCCTGCTGTTCTCTTCCTCGCTGAGCACTTGGTCTAAGAAAGGATGACACAATCCTTCCTGTACTGATAGCAAATACAGATGCTCGAACAAGCGAATTCCTTAGTATGCTTCAAGGGGAAAGCTGTTGCTTTTAGTGTTTCATCCTTTATCAGCTGAAATATGAACACAGGCCTGCAAAGAGACATATAAACAGATTCAGTGGGAAGAGCTGTCCTGAAAGACATCCAGCAGAGGCAGTTCCTTGGGCAATATTGACAGGGAAAGTGGGTTGTAGCTTTTATTAGGGCTATTGATATTGTTGGGGGAGGTGGACTTTTAAACATGCAAATATGGTTTCTTATGTCTAAAATAGAAGCATCAGCCTTGGAAACTAAATAAATACATGTTGAGAACAGTTTCCCTGAGTTTAACAAAGTTATGTTAATCGCTTAGACCATCTGTTGTAGAAAATGTAGCTGTGAAGCTGGGGTAGGTAAGGGGTATGTTAGTGAGAGGAGAGGAAATCAAGTTGTCTTTTTAGGGCAGACTCAATTGACCATGGTAAAATGTTTTGGCAACCACACTTTAATTGCTTGGTTTTCTTGGTTTTCCAGTTTCTTTCTAAAATTGAGATTTTTAAAATTCTTTTCATTCAAGACACGTTTTCTGTCAAGCCCCAGAAATACGATGCGTTGGTTTGGTATTCTCATGACAACCTCAATGTATCAGGAGAGTGAGGCTGGGAACTTCCTTTCCTGTTCCTCTTTCTAAGCTGTGATTGCTTCGAGGTGATATGGGCAAACTGCTTGGCCTCTGGAGCTGGGGGATGTGAGCCAGTTACACTGCAGCTTTCTCCTGAGAGGAAGCAAAGAGTTAAAGTCAGTTACCCCAAGAAGCGTGGCTGGTTCCCAATGGCTTTCAGCTGGCTGAGCTTTTCAGCCTGACAGCATCTCTCCTGCTTAAACACATTGTGAAATGTTGAAAATGTATTTGAATGTCATTGTGACACTGGCATTTCTTCAGGACGAGCTCTCCAGTTGCTTAAATACAGTCCCAAAGGAGGTGCTTGTTGTCCTAGGATTTCCTTTGACTGGTGACCCAAACAGGAGAAGTACCCAGGGAGGGGACATCACAGAGGCATGGCTGAGTGCTGGAAGAAAAGTGATTAATCTTGACTAGACAACCATGCCAGAGCCACTTCCAAACTGCTGGACTCCACACTGAACACGTAGTATATTTGTGACCACTCTCCTGTCCTTTTCAGTTACCTTCTGTTTCTCAATTCCAAAGACATTAGTCTTGTTTGAATGCTTCGTTATACCACACTGATGTGCTAATGCAGGTTGTAATCTACCCTCCTTGCAGCATTTACTGCCAGGGAATCTCATGCAGGCCAGAAGAGGTACTATTACAGGGAAAACCAGTGTTGAGCAAGAAGTAGCCATCTGCTTTGGTTGCCATACGGCTTTTTGGGAGATATCAACTTACACCTGAGAGCAAGTTCTTCATCTGGTCTTGTACCTGACTTGAAGGAAACAGTATGAGTGTATTGTAAAATATACAGGAAGTATGTTTGTCTTATGGTTAACATTTAAAATATGGTTAACATTTCCCCGATAGTGTAATCCATGGAAGGCTGTGGAGATGAGATGTTGCACTGCTGAGATGCACCAAGCAGGAAGCTGTAAACCTTTTAGGAGGGGCGGGTGGTAGAACCCCAAATGAATGAAGATATTGCATAGTTTAGTGATGGACTTGATGGTCACAGAATCATAGAACGGTTTGGGTTGGAAAGGACCTTAAGATTATCCAGTACCAATCTCCCTCTACTCACGCTAGATCTTAAAGGTCTTTTCCAGTCTAGTTAATTCTGTGATTCTTTGGGACCCATTGAAGAGTAATAAACCCCTCAGACTGTTTGGAAGGGAAGTTGTTCCCCCCTTCTGCTGCTCTAGCATCTCTGGTTTAGCAAACTTGGGTCTTTAGTCAATGTGATTAGTGCCTCCTGGACCATCTACTACAGTGCTCTAATTTCAGGTCAAAAGGAAGGGAATAAAGGCTTCTGTGTGAAACAAATGATGTCACTGTTCTCCTTTGTTATGTTGATAGAAGAACTGATAAAGCAAATTAAACTCTAAGTTGATGAGAGAAGTAGAACCATAAAATTGTTCTTAAATGTTACAAAATCTCTGCAGTTGTCTGCTCCTATTTTATTACTGAGGTCAAGGAAACCTAATGCTTTTACAAGATCTCTGGCTCTGGGAATTCTCCCCTGCAGAATAAGACCCTTCTAAAGTAAGTTTCCTGTTGCTCCTGGAGTAGATCTAATCACAGCTGAACAGGGCCAGCTTTCCTTGTGTCCCAGAACCTGCTGTTTTCCTCATGAACTGGATGGATCATGAAGTTTCCATCAGGAACTGCTGCTGTGAACCTGGGGGACTGAGACTTCTTGACGGCTGCTTGCTGCCTCTCCATGTGGTAAATCCAACAACTAGTTGACTTAACTGATGGGTGTCGAAAGGTCACCAATCTTCTTTTTCTTGCTGTCATGCCCAGCATGGTATCTCTGTCCTGTAGCTCTTGGAGAGTTCTTAGGGATTCTTGGGAAATCCAGCTTTGTGTTTGTCTTCTTCCAATAGCAGCAGATCAAGCGCTTTAAAGGATTAAAGAGGGTTGTGCTGCATTGAAATGAAGGTGTCACTGCTCCTCTATGACTCAAAAGAATTAAGTTATTATCTGGTATGACCATCTGCAAGAATGAGATTGAATAATGACATTAGTGCATGCAAGTGCAGGCTCATTGACGTCAGATTTTGCTCCAACTTGGTATTTAGAATGAGTCTATTTACCCGTCAAGTTTCATCAGCTTGCCTCCATCACTCACTAATGGCTTATGCCTCAGGGATCAGCAGAATTATACCTAAAAATATTATCCTAATACACCTGATGAGTTACAGAATACAATACAAGAAAGAAAAGGCCTTTTCAACCCCTGGTATAATTACTTACGCTTCTTCATGGCGAATCCTACATATTCTTGTGATAGCTACATGATTATTTATGGCAATTTTAAAATATGATTTTCTATGTAAGTCCTTCTATTAACAAATTGTCTACAAATGACTTATTGACATCTCAGTTGCATGAGTTATTTGCAATTATTCACAGATTGTTTCTTGGTTTGCTGGCTGTTTACAAGCAATTCCTCTTTAGTAGACAGTGGCTGGTATTCAAGTGTTCGTCTTCCAGCTGCACAATTCAGTTTGTCTTTTGACATATAGGTCACGTAATAGCATTTCTGCTCCTTGACTAAATGTGTGTAATTCATAGGACCTGGCTTCTTGCACGAATATTTGCAATGCATTACAAAATCCTTATTCTGCAGCCATTCTCTAACATTTGTTTAAAAAGGATAATCTTAAGGTTACAGAAGTATTTGAGGAAATACTAACACACGGTGGGCATTACCATAAATGAACAAATTTACTACAAAGCTTCAGCTATTGCACTCAGCTGCATTTTTACTGCTTTAACTGTGTTTGCCCATCTTCTTTTTATGATATTAAAATATTAATCAAAGAAGTGGTAAATACCCCATCCCTGGCAGAGTTCAAGGCCAGGTTGGACAGACCTTTGGGCAACATGGTCTAGGGTGAAGTTTTGGCAGCGAGTTGGAACTGGATGATCTTGGGGTCTTTTCCAACCCTTACTATTCTATGGTTCTATAATACTTATTTTTCTTCCTATCATTCAAGCAATCATCTGAAAAAGTTCCACATACATATTTTTAACAGTTACAAGCATTTCATGTGGAAACTGCATATACTGACATCCATCCTCAGTATTGGATGCCTCCTGTCCCTTATGTACGTCCTTCCATCTGATTTTAAAAGCTTTCTTCCTGTTATATGATGTTCTTAGAACCCCACAGTTCTTTTTAAAACCTCACTACCACGACTATAAAATCAACAGGTAAATAAAATCCACCATTCTAACTGGACAAGCCAAAGCCATTAAATGAGGAATATACCCAGACACTCTCCCAAATATCAATCTTTGTTCTGTGGTCTCACAGATCCTTTTCTCCCTTGCCCTCCCCGACTGCCCGTCCTGCTCCAGACAGAGAAGATAAAGAGCTTGCAGCATGGAGACATTTCAGTCCTAGGATTGCATTGCAAAGCAATGCAGAGAGCATACTTGAAATGCTTTTATACATTTCTAAGCCAACAGTGAGAAGCATGCTCTCTTGCTGCCCAGAGATAAGGGAAAACTGCCCCTGAAGAACTCAAGTGCCCAAAATACAAGATTCCATTTCTGTTTCTTAGCACATGGACCATTTTGAAAGCACTTCTATTTTTTCTTTTCACATATTCAACCATAGCCACGGTGCGTTGTGAGCCTGGCCTTTCTGGATTCTGCTTGCTGTGTTTCCCCTACACCTCTCATTGGTCCCTGGGGCTCTGGAGGGTGTTTATTGCAAATGAATGTTTAACGTCTGCCTTGGAGAGCTACTTGTCTGGCCTGCATTTTCTGGTTGCAGTGCTCTGGAAACAGCTGTATGCAGAGAGGCCCTGTTGAGTGTTATCTGGGCACAGGGAGATGCTCTTGCATGTTACAGCTGGTTGATTAAGGGCTTTCTGGTCTCACTGGTTGGCAGTTCATTTGGCAGAGAAGAGCCTGGGAGGAGATCATAGAATCATAGAATGGCTTGGGTTGGAAAGGACCTTAAGATCATCCAGTTCCAACCCCCCGCCATGGGCAGGGATACCTCGCACTATTTAACTTATACAGGAGTCTGCTGGCTGAGTGAGAGCTGTGTGGATGGGATGGTTGAAGGAGGTACTTTACAGGCCCTGGGTAAGAGCAGGACAGGGTGGCAGCAATCGAAAGGAGGCACTGGGGAAGGAAAGCTCATGGTGAGCCAAATGCTTCTTGCTCATGAAGGTCCAAAGGGGAAGGAGACCTCTGATTCTAGACATCTGTGCTGTAATGTAGTTCTGACCACTTTCATCTGGGATGGCAACTGGTGCCTGGAGCTTAGTTGTTCTTCTCATTTGCCTTTCTTCTAAATGCAGCTGGTTTATGTTGCAGATAGTAGATAGGGTGGGCTTTAGTAAGGTGCATCTCTGAAGCTCTGGCAAACTCAGTCTGAGGTGTAAGGGATATGCATGCTACATCTCTAATGGCTGCAGTGAGACTGACTCACTTGTGCTTTGGAATAGGTGTTTGACGCTTTGCCTGGATGGATTGGAGCTGTTTGAGAAACCTCTCATAGGCTAAAACCAATGAGTAACTTTTGATTGCACCATCAATGCAAAGGAGCAAGGTTTCACTGCCTCCTAAAGCTTTGTCCTTTCTCCCAGTTCTGGGCTCACTTCGCATGTGCCAGAAGACATTTATCACTGATGGAAATTATTTATTCATGGCCCTAGCTCAAGCTGTCTGCAGACTGCTGTGTCTTCCCAACTGGTAGCCAGGCATTAGAGCTGATCTAAGGAATTATGGGTTTTAAGCAGCAGCTTTCACCAGGTGAGTCAAAGGGAACAAAGGTTTCCCATTGGAGGAGCTCTCTTCAGCTTATCGCAGCTGGAAGCTGCTTTCTGAGGGCCTTTAAGCACCAAACTCCATCCAAAATGATATTCAGCTGTCCAGAACAGGTAATGCTCTCAGCAGCTGCACCATAACTGTTCCAGGAGCCTTTCTGAGCGCTTGCGTGCCCAAGAGTCCAAAACAAACAATGCAGCAGAGACATTTTGTGCAGTTAATAGTTTATGGTTGGGGTTTTTTTCTCATGGTTTCCTGATTACAATCCCTGCCTAATTAGGGATTGCAATCCTTAATTAGGGGCTGCAAATCATAGAATCATAGAGTAGTTTGGGTTGGAAAGCACTTTAGGATCAACTAGTTCCAACCCCCTGCCATGGGCAGGGACACCTCACACTGACCATTTCACCCAAGGCTCTGTCCAACCTGACACTGACAGGGATGGAGCATTTTCCACTTCTTTGAGCAGCTGTTCCAGTGCCTCAGCACCCTCACAGTAAAGAACTTCTTCCTTATATCTAACCTGAATCTCCCCTGTTTAAGTTTAAACCCATCACCCTTTGTCCTATCCCTACATTCCCTGATGAAGAGTCCCTCTCCAGCATCCTTGTAGCCCCCTTCAGACACTGGAAGCTGCTGAGGTCTCCACAAAGCTTCTCTTCTCCAGGCTGAACAGCCCCAACTTTCTCAGACTGTCTTCATATGGGAGGTGCTCCAGTCCCCTGATCAACCCTCTAGAGTCTTGTGGAATGGTGCAGTTTAAAATCTCCTGTGGTTGCTATTAAGGCAAATAGGCTTATTTTAGTTCACACCCTCTCTTAGCTGAAATCTTAGAAACAGTATTGGTCTTTTTTCCCTGTCTCTCAATCTCATTGTTTCTAGTTTGGTGCAAAATGCCGAAGTGCAGATGTGCCATTTATTGAAACGCTGAAAAAAACCCTTGAAGCTGAAATTAAGTGTGGGGGAATGTCAGGCAAAAGTTAAGGTCATGTTCATTTTCAAGACATGTCTGCAGACAGCTCTGCAGTAGAAAAGCAGAATGCAGAGTCTTGGTCGGAAGGAATAGCCCCTGCAGTGGCAAAGAGTGTTTGTGGTGCCATTTGTCATGAAGAAACCAGAGAGTCAGAAGCCTTTCTATTGCTCAGGCTGATAAAAAGTTTCATTTTGGCTTCCACAGCCTATTACAGGCTCCAGAAGCAACAGAGACGGTAAGTTCAGCATGTGCAGTGTTTTGGAAACCCTTTAGGATAATGAGCAATGGAAGTCCCACCATTTATTTCAGTGACATCTGAAAGCTTTGGGAATGGGTCAGCACTGCTGAAAACTTTGTCCTTTCCAGTAGAGCTTCTCCCTCTCCATCTGTTTGGGATCTGGTTGTGCTGCTGTTGCAGACACAGAGTTTTGCCCTCAGCTTTAATGGAGTTGTTGTTGCCCTTGGCTGTTCCTCCTCCTCTTGTGTTCATCAGGCTCGGAAGCACTCCTTCACCGACTACCTAACAGAGTCCTCCATAAGTGTATTCTCTAACAATATCGTGGTTTTACAACAGAAAACGTTTTAATAACTGGGGAATTTTAATAATTTTAAAGATTTCAATATATTTTAAGAATTGGGAAAGTGAGGAAGCGGTGTTCCTTTGCTAAGGCACCGTGACAGTGAGCCAGAAGGCTTGCTTTCTATGTCTTTCAGATGGTTGGCATCCCATTTTTCCAGGGAAATCCTTTGGGAACTGGGTTCTGTTGCAAAACTCGCAGAGTATTTTGTTCTGCCTGTGCCCTGTAATAACAATAGCCCTTGAACTAAACTGCCTGATCACTTCCATACTTGCAACTTCCATATGCCACCCTGCTTTTGGTTACTAGTTGTTCAAAGCTGTTGGATGAGAGGGAAGGAGAGAAAATCAGTGGAATGGATTAGGGGAAAAGCAGCTGATGAAGAGTATTTGCGAACAGGAAACATGCCCTAGTAATGAAGGCTGATATGAGTCCTCAGAACCCCCATCATGAGGAAATGCCAGCCAGAAACAGTCACCTTCTCTTTCGTCACTCCTTTCTGATGTACAATAATTCTGCTGAATGCCACACAGTACAAAATGACCTTAAGGCACTTGTACAACTGAGCTAAGGAAAAGATTACCTCATCTCTGTATTTCAACCACGTGCGGGAATTGCTGATACAATTAATGGTAGTCATGTTTCTTTTGGACCATTGAAAAGTTTCAACTGTTTTTACATTGCATTCCAGAAAGAAGTCTGTTAGAATTGTTCTTTCCTGAAAGATTGGTGATCAGAAGTTATTTGTCTTTATTTATTTATTTATTTGAATAGACAGGGAATAAAAGGTAAAAAGAGAAACACAGCTCTTAAAATATGGTAATTTTCTGCTTCTGTTTTCTGTAAGAAGAAACAAAAGAATGCATGTGTCCCTTTGCCTGGTGCTAAATTGGAATTCTTCCTTATCTTCTGCTGCTGTTTGGCTGACTTTCCCTTCTTCATCCCTTCCAGTTACTGGCTTTCTGCAATGAGTAGGTGCCTTTCTGTTGTGCAGACAGAGTAAACCCTTTTGAGGCCTCTAAGACTTATATCTTTACATTCTGATTCGTGGTACTTGAAAATCTTATACCTATTTCTGTAGGGCTCAGCTCTTCATTTACTACTATTTCCTCCCATGAGCAGTCCTACTGCACAATGACAATAGAATTGCCAACCAGGTCAGTTAGACTGTACTTCCATGTGTGGCAGGTATCTCTGGCTAGCAAGTTCCAATGAATTTTTCTCACTGATAATCTTTAAAGCTGCTCTAGTTTGACAGATTTAGGAGTTGGATTTGCACTGTACCCTTCTAAGGTAGCCTTTATTCACAGGTTAAGTAGCAACAATCAAACATTTATGTGGTTTATTTGCACCTATGCACAGCTAGAGCCACCTCAGATTGTATGAAGAAGGCAGTAAAGAACTGCAGAAGGTTGGATGCTGGATGACAGAAGTTAGGGGATGTATGTAGCATGTCAGCAAGGAGACTTGACCTGCTCAGTAGGGAAAATAAAGAAGGGTATGGAGGGCAAGGGTGGTTTCCATCACATCTTGGAAGATCATCTTCCTTTTCTCTTGGCACTGGACAGTCAGTTTTCATGCACTGATGACGAGATTCATTAGTCTGAAGGGCTGAAACCTTTGAGCCATGTGCTAGATATTTGGGACGTGATGAAAATGCCAAGCCGCGTGGTATGTAATAGCTTTGTTACTGTGGTCTGGAGGATTTAGGTGGAGTTGCAGGCACTGGAATGGAATTTTGCAAGCTTTTACACCTCATTTCAAGAGGATAATGGAACAGCATTGCATGTCCTTTTCCATAACTGGCTGTGGCTTTCTCCTTGGCCTTTGCCATTTGATTATTGGTTTTTGTGTGCCCTTTCCTCTTGAAATACTACTGCTAAGTCCTTTAAAATTATTGTGTCTTTCAAGAAAAACAATCAGGTCTTAAGAGGCATTTTGGAGAGGTGGGGAATCTGGAGTTTGTTTAAAGAAAGACGATCTGAAGAAGATAAGGCGGAAGATATCAGCTATGCAGAACTAATGATGCATTCCAAAAGAGAATTGAATACAACTCCATGAATGCTCCCTTCTATATTAACTTTTTCACTGAGAAATGTTTTGAAGGCCCATAATCACACACACATGTATTATAGATGAAACTCTGTAATGTGTAAGAGTATAGTTGGATCTAACACTGTGTGAAGAAGCCCACGGCACTCTCATGGAGCACGCAAGTAACACTAAATTCCCTAGGTGGGAATCAAAGCCTTTCCAAACCCTATCACCAGCAGATGTTTAAATTGCTAATAACAGACATGCAGTGTGTGCTGCCTTGAATATCTGTTTTCTTTCCACCCTTGGATGCTCCTGTAATTTTGGGAACATCCTACCCAAAGGTGTCAATGTGTCTGCTCAGGTGGATCAGAGGAAAGAGATACAAGAGGTAGATGAGAGCCTTAGAGAAGTATGATACAAACCAGCCAGATTGTCAGCGCTAATAGAGTGACAGCTTGACTGTGAAAACCCAAGCGCTGTGCCACAGTATCCCGGGGATCAGCCAGCCCTTTATTGAAAGGAAGAAGAGAAAACAGCAACAACAAACCTAAGTTAACAGTTTGAGCTGACAGAAAGCATTATTTCTGAGTCAAAAAAGAAAGAATAACTTGAAAAACAGTTAGACTAACCATTGTTTATGCACTTAAAGGTGTTTCAGGCCCAAGAGAAACTAAGGAATTAGTGGTGTTTGTTAAAAGATGATGTAAAATGATTTGAAATAGCTATTAATAATGCAAATGCTTCTGTTAGGCAGCCTGATTCCTCAGAGTAGGTAATTTAATCCCATCACTGAGGAAGTGCCATTGGTTTCTTCTTCCAATTGGTTTAGGACACAGAGGGCATCTGGATTAATGAGAGGCAGAGATGGTGGGGAAATACTCCATTATCCTTGGCCTTTGGTAAGGCTGGGTAATTAGTGAAACGTTTGCAAGAAATATCTTTCATTTCAGTGTAATTGGACAATAATTGTCTTACCTGACAGGGATAGCATCTGTGTTGACTGATAACATGCAGGTAATCTAAAACATCTACTTCAGAAGTACATGCAGTAGCGGGGTTCTGAGTTGGCCAGCTGAAGGACCCATGGTTAGGTATATCAAAGCCCTATACAGAACAACACATTCCAACATTTGCTCTTCATTTAAAGTGGGGAAATTGGCCTTTTTTGGTCAGTTTTTGGGTGCTAGCTGAGAATCGCTCGTGCTCATTTACATCAGAAACCCTGAAAATGAGGAACACATCAGTAGGCTGTGGACTTTGCTTTTAAGGATGAACTTTACAAGCTGTAAAAGAAACAACTTTCAGGGGAACAGCAGAACAAGAAAGGAAGAAACAGTGATCTACATACTAAAGGAACAGGATTGAGAGTGAAGATGTTCTCTTAACACATCTGTCACTGGCTTCCTGACTGATCTTTACAACCAGCATCTCTCTGGATTTCTACTTCCCATCTGTAACAAGGAAAATATTAGTATTTCCTTTTTTCCTGCTTGTTTGCCTGTTTAGGCAGCAAGCTCTTTGGGCAGGGGGCTCTTCTCTTCCATGCTGCACTCAGTAAAAAACTGGGTGCTGTGGGGCCTCATGGGGCTCCTGTGATACGAATAGTAACAGAGAGGCAGGAAGATGTCCGAAGGTGCAGTTTTGGAAAGGTGGCCGGTAGTTTACTTATTTTTTCCTTCTTTCCCCCTTTTTTTTTTGAGGGGGGAGGCAAATTCCTTTGCCTTAGTAACCAGGGAAGTTCATGCATTTCTTATATGTAGCTTGGTGCAGTTCAGTGTGATGCTCCGTGGCTCCTTCACGGTAGTGATCCCCTGTTGGAGTGGTTGGCATGAAAGCATCTCTGTTTGCCATGCTTGTCATTGACCCCAAATCAGGATGGTTTTCCATTGCAGGGAATGAGAAATTATCTACATTATTTTGTTAGAATTTGATAGTACTTGTGGGTGTTAAAGGTTAAGAAGCCAGCAGTGTTGGTGGGGAAATCAATATGGTAAAAGAGGTGCATTTGGTCAGTGTTTGATCATGTCATTTGATGTGCGCCTATACAAGTGCTGGCTGTTCACATTCCCCAATATATACTGATTAAATCTCCCTCTCACACACATGTGCTCTTATGGATCTGAACACAGGTTTTGGAGGTGTGCCAGATCAACCTGAGGCATTGAATGCTGTGACCTACAGTCTCCCTGGGCATCATTTCTGTGGGGAAAGAAGTTAATTATGAGAGAGGTTTGTACCTTTCACAGTCAGGCATCATGGCAATGCTGTTTTCAGCAGGGCAAAAAACTGTAGTTTGCCTAGAGTCTGGTGTGTAACTGGAGCTGCATCTGCTGCTCCTGGGAAAGCCAAGCCTCGCATCTGATCTGGAATGCCAATGAGCCCATATAAAGCTGTTAATGTCTGTGTGGGGTGGTTTTTTTTCCAGTCCTCATTACCAACCTGATAGAAAGATAATTCCTCAGCTGCTGTTCCAACCTGTGGGATTTTACCCACTTAATTAATCTTCTTTCTTGTTAAAGAAGATCTCTTTTTAATGCACAAGAAGCTGTGCTTGGCTGGCTTGTGAGGGACTCTTCTCATGTCTATATCAAAGGCACAGAGGCCCCAGGAGCTGGAGGGGGGAGCCCTGGGGGCAGCATGCCTATGGAGGCTGAACTTGGAAGCCCTGCCTTGTGTGCTGTAAGGGCAAGCTCCGGGAGGGGAGCCAAGTCTACAGAGCAGAGGGGACCCTGCTTCCCCCTTCTTGCCACCATTCAGCAATAGAATGGAAGCTTGGGCCATGACCGAAGGGTAACAAACTGCATGCTGAGAGTTAAAAATGCCAGCCTCCACCACCCTCCTCAACCTTTCAGCGTGTCAGCGAGCTGTCTGTGTAAATAAATACACGCATCAAACAATAAGCAGATGCCTTTTTAACATGCACTGTTTTCGGGCTGAGATATTCCTTTCTGGTGCAGCTCATCACGGCATCTGTCAAGCTAATGCCAACTCCACAGCTCGTTTTCAGTTGTGTTTAATGCACAAAGATTTGTGTTGTGAGAAGTGGAAAATGTAGTGAGGAATTGGCTTGTTTTACATCTGTTTTGGTGTTGCTTGTGATGTATAAAATGTAAAATGGGAATGCTTTGTGTTCCTCCTGATTTCTGTGTCACTATATAGTGCAAACTCGTGTTCCTTATGCTTGATTAAGTGCCTTTAGACAAACGCGTATGATTGTAGAAGTATAGAAGGCAACAAAAAGTCATTTGTAAGATATAACACCATTGGGGCCCAAAAGCAAACAAACTTTGAAGTGGGAGGAAGCTGTGATGAGGGTTGGATTTAAAATAGAATAATAATAATAATAATGATAATAATGATAATAATGATAATAATAATAATAAAGCTTAATTCCAGCAGGGTCTTTTGTACCCCTTAAATCAAACCAACCTCAGGAACAACAGAACCTAAAGCCCCAAGGGTATATCACACTGCAGTGTTGAGGAAGGGGCACCTGTGAGCTGCGAGGCTGGGTCAGATCTTGTCTAACCCAAGCTCCTGTGTTTGATAGCAGCCAGCAGTGATTAGAGAGAATGTAAGAGCAGGGCAACTAACCAGGAGAAATTCCATGTTAAGCTTCTGTTTGTTTTTGTTTTCATATTAAAAATATATTGAGCCCAGATGACCCATAGTCCCCTGGCTCTATTGATAATGCACCTATGGGGCTAAAGGAGTATTGGATCCCATCGTGCTGCTGTCCCTCAGTCGCTCTGCATCAGCGTGGGTTTTAATGTCGTTATTCACGTTTCACACATGCTGCTGCTTTTGCCCTATTGGGATACAAAGGAATCACAATTAAACCCCATAATCAGACTGTTTATGCAGACAACAAGTCCTGAAGACAGGTCTCTGTCAGACTTAGATTTTAAGAGAGAAAGAGAATTATTTCTGCTGCTTGAGACACTCTCAATTGGATTAGATACAAAGTGAGGGGAAGGGAGAGGCATGATCCTCCACCGGAGAGGAGGATTTAGGTGACCTGAGATGTCTTCTGTTGCTTAATGTTCCTTGAATAGAGGTGATTGAAATCTCTCATCTGAGCAAGTATGCACAGAAGACTAAATGCAGTGTTAGTGACTCTGCACTCTCTCTGCTTCTGTTCACAATGGTACATCAGCTGGAAGAGTAATAGGGAATGAATGGGATTTGCCTGTATGGCTCTTCCATAATGGAAAGGGAAAATTGATACTAAAGATGCCATTGAATCAAATTTTTGATGACTGTCAATGACACTTTCCATCTTCTGGTTTCAGAGCACTTTACAAACCTGAATAAATTAGTCTTGTTTTTCCTCATTGTTTCCAGAGGCTGGGAGTTACCATCCAATACCACATGTCTAAAACAAGCAGGACCATGTTCAATAAGATAGGTTTCTATTAGGCAGCACTTTGTCCTGTGCAGCAGTATATGGATGTGTATATTTTCTACATGCAAGCACTTGCTGCTTTTGAATTTGTCCCCTTCCTCTTTAGTGAGTCTGCATGTATTTGAAATGCCAAGCTGAGCAAAGTAGGGAAGAGGCTTTAAACAAAGACCCACAGGAGGATGAAGCTCAGCTGAAAGCATGTGAGCCCTCTAGAGATAGGGGCAAGGAGAACATATGTCTGAGTACCTGTTTGGTGGGCCCCTGTTCTGCTCACTACACTGTGTTCCTCCTCTAGTGCTTGTAAGATGAATGATGAGGCTGCAGAGCTCTCTTCAGCAGGGGATCTGTGGCTTGGTGTAGTGTGCTGTGCTCCTGTGTCCCATGGAGCCTCTCCCTTGTCATAGAATCATAGAATGCTTTGTGTTGGAAGGAAGCTTAAAGCTCACCCAGCTCCAACCCCTGCCACAGGCAGGGACACCTTCCACTAGAGCAGGGTGCTCCAAGCCCCTGTGTCCAGCCTGGCCTTGAACACTGCCAGGGATGGGGCAGCCACAGCTTCTCTGGGCACCCTGTGCCAGCGCCTCAGCACCCTCACAGGGAAGAGCTTCTGCCTAAGAGCTCATCTCAGTCTCCCCTCTATCAGGTTAAAGCCATTCCCCTTGGCCTGTCCCTACAGGCCCTTGTCCAAAGCCCCTCTCCAGGTTTCCTGCAGCCCCTTTAGGCACTGGAGCTGCTCTAAGGTCTCCCCTTCAGGAGCCTTCTCTTCTCCAGGCTGACCCAGCCCAGCTCTCTCAGCCTGGCTCCAGATCAGAGCTGCTCCAGCCCTCGCAGCATCTCTGTGGCCTCCTCTGGACTCGCTCCAACAGCTCCACGTCCCTCTTGTGCTGTTGCCCCAGAGCTGAACGCAGGACTGCAGGGGGGGTCTCATGAGACAGTAATAGAGGGAGAGAATTCCCTCCCATGAGCTGCTACTTGTCCTGGGGCAGTGTGAAATAGTACCTTTATAGAGAGGAGCAGAGGGCTGCTGACAGAGGGCTGATACTCACATGCATGTCAGGAATTTCTCTCCATGTGGTCTGGTGTGACATTAGCACTTCCCAGATGGATTGTTAGTGGCTTTGTCATCTGGTGGATGGACAAAGGAATGTTCGTCCAGCTCAGTATGGCTGCATTCTCCCGAGAGCATGATAGAGAATGGGAGCTGGAGATGTCCGGCTGCAGCCCTGTCTCAGTGTCTTACAGGGCTGATGGAAGGAGATGCCATGAAAGGACCTTCTGTCCCAGCTTTTCTTCTTGACCCTGAAGGAGTTTCTAAGTGCTGTTCTGTGTGTAGAGGCACTGATGCTCCCTGACCCTGTGTGTGGACACATGGCATTGGCTTTGGGTTGCTAGAGAGGCTGGGCAGAGTTTGGTTTCAAAAGAGGGCAAAGCAGCAAGGTAGACTGGGGAGGAGAGAAGTAATACTCTGAAATGGATTTGCATGGCGCCAGCCTCGTATCTGAATTGGAGCTGTCAGGGAGAATGAGATCCAGGCTTGGTGCTGTTTTCCAGAGAGAAGCCGCTCTAAGTGCTGACTCCACCTCCGTGCCCTGGCTCTGCCTGACTTCTGCAAGGAGAAAACAGACAAGATCTGGCATGATGCCTCCTGTGTTCCTGCTGGCCTTTCCTGCCTCGCTTTAGGCTCCTATTTACCTTCTTTTGCTTGCTTAATGCTTTCGCCACCTGAGCATCTCCCACTGAACTCTTCTCCTCCTGGCTTTGTTGGCATCTTCATCCCACCCTTACCTGCCTCTCAGCTCCATTGCTTTGCCCCCTTTTTCATCCTCAGTCTTTTCTGGCTCCCTCCATTCAGTGTACGGTTGTACTCTAACATCTATCCAGCAAGTGAACATGTGTGTGCATGTTTGTTTTATATAATACAGGAGTTTATGTGTGTCTTAAACATTCAACTACCTTCGGTTTTTCACACAGGCACTACTCCATTCTCTGTTCTGGCACTTGCCTTCAGGGGGCTCGCTGCATCTCTTCCTGTTGGTCCTGTCCTATCACAGAATCCCAGACTGGTTTGGGCTGGAAAGGACCTTAAAGCTCATCCAGTTCCAACCCTCTGCCACGGGCAGGGACACCTTCCACTAGAGCAGGTTGCTCCAAGCCCCTGTGTCCAACCTGGCCTTGAACACTGCCAGGGATAGAGCAGCCACAGCTTCTCTGGGCACCCTGTGCATTCTTCCTTATATCTAACTTTAACTTCCCCTGTTTAAGTTTGAACCCACAACCCCTTGTCCTATCACTACAGTCCCTGATGAAGAGTCCTCTTCTGCCATCTTTACCAAAGCAAGAAGCTTGTAAAGCAAGGTCACAGTCTTCTACTCAAGCCCAGTATGGAGCCATGTGTCTCATGTATTTCTCATGGCTGTTTCTGACAGGTTGACCAGGCTGGATCACAGCAATACGGACCTGGAGCAAGCATCCTGCCTGATGCATGTGTATTACGACCTGACTTCTTGAGGAGAACAAGTGTTTCTCTGAAGGTCTGCCCCTTCAAAGCAGCACGCAGGTAAGGCAGATGGTGCTCCTAATGCTCAGGGCAGGCTGCAAAGGACTGTGCAGAGGAATTTCTTCCATTCATTTAGCTCAAGGGGGGCTTTGTCTCCTCTGCCTGCTATATCTGTTAGGGTGAAACCTTGCATTGTATTTACAGCACAGGGAATATATATCAGCAAAAATGTACAGATTGCTCATATGGTTGAGATAAATATAGGCTAAAAGTGTTGGAGGAATATGCTGAAAAAAGCAAAATGTTGCATATGATCTATTAATAAAACAATATTTGGACCTCTTGTTCTAAGACAATTCTATATTGAAAATCACCTAAATTTAAACAGAGAGCTTTTTAAGAGAAGGGGTAAAGGAACATATGTTGGGGGGAAGGGGTTAAGTGAGCAATTAATCTGATCATTTAGTTTTCAACTAGGCGAGGTGTTTCAGGTCACCCAAAAGTGAAAAGGACCCCCAAGCAAACAAACAGTTCTAATCACTATGACTGGTGGAAACCAGATCTAGGGAAGGCGAAGCCCTTTAGTCCAAACCCTTAATCCCCTACTAGTATGTAACATCATTCCCAGCAGCGTCTACCAGTCCTGTTCTAAATGATGGGATTTTCCCTTGTCCCCTTGGGATACTCTTGCACAGCCTAATAGAATTAATCTGCTTACTTCTCTTTCAACCCCTGACCATTGCCGATGCAATTAGTAGTAGGCGATGGGAGGATTCTGTTTCCTATGCTGTATTTATGAAAGCTCAGGGCTTTATTGTGTTAAACCAGACATCAGTTGCAAGCTTGTATGCATGAGTGTGGCTTATCTGTCAGTGCTTATTACAGCCCCATACACGTCTCTGAACTACAGAGTTCTCAGACTCTTCTACAGTCATAATTGAGGATCTGATAAGGCACAGACTAATGTATTTGAATGCCTGTGAGAAGGATGGTATGATTGGAAACAAGTGAAATGCTGGTTGTGCTGGAGACACTCAGAGGCAATTTGCTTCTGTTTCTGGAGCATTTTCTGGCCTCATTTTTGGTTTCTCTCTCGGACAATTTGGTAGAAGCCATATGAAATAGCTGTTTGCTGCCTGTGGTGCTGCTGAAGGTACCAATGCACCTTTCCATCTGTGAATTTCAGGCTTGTCTTGGATGTCTGCTGGTGTTTACTGTCAAATAACCAAAGTAATATAAGGTCAGATAAATTGGAGCTGAAAATCCATAGCTGGTCTTACTAGTCTGTCTCCACTTAACACAAAGTGGAGTTTCCTTCTTCACCCATTTTGCCCCTCAAATTCAGAAAAGCTTTAGTAATAAGAACTGTTACTCAGTTTCTAAAGCACATGGATGGAGTTTTGACCTGTTTAGACCTGGAGCAGCAGCTGATCTGTAGGAACTCCTTGTGTGGACACTTGGATTCATCCGATTCCAAAGTGAATTAAAACCATATCCTAATACAGAAAGCAATGGCAGTATAATGCAGTTGGATGTTTGAACGAGGTTGCAATATAAAGCAGAGCCAGGGCTGCTGAAAACCTGTGCAGGTGCCAGCCTTTCACATAGGCTGTGTCCACTGGCACGAAAGGAGGATCCAGTCCTGTTCTTCCTCCCTCCCAATAAATCGCTGGCTCTAACTTTTCTGGTGCATTCCCTCAAACAGAAACCTTAAATATAAACTTAGCCACTGATCCAGCCTTTCATTTTCAAGATAAATGAATCCAGCTTATTTAAAGCTTGTGTTTGTAGGATCAGAAGTTCCTAAACGCTGAAGATAGATAGAGTTGCAAATGTGATGTGTGTGAATGGTTGATGTGTTTGGTGAGTCCAGTGCTAATTTGCCCATTGTTTTTAATCGGTTGGAATCCTTTTCCAGCCTGGTGCTTGGCTGCTTCATGTGCTTTTGTAGCAGGCTTTAAAGGATGGGGAGGTGGTGACTGAAGCAAGGTGTAATGATCCGTAGCGCTTTAGATCATCTGCAGCTTATGTTTCCTGTCCCTGCATGCCAATCAAGCTTTATTGCAGCGAAAAGTGTCAGCAAACCCAAGGCAGACATGTACTGTTCCTTCTCTACTCTTCCCTTCTCTTTCTCCCTGCAAGTTTATCTTGCTGCTGGCTTCTTAAAAGCTCTGCATTAGCTATGGGGTTGGGGGGGAGGCTGTGAAGTAAAAGGCATGCTTTAAATACAGATGCTGGTGATAGTCCTTTCAAAAGCTGCCTTTCTCAAGCTGGGAGCCATTGACCCCTTTCAGTGCAGTCACAAAGAAATCCAAGAGGAAATGGAGGGTAAGGGCCAGCAGGGAATATATCTCTCTATAATTTTTTTCCCCCTCAAGTCATCTTCTTACTGCCCCTCCTGCCAAGCTGGCTATTGTTTGAGCCTCCACATGGGATACCAGTTCCCGTATAAGGAAAATGGCATCATGCTACATTCTTTCTAAAAATTGATTTTTTACAGTTGCCTTCCCCCCCCCCCCCCTTTTTTTTTTCCTTTTTTCCCCTCTTTTTTTTCTTGCCAAAAGTTGTTCTGCTTTCGTGGAAGCTCTGGGCAAAAGTAAAGTGTATGTATACATTGGTCTGTGTAAAAGATTTTGCCTCGGCTCTGCTATCACAGTGTAGGTGATTAGGCGAAGCAGGGAGAGCAAATGAGGCTCAGCTACCATGACAGGAACATTTTTATGCATCTTGAACTCATTAATAATCCTCTTTGCCTTTTGTTTTTTCCTTGCTTAAGAGGATTCTCAGCCATAGAGGCACAGAGTGCCCCTCTGAGTCCCTTTTCATCCACAATCTACTGTCTATTCAGTGTATGTTCCAGTGCTGATGCAAGCCCGCCTGGACTCTTACATGGGGATCTTGCCTTTTGCTCTCAGGGTGTTCCCCACCAAATTTCAAACACCTATTTCAATGTTAAGAGGTGAAAATCTCTTTCCACCGGAATTTTATGGGTTTTGATCAAGATCTGGGACGAAACCAGTGCTGCTGAACTGGGGCTTCTGTTTCTCCCCAGTGCCTGTAACCATGGTTTATGAAATGGCACTGAATTCTTACTGCACTGTGCTAGGTGAGTGCATGGGGCTGCAGAGACCTGAACCTCCTGCTCCCAGCCTGTGCTGGGTCCATTCCTGCTGATGTGCTGAGTGGCATGTTCCAGTTTGGGCCACCAGCTTCCTCTGCTCTGCTCTATGACCACTACTAGGGATGACCATAGTCCAATGATGCCCAAAGGCAGCCGAAACATTTGAGCCCATAAGAGCAATGGCTATGTGCAGCAGTATTGTGAAGGCTGAGGTGGTCCTACAGGCAGCAGGGGTGGGTCAGAACATGCAACAGCAAAGGAGAAGAGCTGAAAACACCCCTGAGGTTTGATTTTGTTTCCTGGTGCAACTGTCCCTTGTGATGAACAGAAACTGCCTGCTTTGTGGAAGTAAGTGTGGACTCCAAACCAGTCCACTGGGCACATTGTGCAAAGGAACATGAGCATAATAAATAAGGCTGAATTCCCTGACTCTAGAAATTGAAGGCAGAGTCTAGAGTAGGAAAAGCATAGGTCTGGGAGCTGGGAACACAGCCAGCTCTTGGGGAGGAGCGAGTGAGCGCTTGTGCATATGAGCATAAGAGTTGTGCGCTCTTCCTCTTGTATCACAGAATCACAGAATCACAGAACATCAGGAATTGGAAGGGACCTCAAAAGATCATCTAGTCCAATCCCCCTGCCAGAGCAGGAACACCTAGATAAGGTTACACAGGAAGGCATCCAGGCGAGTTTTGAATATCTCCAGAGAAGGAGACTCCACAACCCCCCTGGGCAGCCTGTTCCAGTGTTCCGTCACCCTCACTGAGAAGAAGTTTCCTCTGAAATTTAAGTGGAACCTCTTGTGTTCCAGTTTGAGCCCATTACCCCTTGTCCTATTATTGTTTGCCACTGAGAAGAGCCTGGCTCCATCCTCGTGACATTCACCCTTTATATATTTATAAACATTGATGAGGTCACCCCTCAGTCTCCTCTTCTCCAAACTATAGAGACCCAGCTCCCTCAGCCTTTCCTCATAAGGGAGATGCTCCACTCCCTTAATCATCTCAGTTGCCCTGCGCTGGACTCTCTCCAACAGTTCGCTGTCCTTCTTGAACTGAGGGGCCCAGAACTGGACACAATATTCCAGATGTGGTCTCACCAGGGCAGAGTAGAGAAGAAGGAGAACCTCTCTTGACCTACTGACCACCCCCCTTCTAATACACCCCAGGATGCCCTTTCGTATTGTACAATTATAGAATGGGTTGGGTTGGAAGGGACCTTAAAGCTCATCCAGTTCCAGCCCCCTGCCATGGGCAGAGACACCTTCCACTAGAGCAGGTTGCTCAAAGCCCTGTCCGTCCTGGCCTTGGTTCAGTAACTGGGATACAGTCCTTTGCGCTGCTCCCTATGTTTACCATCACTTCTGACTCCCTATGATGCCCTGTTGATTCTCCCTGTAAAAATCTGCTCAGCAACTGATAATGTTGCTGACTTCTTAAGAATAAAAGCAGGCAAACCCCAAGAACCTCTTAGAAATAGCAGCAACAAATTTTGGAGTTCATTTACTGCCATCATGCCAGAATACTCAATCTGTGTTACATTGAGGTGTGGTTACAAAAGCAGAAAAAAGGAAAATACCCTTTTTTCCTTTTTTTGCAGGAAATTATTTTATATTATTATTATTATATACTCTGACAATATACGCTTTTTTCTCTTTAAAATGTTGAACAATTGGACAACTTTTAAAAAAATTGGAATTCTGTGAAAATGGAGTTAGGACTTTTTAAAGGTTCTGTGTTTTTTATAAAAGCCTGGAAATGGAGACTGCATTGACCAAAGGAAGCAGCTACATTGAGAAAGTTCTATTTTTCTTTCATTTTCCTGTAGACTATGAATTGATTTTTTTAGAGAAGCTGTGCTGCTCTCACATCTCTACAAACTGAGCCTCCAAGGGAATCTTTCCCTTATGATAAATTGTGCTTATCCTAGAGATAAAATTGTGGAAGCCTCCTGAGCTTTCCTAAGATGCTGAAGTTTGTACCAGTACAGCAAGGGAATCACATAGCTTTTTCTTCACAGAAGGTAATTTGGTGCCTCCCAAATGCTGTCTACCATGGTACCAAGAGGAGATACCACTCACAGCAAGTGGTGTGGAACGATGTCATACCCCATGTGCTTGGTTCCCAAATTAGCAGCGAAGCAGCTAATAGCTTTTGACATGTTGTTGGATGCCTGAGTTAACACTGTACAGATAAATGGGACATTTCTCCACCAACAGCTATTGTTTCCCAGGCCTTGTGTTTGGTTACAGTCTGCTCACATTTATAGAATCATAGAATGGTTTGTGTTGGAAGGGACCTTAAAGCTCATCCAGTTCCAATCCCTGCCACAGGAAGGGACACCTTCCACTAGAGCAGGTTGCTCCAAGCCTTGTCCAACCTGGCCTTGAACACTGCCAGGATAGATTTTCTCTGGACAACATGTGCCAGTGCCTCACCATCCTCACAGGGAAGATTTTTTTTCCTAGTATCTAACCTGAACTTCCCCTGTTTAACCCGTTACCCCTTGTCCTATCCTTACAATCCCTGATGAAGAGTCCCTCTCCAGCATCCTTGTAAGCCCCTCTCAGATACTGGAAGCTGCTCTGAGGTCTCCATGCAGCCTTCTCCAAGCTGATCAGCTCCAACTTTCTCAGTTTATCTTCATACGAGAGGTGCTCCAGCCCCTGATCATCCTCATGGCCCTCCTCTGGACTTGCCCCAACAGCTCCATGTCCTTCTTGTGTTGGGGACAACCAAAACTGTCATCCCAGTAACTGTCATGGCCAACGATGATGTTGTATGCACCTTTACAAGTGAAAGATGAGTGTAAAGGCTGAGTGTTGGGTCAGTGATGCATCCAGAGGGCAGGTAGATCATGTGGCCAGCACCATTCCCGCCTTGCTCCTGGTGCTGAGAAGCACCACTTAGCATCTTGGTTGGGGTAGAAGGAGATTTCAGCTCTTAATTCTTGCTGATGATGTGATGTCAGGTAAATCATCAGGCTGTAAGTGGCTGCCGATGATGTGGGACGTGTTTGCTGTTTCTGTTCCTTATGGATCTAGAGGTGACACAAGTAGCCATAGGAATCCATGGGAGATGGATTGACCTTCTGAGAGATATTCCCCCAGAGGTTTGGAGTTGATGCTTCTGAAGTTAACCGTGGCACATGTGGGGACTGGTTTTGGCTATGCACATTTTCCTATGGAGGCAGAAACTTGTGTGACATGTAAATGACAATGAAAGAGGAGGAAATAAATTGTCATTAGAAATACATCTGTGTCAGTTCCTGTCACTTAATTCCAATGCTACAGTGGTAATTTAAAGCTTTTTCTGACTATATCACGGGAAAAGTGCTTTGTCAAGGGAAAATGGGGTTTACTCAACGTAACAGGGCAGGAAAGCAAAGCTGCCTTTCATCGCTGTGCTGATCCTCGATGGAGCAGCTGAGATCTGGCGTCACTCAGGCACTGAAGGCTTTGCATCGCTTATTTTGAGACCTCCAGGAGTACATTTGCTTTCGATTTGTGAATTTTGGAAAGCATTGAGTGAAGCTGGGGACTTAGCTTAGGAGCTGCGAGCACCATACTCGCACTGCAGAGATTTCTCAGGAAGCTGATATGTAAGAAGGGTAGATGTGTATTGAAGCTTTTTTTCCTTGAGCTTAGGAGTAAGAGCTGGGATCAGTGAAAGGTGATAACTGTTGAAATCAGTACTAAGGATCGTATTACCCTATAAGCACTGAAGTGGGTTTGGAGAGTTTTGCATTCAATTGCCAGCTCTGTGCTTAGCCAGTGCTCTGACAGTGGGAAGTAGCTTGATTCCTGCCTGCCTTTTTCCCCCTGTCTGCATAAGTAAGGTAATTCAGCTGCTAAGTTTTCCTGTTGCATTCTATCCTGTTGCATTCTACTGCTTCTATCAGAAGTATTTTCCTGCCCGTGGCAGGGGGGTTGGAAATAGATGATCTTAAGGTCCTTTCCAAACCTAACTATTCTATGATTCTATGTAGAAACTTTGCATTTCTTTTCGGAGAAGCCCAAAGATGAAAAAGTTTTCATTCTGGAGGGTCTAACTTTATTTTTTTTCCTGTTGCTCCTCATTTCTGTTATAAAGCAGGAATGGAGAGGGGAAAAGGAAAGAAGTAGTCTGGAACTTCCTTATCCTCACATGAAAACCTGCCATTCAAGAAATGCCTATGCTTTTTTTGAATGGCATTCTTCCAGTACCTAAGTTTGAATATGCGTCCTTCCAATACCTAAAGGGGGCCTACAAGAATGCTGGAGAGGGACTTTTTACAAGGGCAGGTAGTGATAGGACAAGGGGGAATGGCTTTAAAATAAGACAGAGGAGAGATTTAAATTAGACATTAGGAGAAAATTCTTTACTATGAGGGTGCTGAGGCACTGGCACAGGGTGCCCAGAGAAGCTGTGGCTGCCCCATCCCTGGCAGTGTTCAAGGCCAGGTTGGACACAGGGGCTTGGAGCAAGCTGCTCTAGTGGAAGGTGTCCCTGCCCGTGGCAGGGGTTGGAGCTGGATGAGCTTTAAGGTCCCTTCAACCCAAACTGTTCTGGGATTCTGTGATTTTACATTAAAAAAGAAAAAAGTAACTGAAAACCGGTTGAGTTTTAAACTTGCAGAATATGAAAAAGGTTATTATCACTCTTGAATGCCCTGACCTGTTTTAAACCCTTACCTGAGGTTTCTTACTTGCATTGCTGTGTCTATTTAGTGCAAAGCCTTGAGAATTCTTGTGCCTACATGTAGGTCAGCTGCTGGACAGGCTTGTGCACAGTGAAGATAATGACAATCTAATGGCTGCTTTGTCCTTTGTAACATGAGTTATGCTCCCGTGAGCTTCTAATGGATGTGAGCTACATCCTTGGCAGATGTTACATTTGTTGACAGAGCTGGCAGATAAGAAACCAGAGACTGAACAGCCTTGGACTTGCTTATGGGGCATGTTAAGGGCTCTCCTCTTTGGCAGGAGCTGTGAGGTAGAGACAACACACAGACAATTTGTGGCCAGTGACATGGGGGATATAATGACACTGCTCTGCCTCTATTTTAGCTTCAGTGCCCAGCATCAGGAGATCCTGAGCTGAACAGAAGACTGTCTGTAGCCGTTACTGGCCTGAAAAAATAAGAGCACAGCACATGAATGAATGAAGCAACGTCTCAGCAACATGTGCAAAATCAAATCAATTCCAAAGAAGTATGTTTAAACAACATAAACATCCCTTTTCAATCGTTTGTGGAAGGTTTAGTTTCAAATCTCCCAACGCTCACCAGGTGCTAATTTTCAGATGGGCACTGGCTTGAAACAGCTTTAACAGACCCTATCCCTCCTTGTTGCAGGGCATGAGCCAGCCCCTGAGCTCAGGAGGGTAGAAGGAAGCTTTTCCTGGGAACTGGCTTTCTTTCGTTGCTATTTCAAACTGCTTCTGGCACCTTTCCCTGGTGACTCTTGATGACAGACTATTAGAGGTTATGGCTACCCAACCCACTGGTTTCCCATGTGCTGTGGCATCAGTGGATATCAGTCCTGGGCATTCCTCCCTGCTGCCCCAGTAGCCCTTGCTGATGATAGAGACTCACAGATACCCAGTGCAATACAGATGATACGTATGTTGAGGCAGAATTTGGCACTGACCCCTCAAACTGACCCAGACCATTTATAACCTTTGTGGCTGCAAAGTACATCCAAGAGTGCATTTTAAGGAGCCTAAAAATAATATCTTCAGTTTTAATTTATTTCTCCCACAAGTATTCAGTCAACAAGAAGGAAAAGAATCAGTTTGTCCTTTTCTTTCCCATGCTTATGTGTTCAGCTTTCGGAATGGAGCTGTAAGTTTATCGCAAGTTATTGGCCTGTTAGTTGAGTTGGCTTAGTGCGTGGATCACGTTACTGGAAAGTGGGCTCACTTGCCAGAACTGCCTTTGCTTTTCCATTTCCTTTTCCATCTCCCAGTTTTGTATGTTATCTGGTAGCAGCACTGAAGGCTAAGCTCTCACTGAACTGATTGAAGCCAGGAGTTGGCATTCTGCTATTCCATCTCCTTCTGCCAAAAACCAATGTTCAAAATAAAGAACTTTATGTTCGGACTACTTACATGAATAAAGTTTATGGTCATTTAAAATACCTGAAGCTCAGTACAGAAAAGCTCTGATTCTTCTAGTGACTTAGTATGACCACACAGTGGATAAAGTTGGCTATATTCAATGTCTTCATCTCAGGAAAAGGGGATAACGGAGGGTGGCTTTAAAAAAGGAATAATGAAATGGGGTTTTTTGGTTGTTTTATTGTTTGGTTGGTTGGTTTGGGGTTTTTAAAGATGGGGCTTGCAGCAACCCGCTGTAGCGGAAGGTGTCCCTGCCCATGGCAGGGGGTTGGAACTGGATGAGCTTTAAGACTCTTCCAACCCAAAGCATTCTGTGATTCTCTGGTGATTCTATAACAAGAGAACTTCAAACTAGCTAGATGTAAGTGTAGACCTGAGTCCAAGTGTTTAGAACTAGCAATATAAACCCCTAGGGGTATTCAGTTGTTCCAAGTATTAGGTGTACAAAGCAAAAAGTGCTGCCTTAGCTTCTTGAGACCTTAGTCTTTTCCTACATGTTTTTTGTATTGATCAGGAATAATGGTAATTGGTGAAAGGTGCAGTGATCTGATGTTTCTTCTCGTGTGAATAGGAAATCAGCTGTGTGTATCAAGTCTGTGAATCACATTTCTGTACTAGATCGTTGTTATGAATGACGGAAATTACACAGGCCTTTATTTCCAAAATCTTCACAAGCACCATAAATCATAAAATCAAGTTGAAACTAAACAAATAGTTTCAGTGAACAGAAGGTTTACATATATATTTTTAAACACCAAACCATTTACTTCCAGGTTTCTTAGTGCAACACATTTTTGGTTTAGAAATGCCAAAGCTGATCCTTTCAACATTTAACAATGAAAACCACATTTTCCTATTAAAATGTGATCCAAACATTGCTTGGAGCAACCCGCTGTAGTGGAAGGTGTCCCTGCCCATGGCAGGGGGATTGGAACTGGATGATCTTAAGGTCCTTTCCAACCCTAACTATTCTATGATTCTATATAAGGAGGTTTTGGTTGGTTTGGTGTAGTGCTTTGTTAAGTTAGGAAATGTAAGGAAGTAAAGTTTCATCTTAGACTGCAGAAGAACTCTGGAGAGTTGATGTGAAGAAATACCTTTGTATTGTTTTGTTTCAGAAGCCAATTCTTCCAGTTCAAACTGAAGCGATTCTTCCCTTCTGTTCTGTTTCAGTTTTGTCACCCGAACAACAGAATCTGTTGATCTTTCTTTTCTATGTTCTTTCTGATGTTACTGATGCAGAGTGATTTTTCTTGGGTTTTGCTAGTACAAGATTTGTTTGTGCTCCATTGCTGGAAAAGCTGGGGTTTTCCTGGCAGGAAAATAATCATTAGCACATTCATCTTGCTTCTGCTGATGAGTTGCTTTTGTCACTTGTAGTTGCAGGTAGCCTGTTTTCTGGAGCTTTTCTTGTTCCTATTATGCCATCCACCTCTGAGTTACTGAATACTCCCAGCTGTAAGTCAAGGAATAAAGTGCTTATAGTCATCGTTAAATGTTTTCTTTGCTAATTCTCTGTTATTGTGTCCCAGTAACTTGTAGCTGAGGATTAAAATAACTGTCCTTAGCCCCAGCAGAAGGCTCTGTTTGAGACCTCTGATGGGTACTGTTTATATTTTGCCTCTCCTTCCTGTATCTCTCATACAATGCTTTTCCCCAGTGTGCAGATTCCTCCTCCCCGACCCAAGTGATGCTATGACTGAGGAATGTTGGATGGATACCACTATACACATAGTGAAGGTGCCCCCAGATCTGGGGTTTGAGCTTGATTTAAAGGAGAGGAGATGCAGGAAGGGAATGTTGTTTTTAGTAGGCACCCAGGCTGTAGTGCTCTGCAGAACTGTTTTAATGTGCTCATCAGGCAGGGAGGTCTGTGGGCGCAGGGAGGGCTCAGGGAGCTTTTCAACTGTTTCCATGCACTGCTCAGGGCTGCTGTCCCAGGCACGTACTGCATTAATGCTTCTGGGAAAGACATGCTGGGAATAATCAATCAGTGTTGCTCTGGGTTTCTTCTCCATCGGAGCTGCTCTGTTGTGTCTTTCAGTGCTGCTCATTTTGGTTGTAGTTTCTGAATGAGGGATCAATTTATGCCAGGCAGAAGAGTTTGGTCTTGCAATGGGCTGAGACATCTGTCCTGTTTTCTCTAAAGCACTTAAATGGGTGCTTAAAGTTGTAGGTCTTGAAGAAGCCAGTGGTGGTAGGGCTTTGCTGAAGTGTGCTCTGAATGTCTCAGGGTTTTCCTAGATCAGAATTAAGTTGTCCCTTTGAGTCTTGGCTGTCATCTCTGACCTGGAGCACTCCTTATCTCAGAAAGGACCTCCATGCTTTAGCTTTACAGGAGTGTCACATCACTGAGGTGCTCCACATCTTCTTATATCTTTCTTCTTTCCTCTGCCTCCAGATTTTGAATGCAATTCAGCCTTGCCACAGTCAACTGCTTGCTGTCTTCTTGCTTTTACTGAGGCAACGTTGCAAAGGGCTTTTGCACGAAGGGCATATTGGGGCTGCAAAGGAAATTTATGTGATAGAGACAGTCTTTACATGTGTAAGATTTTGGGGGGGAAAGCTGGTTTGATGTTAATAAAGAGAACTTTGCCTTCCCTCTGAGCAAATTGGTGGGCAAACTGGGATTGAAATCCAGAAGTACTTGGAACCCAGGTCTCAGCCAATCTCTTCTGATGTTCTGTGCCATTGCTCACAAAGGAGCAAAGGACTGTACTTGTTTTTCTCTGGAGTTCAACTGGAGGTGATGCTATATTCCAGGTAGGCAGCTCTTTACCTCCCTTAATGAGTAACTTTATACTGTGCTGCCTCCTACAATAACAGCTGTCACTACTAGAAGGAAAAGAAGCTATCTGCCAAGGCTGTATAAATTGTTAAAAGACAAGGGAAGGCACAGGTAGGGAGCTGAGATTACAGCAGGAGCCATGAGAATTCCCAAGCTTCAAAGAGTGCTCCTGGTTTTAGCATTTCATAGAATCATGGAGTGGTTTAGGGTTCGAAGGGACCTTAAAGATTATCTAGGCTTTACATGCACCCTTAGGTAGTGTTTACCATGTCTAGTTATGGTAAATAAAAGCAAGCATCCCAACTGGACAGTATATCTGCACTGTGACGATAAGGAAGGTTGGACTATCTGTTGTTTTTGCTGTACAGTGTTGTATCGTGAATGATGTTTATGGCTGAGATCCTCAAATGCTGGCACAGCATCGAGTAAGGTAGAAAAGGGCCATTGCGACCTCTTTTTTCATACTGGACCCAGGGTTTCTTTGAATTAAGTCTGCTTTCAATCAGAGCACCTTAATGCAGCAATTTGTCACACATTTCTTTCTTCCATTCATGATCCTTCTTCCCTGTATATCTACAATTATATGATGTCCATATGGCAGCCCCAACAATTGTTTGGGAGGCAGCTGAACACTACAGCAGCTCTATGAGCATCCTTCCAGTTCTCTGTCAAATAACTTCATCCTCTCTAATTTGTCTTTTGAATGCCAGTGTCCTGGAGCTCACCTGTGAACTGAAGATGCTCATGGACCAAGTTTGTGTGGTTTTCAGCTCTTGTCCACAGCATTCTTAGTTCACGGTGTTCTTTGGTCTTTCCTCAAACACTGAACCTCTGCCAAAGTAAGACCATCCCAATCTCTGTCAACACCAGCAGTACAAGGGAAGAGAGTGGAACAAGGCATCATGAATAAACCTGCCTAAAGCACCGCAAAGGAAATCTGGATGTGACTGAAGTTAGTGGTAATGCTCCTACTCACTTCCCTAGCACTACAAGTTTATTCCCTTACTGATGAAGAACTTTTTCCCCTTGTGAATGTAAGGATTGATGGGTTGTTTGTTCTCAACTGACCTTTTCTCCCACAGACCATGTGAAGCCTGGGGATGTGTGTGCATATCCATTAATCATGACATCAGTAGGTTTTGCCTGGCCAAAACACAACTCTAGGAATTGAGACTGTTACCTGTAGGTGGCTAGTAAATATAGAGAGCTCCTGCAATAGGAGGAGGTGGACCTAGGGGAAGGCATACATAACACTGAGAAATAAAAGAGGAAGTCACAGTAAGCTTTGTGGACTGTCCCAGGCACCTTCCCAGTAGGGAAAGCAGCCTCAGAGAGACCTGGGAATGTGTTTTCATTGTCAGGAGCTAGCTGCAGATCTTGCTTTGCTCTCTGCCTTTATTCTTTACCATTGGAAAAGCTCCTTCTCTCTGTACTCTGTGAAGTCGGGGGGGTACCTGCCCCAGCTGGTCCTCCTGTGCACTGCAGAGGTTAGCAGAGCCTCAGCAATGCCCGTTGCCTGGATACAGGGCAGCCCTGCATCCCCGCTCCCCATCTAGCCTATGGAAGCAGGGCGGCTGCGGAGGGAGAGGTGCGGGAATTAAGCCCTGTGTCCTCAGATGCAGGAGCATTGAGTCCATCTGATACTGCTTGTGAGCTCAGAGTTTCCTTTTACTTTGCCATCATTATTATTATTTATCATTATTATTGATAGGAGCAAAGTGCAACCCAGCTGCTCAGCGCAGAGATCTGAGGGCTCCTGCCGGGTGAAGCGCTTCTTGCCACTTAGAAAACAGCCATTGTGCTGTCTCTTGAATAAGCATTTTATTTCACATGCTTGTTCGGAGCCTCCTGCTGTTGCTCACACTACAATTGCTGACAAGTAGCCTTTCTGGCAACATGGCATCAGAGCCTGTGAGCTGCTGAGGCCCTGGGAGAACATATTAAGAAGACAGGGATTGTTGAATATTTAAAGTATTTCCTCTTAAACATGAAAATGCTTTTTGCGCTTTGTACACATCGCTGCTTGGTGACAGTGATTGGCCAAGTCATGCATTATTCCTGTGTTCAGGCAGGACTGTGCAAACTGCACTGCACTCCCTGGCTGAAAGCTCACCATTAGCAGGATGCACTGTTCTATAGCACGTCTATGAACTTTACTAACTAGGATCAGTCAAAAATCATTTTTAAGCTCAGTTACTTTAAATTTGAACCAGTTCATGTTGTAATACTGTTTTTTGCTGTGTATGTCTATGGAACATTGTGCTGTTTCAAACAGCGCTTGGGATCTGTATCACTGAGCACTAGTAAAGTAATAGTAATTAACCTTTAGATTGAGATAGCGTGCAACATCTCTAATAATGAACCATGGTCCTCTTATTTGGAGCACTGTAAATGTATGTGACAGAAGTACTATCTCATCTATGACCACGTACATGTAACTTTAATGTTAAGATGAGAAAACCAATTAGTATAATGCAGTGGGAGGGAGAATGAACACCTAAGCAAGGCCACATTGAAGTCAATGACCTTTCTAGGACCATCTTAGGCACTGGGTTTGATCTTAGACAGGTTCCATGTTAGGCTTCTAAAAACACATTCTCATATTCTGTGGCATGGAGTTGAACAACAGACAAAGTTTGTTCTACATTGACTCATAGAATCATAGAATAGTTAAGGTTGGAAAGGACCTTAAGATCATCCAGTTCCAACCCCCTGCCATGGGCAGGGACATCTTTGTCTTCATTGCTGAAGGAGGACAGCACCTAACTTTGAGAAACAAAGCTGTTAGAAGACTGAAAACCTGGAGGGTTTCAAGACAGATAGTAGGAGATCAGGAAACTTGGAGCAATTTTTTTCTAGGTCTTTAGAAAATATTTATGAAGGCATTTGCATCTCTGCAAAATGAGGGCAAAGAGATTGATGACACAAGTGTATTGTTCTGACACTGTAGTTCCCACATAGTATCTCTATTTACACATGCGTGAAGAATGGCAGAGGATGAAAGATGCAGCTCACTGAGACTTCTTGTGAGAGGTGACTGTTGAAAGGCTGGGCTGAAGGTTAGCATCTCCTTTGTCTTGGCTCTGTGTGTGTATGTGTATAAATGTACATATCTACATACATATATATGTATGAAAATATGCGCACAAAGCCACTGATTGTCAGCAAATAACACTATTCACAGAAGCTTAGTACCTGCTGTAAGCAGAAGGGACAAGCCCTTCTCTCTCCTGCTGACAGCAAAGTTAGACATAAAATTGCTGTAGACTGCTACTGGGATTTTGTCATCCAAATAGTTTATTCCTCTCTTTCTGTCTTCATAAATCAATCTGTTAAGTGTTTTACCAGCTCATTTCTTTAGGTAAACCACGTACATGCTAATTAAGGGTATCAATAAATGTCTTCGCTTTTAGTGTTAGCATCCCTCTGACCTGTTGGATTAAGCACTTCCCACCATATCGTTTTTCCTGTTTAAAAGTAAAAAGACACCCCTTTATCTTCCCTGATTTATTTATTTTCTTCTTTATGTAGAGAGTAGGCAGAAGGGCTGCATAATTTCTGGAGTGCAAGAATGGATGGGAGGAGTGAGCATGCACTCTGGTTCCTGCTGAAGAGTAGAGTAACATATATGGGGACCATGGTAGCATGTAGGAGCTTAAAAGACAATGACCAGAATGGAGGTTGAGATTCTTACCTCTCTAGACAGATCTGTGTGAATGACTAGGTGAGACTGAACATCAGCTTTATTGAGAGTAGGGAATCAGCGCAACTCAACTGCCTCTTTACTGGGAAGTAAAATAACATAGCTCACAACGTACAGGAGGACAGATAGTTATGGAACTGCAACATATCCTGATTGAAAAAACTGTTTGAAAGAGTTCTACATCAAATTAGCTGTGCCACACCACCTCCTGATAGGAATTGAACTGGACATGTGCAGTACTGAAGGTTTTGAGTACATACAACAGATCCAAAGTCTAAAGATCTCGAAGTCTAGTCTCAGTTCTTTGTTTAGTGAATCCACAGGTACTGTATTTGCTGAGGAGTTTAGCAGTGTGTTGAGCTTCAAATCCTTTGGGAAACTAAAAATATGGAACCGCCCAAAAAGCAGCACCAAAAGATGCATAATTGATTTTATAAGGTTAAACAATTAATCCCTCTTTCTAGAGTCAGTGCCATCCAAACTTCTTCAGAACTTAAACTAATGAAAGAGAAATGGTGCCAGATTAGTGGCTCAGATGTCCCTCCATCTCTAGGACATCAAAGATGTGTAAGCCTTCATTTTCTGTGGCTTTACTGAAAATGCTCTCTTATCCTTCTGGGTGATGGGGGAAGGGATGGTCTGTTACAGTTGTGATTTGGCACAGCCATGGTGTATTTTGCTGGTCTTTCGTAACATTGCAGAATCTTCTTTTGCCCGTTATTGATTTTTGTTTTCGTTCTTTTAAATTGTTTAAAATTATTCTTTTAAATTGTTTTAAAACAATTTGCATGGAAAACAGAAGGTCTTGGTTTCCTTCAGCGTGCTTTATGTGATGATGGTGAGTTAAGGTAGTGGGGACATCATATGCATACATTTGGAGTTGGGTTAATTGCATTAAGGTTTTTAAATGAACATTGACAGTGTATCAGCCTACCAGAACCAAACCCACTTTAAATAATGAGGATTGAATGCTAAATTTAGATTTAACTGTAATTTACAGGAGTGTTTGTATAAAGAAGAGCCAGTGAAAGGAATCTTGCTCCTGAGGATCACCAGGAAAAAGCCTCTTTGCATATTATGGCCACATAGCAGCCAGCTCCAGGGATGAGTTGCTGGAAGTGACATGTCTGATTTATTGCCCACTGCAGCTTTGAGAGTGCAGGCTGAAGTCTCTGTTATGGTTAGGACGATTATAATGGGGTTTATTTTATTTTAGAGGAAGAAAATAAATAGATTTTTTTGTGACTTTTGGATGTGGATGACTTCTGTGGTTACTCTTGGTTCTTAAGCAATGCGAGTGGGAGCTGCTTGGTGTCACTTGCTCTTTCCCTGCAAAGGGAGCTGAGGCTGGTCGGTGGGAGGAGAGCCCCAACACTTACCCCATTGCAGGACTGTTACCCTGGTGGGAATTTCTTAGCAGGTAGAGAGGATCTGTGCTCCCTGTAGAGGTTTCCTGCTGTTCCTGGTATATCAGTGGGTCTGCAGCTGGTTTTGATTCTACCTTTTAGAAACAGATATGTCAGTGCATTGTAGTTGGAGAGTATCTCTCAGTGTTTGGTTGGAGTGCTTTGTGGAAGGTGCTAAGATATAGCTAGGTAATTCTTTTATATACTATTCACCCCAGGACTATGTTTCACCCTTCCCAAAATGCTTCCCAACCTGTACACAATGGAATTGCAAGTGGCCTTTTGAGTAGAAGCATAAGCAAGCCACTGATGCCTTTCACTGAAAAGCATTGCTTTCCAGATTTGAAAGACTAGGAACTTTAACCTGTGTAAAACACTGCTTCATCTTTAAGTTAGGGTAGTGCAGAAAAGGTGTGTTCTATTTCATCTATCTCATGAAGCAGATGTCAGGTTTTGAAATTATGGGGAGATTCTCTTCTGTTATGGTCCAAAATGTGAGCCCTGCTATAGTTTCAAGTAAAGAAACAAATCAAAGATATAGATCTTTACCACTACAAGATGCCTTCTCCAAGTAGCAGTCAGGTTACTTGTGTTCCCTGGTGAGAAGTGGGAAGACCAGGAATGTTAACCTGAATCTTCTATGTCCTGTGTTAATGCTGCATCAACCACATCTCTGACTGGTTGAAACTTTCTCTCTTGTTTTGCTGAAAAGTTCCATTCTGGTTTCCCATAAATATCACAAAATGCCTGGTTCTGAGTCTTAAAACAAAATGAAACATCTGTTCTCTTTCCCCAAACTGAAAGAAATTCTTAGCTGGCAGATTCATCTGGAAGATGCAATAAACTCTCAGGAAGTCCCTGATATTCCATCATGCAGAATGATAGCAAATAGATGAGTAGTCCCCCCCAGTCTCAACGCCACTAGAAATTCTGTCCAGACAGTTGCATTTGAAGAAGGTTAGAGCTGTATTTTGTGCAATATCAGAAACAAATCAGCTCTTTGTACATCAGTAGTTCATATATCAGCAGAACTAGATAAGATTACACTGTGCAAAATCCCACTTACACACAGGTGGTACTGGAAGGCAACCTCTTTGTAGCTAAATAGAAGAGTAAAGCTTTAAAGGTGCATTGGGCAGCAGAATACAAGAAGAGATTTCAAGAAGGTACAAAATACACCTCAGAGTTCATGTTTTCAGCTTCTGGCTAAGCTGTCTTACAAAGAATTTGCAGTTCAAACCTATTTCTATCATTTCTGCTTGTGCTGAGGAAGAAAAACAGGGAAAGCAAATTCCTTCACATAAGATCCATCTCTTTATGCCACCTATATTGCCCACATTGGTTTGTGTTCTGCACAGCCCTGGGTGAAATCAACTGGCTATGCAGCAGAACCTGGGAACATCTTTGCTGGGTTGACTAATAATGAAGAAAAGATGAACTATAAACTGTCTGTTCACTCTTCTTGGCTGATCCCCTCCTGCTCTCTATTTTAATAGCTGGCAAGATGTTGAAGCAGCACCAGCCATCCAGTTAAAATATGGAGTAGCCAGAAGTTTCAACTCAGATTTCCTTGAACACTTACTGGACACTCATTCCAATTCCTATAAAAATGTCTGGGCAACTCCTTGGTTAGTATTTCACCTCATTTTGTAGCTACTTTACAACACTGGTTTTAAAATGTAATTTTACAAGCGTTACTTTTACTGACTATATTTTCTTGTTCATTGTGCATTTTTAAATGCCAAGAGTATGAGTAACCAGTATTGTGATGGCTAATACAGGGTTCTGGTTATTCATGGTTCTGCTGCTGTTAAATATGTTTCCACTGCTTCAGGTGATTGCAAAAAATAGTATATTATGGATATAGAATCATAGAATTATAGAATGGGAAGGGTTGGAAAGGACCATAAAGATCATCGGGTTCCAACCCCCCTGCCATGGGCAGGAACACCTTCCACCAGGTTATATTCAACATATAATCAAAATGGGAAGAAATGTTCTGTGTTTGGTCAGATTGACTATAGCTAAAATCTCTGCTGGTCCTATAGCTCCGGGAAAGAATATTCTATTTTCTGAGGAAAGCTTTATGGATGCAGAAAAGTACCTCTGGTAAATCAAACCTGAGCAAGAAAAAGGGGAAGGATTTTCCTCTATAGACGCTTCTGTCTTTCCTGAAGTTGTGGGATCCCTGGATCCAGCTTTGACACAAGACAAAGATGTATCTTCAGTAGAGTCTGGGTGGAACGTGATGCCAGAAGAGGAAGAATATGATGTGGGGATGGAGTGCCACAAAACAACAGGAGGGTGCCCAGAGCAGGGCCCAGTCTGGGAGCTGTGTGTGGTTAAAAGCGGCTTGAGAAGAAGGGAATGGCAAAGGGGTTTGTTTGTTAGATGGATAGCTGGCTCTGCCCCCTTTGCAGACAGCCAGCACACCTCAGATGCATGCTGTCTGTGCTTCCTGAACAGCAAACTCCCCATGTTTCCCCCATAAATTTATAAGGGAAAAGGGGAGGTGGGCAAAATGATTTACTGAAAATCGTATTCTGAGTGGAGCTGTATTAAGAAGCCTGCATGCCTGATAAAAACACTCACCCTCAACACGAGAAAAACTAGATCCCACTGAGCCTTCAGCATCCTGCCTGAGTCACTAATTCCCCAGGGCAGAAAACAAAGCAAGCAAAAAAGTTTGCTTGCACACAGCAAAGCCAAATCACGTCCAGTTGTGATTTACAATGAGTCCTGGGAGACTCCTCTTCTTTAATATAACATGGAGATATATATATATATGTTCCTCTTCTTTAATATAATGTGGGGCTAGTGTAGGTGAGTTGACAAATATACAAAATGATCTTTTTTCTCTCATTCTTTAGAGAAAACACCTATTAATTTCAGTGGGACTCTTGCCTGCATGTGTTTTGTAACTGGAGCTGCCCCAAAGTAGTACGAGGACCAGCGACTGCTAGCACTGGGGCACAGGGAGGGTTTAGATGTGAGTCACATTTTCCACGAGCACAGCTCCTCATCTGGCTTCAACAGCCAGAACCAGCAGGACTTTGTCCTACTCCTTTCTTCCTGTCTGGCTGCCCGCACAGGCTCTCCCCATTACCCCTCTTCTGGTGCTTTTTGCCCCTTTGTGATAGGGGCCAAGGCTTCAGCATCATAAGGTTTCTACAGATAATATCCGCAGCTCACGAGGGAAGCAGCACAGCACTCCTCTGGTTCCCTGAGGATTTATAAATACTTTCTCAATGAAAGGCAGTTTATAAATCTACTCAGCTCCAGATCTGCGTGAGTTTGATGGAAATTCTCCACTTATGATGGGATAAGAGAGCGGAGAGCGAGACTTGGTGCTAGCAAATGACCCCTGGCTGGAAGCAGGCTGTTAATGCTTTTAAATGAGCTACTGCTGCAGAGCTCAGGGCTCGAACCCAGAAGCACAATAGAAGGTGCATTATTATTCCTGTTCTGATTATGGCAGATAATTTTGCTGTTCTCATTTACAAATGGAATGGTTTGTTAATAACGTCTGATTTGGGAACATAGGATAGTCTATCAACTAAGGGTGGCACGATGGCATTAATATGGGTAATTGAGGTTGTTGCTATAATCTTGTTTGCTCTATGGTTTGTTAATTGAAAATTACTTATCTTAATATATGATAGAAACATAAATGTGGTTCCTCTGTGAAACCTGGGCATCTTGAAGGAAAATGGGATGTGTCAGTCTGCACTGTTTATACATTGATGGGGTATCTGTACAGCAGTGAACCAGTCTCATCCATGTCAGGTATTGTGTTTATATGTTGTATAAATAACAGCATTGCTGTTACTTATGGCTGTGTGTGTCTTTTGTTGCAAGACCTGGTGTTTTAAGACTGTCTGGGATACGTGTGGTTGATGAGAGAGCCGTTATGTAGGGAGGAAATGGAAATGAGAGACAGCCAGGCTGCTGAGCGTTTAACCCTGGAGAAGAAACTTGGCATTTCATCTTCTAGCAGCGTTTGCCCGTAACTACTATTAGCATTAATTATGGAGATGCTTATGTGAACACCCTGTTAGCCCTAATTAGAGTTAATGGAAGATACGTGTGGATGTTAACAGGACAAGAGACAACCAAGCTTCCATTTCTAAGGTTAAATATTCAGTAGCTCCCTCTTAGATGTCTCCAACATCCTATAATCATGCAGTCAGACTTCTGCAAAAGCAGAACAGTTTCTCCTGCCTTTTTTAATATATTTTCCTCTTTTTTTTCCCCAATTATGGCCACCTTTCACTACTTTTGCTTAAATTAAAGAGCAAATAACATGGCAGTGATCTCAGCTATCGTTACTAATGTAATTACACTACCTCTTCTCTATACACAGTGCACTTCAGACTTTATTAGCAGACCATTTGCTGTCCCTTTTACTGTCCTTTTAATGAATGCTACTAGATACACTGAAGAGGAGCTGGAAGGACTTGGCTTTGTGCTGAACAGAGACCCTGTGATAAAGAGCTCAGGGATGGAGCTCTTGAGTAGGTCATGTAATATCCGAGAACTGTAAAATTCCTATCTCTGTGCTATTCTCTGAAGTTGTAAAGACAAAGAAGACTACTTCTTGCTTGCACTCTGCCTTCAGTAGTTTGAAACCAGCATCATTTAAGAATTGAGGCTGCAAAATGTACAGGTTGTCTCTTTATCCTGCTGCTGTGTATGTCTCTGCTGCTCGTCTCTGCTGCTCACCTCTGCCCAGGTGAACATCCTATGATGAAAAGATGAAAATCACTGACTGACACAGGTCAGTGTCCTCATGGGAAGTGTCTTTTAAGGACTGACTTGGAAACGTATTACCCTTCCCAAAACCCTTGAGTCTGCCTCAGGTGGTGTCACATACTCCTCAGGGCAGGAGGTACTTCCTTGTGGTTCACTTCCACAGACATACATGATGATCTTGGATGGTGTATTGGGCAAAAAGGGCATTATTTTTGCCTGAGATGATGTGTTACATAGTTATAGGGTGAGGTGTTCATCTGATCATCTCTTACTACTACGCAAGTACAGCAGAGTCCCTTTGAATAGTGCTTAGTTGCAACTTGCAACCTGTAGCTCCTAGCTCCTCATTGTCTGGAGCCACAGGACTGATGTTACCCCAGTTTTCCAGCTGAGGTGGCTTTCTCCTTTTTCCCAAAGCAATTCCAAGTGTAAGAACATTCATCCTTGGCTCAGTCTTGCATGTGCCCATTTGCAGAAACTGCCCAACAGCCCATTGCTGGCTGAGGCGCCTATCATGGGCACACACAGAGGGACTCTGGGGATGGGACGATGCACCTCTAAGATTTGGTGGGAACGTCTCTGCCCAAATTTACCCAGAGGATGAACTGGGAGAAGGTTGGTAGATTTTTATTTAGCATTTATTAGTTTATTCTCTTGATGTTCCTATGTATTTTTCCAATTGTGTTATTATGAATGCCTGGTTTATTTTGTGGTTGCTACCAAATCTGTTCAGCTTTGTAATTAATACGACTTTCTTGATTTAATGTGTAAAGTAATGCTTTCACAGGTCAGCCCTACATGGACCTTTTTCCCTTTTCTTTTTGTTCTTGTTTGCTAATTGTTGTGTATTTTTTAATGGCCATGTAAAGCTTAAAGTGCCTGTATTTGAACTGGTGGGACAAAAGGGCTTTTAATGGTATTTTGCTCTGGGATTTGGAGTAAGCTATGCTGGTTTAAGAGCCCTTGCTGGATGTTGTTTCAAGTGGACAGATGCTAAGAAACCTTGCCCTAAGCTATGCAGGGTTGCACTGGCACAGGTTGCCCAGAGAAGCTGTGGCTGCCCCATCCCTGCCAGTGCTCAAGGCCAGGTTGGACAGGGCTTGGAGCAACCTGCTCTAGTGGAAGGTGTCCCTGCCCATGGCAGGGGTTGGAACTAAATGAGCTTTAAGGTCCCTTCCAACACAAACCATTCTATCACTAATGTAGCTCTCATCTGCATAGTTAAAGTAGCAAAATCCCACCCTGCAATATGGCTTACTCCAGTTTATGGGAAAGAACAAATTTTTCTGGCGTATCTACATTTTGATCATTTAACAAAAAGAATAGTTACATCATGTTTAAACAGGAAAAAGCCCTCACATTTTATAAGATTAAATTGCTCAGTAAGCCTTCAGGTACAGTAGGAAATAAACTGATGCTGTAAAGGGAACACAGGCATGACATCTCATTTTATTTCAGCTAGGAAAACGTTGGCCTTGCTTGGAGCAGAAGGTGCCTCTGTGCTGAGGCCATGGTCTGGTTGTGTGGTTGAGAAAATGAAACACAGTCTGACCCAAGACATTGTCAAACCCACCGAGGTTAAGTACCCTTTGCCACAGGCGAATTCCTTTGTTTTCATAAGCCACTACAGCTAGGCTGTAAAAGGGAGGTCTCCAAGGGAAGCTAAGGTAATAACCACAGTGGTAACTTAAGGCTGATTAACTAAATCCTGCATTTTCTGTGTCAAAATAAGCAGCGGATGTGTGAAGCAAATTTCTCCCTATCTTGCCTATGAGTTGTATAAATGCAGATATTCAGTCTTCAGCAAAACCCTTGCACATTGACACCTTAATTAAAATCAGTTTTTGTAGGTTAAGTGCTGATACAACATCCACCAGCATAATAGCTCTTTCCTGTGAAATGGCTGGATGAGATCTGACATTAGAAATCTATCTTCAAATGGATTTTTGTTCCCCAAAAATTTCTAAATCAAACAATAGTCCAGTTGAAAAGACTAATGTCAGAATCACTGAGCCAATAGCAAAGATTTAAGTAGCAAGAAAATCATTATTCTGTGTATTTGGTATAGGCTTAGCACTGTTACATTGATTTAGAGAAATGAATTCCCCCAATCAGTAGTGATAGATTCTGTAGTTATCTGGTCACCTCTGACTTGCCTTCCTTACCAGAAGGATACCCTGGCTATTACCCCACAATGCTTTGGAGTCACCTAATTCATTGGTAGTCTTGCCAAGATAACAGCGAAAGCAGCAGAGAAGTATTGACTGAGAAACCCGAGCAGTTTTGCCCTGGGATAATGGAAAGACAAGGTATTATAGAGAAGATGTCATCTCACCAAAACTGAGTTTCAGGAGCTGGTATTTCATACAGGATATGTAAAGTGTTTCAAAGGGGTTTGCTTGGTGTTCACTTTTATTCTTTCTTTCATTCATTTTCCTCACAGATTTGTTTGGATGCTTTTGAGCGAAATCAGATTTGCTTAAATGACAACTCACCGTCAAAAACCTGACGACAAAATAGATGATTGTGGTTTACAATATATGGTGTAATTACCAGTATCAAGACAGTGCATTGCAGACGAGGGGGAAGTTAGGAAATAAAAGATAAAGTACAGCCTCTCAATCAAAAATTGAAGCAGTGGAGTCAGTGAGGAAGTGAAAGACCAGCTCCTGCTTGGGGAAAGCCTGCACATCCAGTGTACTCACCCTTCTGGGTCTCAAGGGGCTGAAAGGGGAAACTTGTCTCTCCTAATAAGATGTGCTCAGTTCCGATGAGTAGCAGCATTTAAAACTGGCCAAGGAGAGAGTTAAAGCTATTCCGATGGGTTTTACAGGATGGACCAGCACCATCACTGCTTTCTATTGGGAGTGTGCGAGCTCAGAAGAGAAGTGCAGCCCATTAAAATGACAGATCCCTCTTGTATTTCTCTGTGCATCTGCTGTACCACATAGTCCATCTCATCAGAGTCAAGCTACACTTGCATCTAGGGCACCTGGGTGCACAGCTTGAAAGGATGGAGGTTAAATACAGGCCCTGAGCAGGAAGAGGCTGCTGCCAACAAGCAGGAACAGGAATATTGGAAGGCTGATTTACATGAATGCACCCTGTGTCCAGATTAATATGCTTCAGCCAAAAGATGTAAGAATAAAACTGTTTTCCAAGGGCTGCAAACAGGTGGAAGGTTTGCACTGCAGCTTTTCTGCTTTGGGTATCAGATAACTGGATCGAACTCCTGATCAAGTCTGTGCTGACTGGAAAACCATTTATCTTCACCTGCTTGTGAGGGAGCATCTGTAAACCCTGTGTTTTTCCAAAAGAAAGCCTTCATTAGGATCCAGAAGAGCCAGGATGTTGATCTGTGATGCCAAATGGCTCTGCTGACCTCCTGGAAGAGCCAGTTAACACCATTGTCAATGTAGAACAGTGAGGAGGGTGGTGTTGGCAGTTGTGCTGAAGGTGAGGTTTCCAAACATGTTGGGTTTACAGCAGCTCCCAGCTCCCAGGGAGAATGCCCTTTCCCTCCAATACACAAATGCCTGTAGTGCAACCTCTGTACTGACCTGGTAATGCTGGGGTGAGGAACATCAACTGTACCATGGGTGGTGTCTGCTTTCAGGGTGAAATTGCTTGCTGTGTCTCTCTTCCTGTCAATAGATCGTTGATTTGGGATTGTCCTAATGAGGAGGTGTGAACCTGTAGAGGAAACTTAGAATCATGGAATGATTTGGGTTGGAAAAGAACTTAAGATCATCCATTTCCAAGCCCCTGCCATGATCAGGGACACCTTCCACTAGAGCAGGTTGCTCCAAGCCCCATACAACCTGGCCTTAGCACTGCCAAGGATGGAACATTTCACAACTTCCACTGTTCCAGTGCCTCACCACTCTCACAATTTGTTCCTTATATCTGACATAAATTTCCTTGTTGAAGTTTGATTGCAGGGAGTGTGTATGAGGGCTGCAGGAGTTCATATTTGGAGATACTAGCTCTAGATGGTTTTGAGCGCGTCATTGTGGGCAATGTAGCAAAGTTGGAGTACAAACCATCTAACTTATTCCTTTCCAGTTGCCACCATTCCTGGACTGTGTGGTGCATATGAATGACCCCACATGTGGTTTTGTATCTGCACATTTTCAAATACTACTGCCAGGCAGTAAAAATGCTTCATTTCATCTAAAAATGGCAATAGTTTGAATACTGTCTTTCTGGGTACTCTGTTTCTGAACTGCTTTCATCCTGGCACTATTGTAGGATACTAAATGCAATCTCTTATATTCTATGGGTGGCAGATGAGTGCTGATATGAATTATGTTAAATACGGGGGTTGGGGGGCAAGACTGACACACCAACTGGAAATAACTTGCTGGAGTCTGTGAGTTTCTGTGGGAGACATGAGGAAATCAGGAGCTATAAAGTAGTCTGAGCACTAGACAGTGGACCACAGAGGCTGCCCAGGACATCTGCTGGGTATCCTGGAGCAAAGCCACATCAGCTTCATAAAGGACACAGAGCTTCATGAAGAGCTTTCAGATGGTAATATGAAAAGCAGTCTAAGGCGTAAGTGGCATTAACGTTCTGATGCAGGTGGTTTGTGTATCATCAGACATGCAGAATGGTGACCACAAACCTTGTTTTGAAGTTTGTCATGAAGTTTATTGTCAGATGCGTTTGCACACTGAGACTCCACAGGGCTTTCAGAAAGCTTCTTCTCCCACTGCTGACAGCAGTGATGGGAGAAGAGACTGTTACATGCTGTGTCACTTGAGGCAACTTTCCTTGCTTTTGATGCAGAGCTCTGCAGCCTAAATGGGAGAATGCCCTGGAAGGGCTCACTCCATTCTGGGGATAGTTAGAACATCCCGTTGTTCCCTTTGTTTTCTCAGCCTAAACCTGTTTGCTTTGGTTGTTTGCCCTGCAAACCTGGTTTTGATACTGTCAGAGTACATGTGGTTTAGCTGAAAGGCAGCATTGCTTTCAAATTTCATGCTGGTCAAGGAAAGAGACATAGAAAAGGCGGGGGTATAGCGATCTTCACATTGAAAACTAGTGTGATTCTGCAGTCAGAATTGAGCCTAGTTATGGCTGGTGGAGGTTAGCCTGTGGAGTCCTGCCCCAGAGATCTGATTTTATCGCTATGTTGTATTGTCCTCCCTGAAAGGGTTGCCTAGACTTTGGAACTGCCAGACTGGGTCAGATTGTGATCTTTTGGGTGTGAAGAGCAAGGTTTTGCTACACATCGGTTTTGCACTGTTTTAAGGCCATGTTTGCTACTCGTGCCTTCATCATTCACTCACACACTTGGTGTTATCCCAGCCTCCCTGGTCTGAATTAGAAGAGTTTTTATGTCTTCAGTTTCTAACTCCTGACTTCTATCAGGTAAAATACTGGTGAAGGCAGAGTAAAAGGAAATTCATCCGCATCCAGAATGTTTTCATGGTTAAGTCTGTGGCCTCAGTTTTGAAAGAGTCCTTATGATGCCCTGTCACTGCATGCCAATTCTTACTTCTATGTATGATTGATGGTGCTTTAGGTTTTGCCCCAGGCTATACCCAGTCTGCTTGCAAGTGATGCTGGAAGTGAAGTTTCCACGGCTGCCGTTATGTGTTATTTAGATTACAATAGAGCTAAAACCCTGCACCACTTCACAAGAGATACAATCCTTTCCCCCCCACCAAAGCTCACAAACCTTAAAACAAAGCCTGCTTGGGGAGCCTCTTTGGCACTGTATTAAATACCCTTGCTGAGAAATGGTTTCTTACAATTATGGCTTTCCTAATAGGCACCGTGGGTAGTATCAACACAAAGCTATCTGTGTTACATGCTTTGACCTGCTTTAACCCCAGCCAGTCTCCTGGAGATGTGGAAAATGCCTGTTCCATACAAAGGTCTTGCCTTTCAGACAAAGCAGAAGGGATTTGTTTAGAGCTCTGGCTTTCTAAGAGGAGATGTCATACTTTTGGGGGGTGAAAGTCACCCCACGGAGGCTATCTGAAAGCCTGTGCATCCATGTCATCAGCACGTACGCTGCTGTCTTTGTGTGCAGAAATGAATTGCTCCCTGAGTCTCTTTGCTTAAGACCACTGCAGACGTGCTGTGCTTAGGGAATAAGGATATTTTGGGAAAGTGGGTATGCTGTTTGTGATGTCCTCTTCATTAATGGGGGAAAAAAGGTTAACTTTAAGCTAACACGAAATGTTTGACCCAGATTCAAACCTCAATGAAGTCTATATCCCTAATTTTGCTAGGTTTTTACATCCTTAAAAACTCTTTTCTTTCTCCCCTGAAGAAGTTTTAAGCCTCTCAGCAATATAAGTGGGATTTGGATCAACCCCTGAGCAGTTAAGTGGTAAGGAGATTTCCATCAGGTTATTTGGCATGTGGAAGGATGAAGTTAGTGTGGGGGAAGTGTTATGGGTAGTGACGGAACTGAATCTCCCCCATATTCATATAAAGAAGAGATTCTTCACTATGAGGGTGCTGAGGTGCTGGCACGGGGTGCCCAGAGAAGCTGTGGCTGCCCCATCCCTGGCAGTGCTCAAGGCCAGGTTGGACACAGGGGCTCGGAGCAACCTGCTCTAGTGGAAGGTGTCCCTGCCCATGGCAGGAGGGTTGGAACTAAATGATCCTAAAGTCCTTTCCAACCCAAACCATTCTATGATTCTATATTCTCACCTCAGCAACGTAAAGCTGTTGCCTCATCAATACTCTCCAGCACACATACACCATATTGCCTAGTTTTCCTGCAGTGTGAAGAGGATGCCTCCAACCCCAAGAGCCCCCAGAGCAGTGACCCTATGCCGTGCTGTGCACAGGACCACTCTCCTGTTCTTTACGAGAGCTGCAGCATGAGGCTGTCCGTGTCGCTTCATCAACACGAAGCATCAGCAGAGGAAGTTTAATTAGGCACCTTTTATGTCTTAATTCCTGAAAGTGCTGAAGTGTGCTTGCCTGGGCACAGCAGCCAGACCCCCGACTGATGCTGGAGAGGTGGATGTGTTGCTATGGTGCTGGGAGGTGTCTCCAAACCCCACTGCTCCAGCAGTGTGTCCTAATTGCGGCTGTGCAGCAACAAAACAAATACTCAGGGATTTCCATAAAGGCTATAATGAAAGGAGCATCCCTTGCTTTTTAATATGTGCTGAATGGGTTCATTTGTAAGCTTATTACGACTTCAGAGAGAGAAGCTATTAGGGTGATCATTAGCTGCCTGTGCGAATAGCAAGGAAAACCGTGGCATGTTCCAGAATAACCCCCTTTTTAATGTCTGCACTTTCAGATGCATTAACAATAACCAGCCATGCTGTCTTTCATGTTTCCCCTTACATGAGTAAGGACAAAAGAGAAAGGAGAAGGTGGACAGTGAACCACGCTCTTACAAAGTAAGTTCAGATGGAGAGAAAAATGAGGTGTTAAGAGAGCATCAAACTCACTAGCATGACATTGTGAGTCTTGATGCAGTATCTGTTATCTATTGGGAAAGCAAAAGCAGCTGGGAGCCAGCCTGCGAGTCTTGGCTCATACCTCAATTAGTCCCTCTACTCCTGTCATCTACGTATGAATTGTGCTGAGGGTCTTTTGTCTGCCTGGAACTTGATCGCTGCTGGAGCGCTCAGATTTGAAGGGAGAGGGAACGTTTAGGAACACGTATGCCAAGATTATGGGAATTATTAACTCTCATTTCTTTTCCATGCAGAACATCTGAAGCTCTGCAGTGGGCTGTGGCCATGGTTCTCTCTCTGCTCCTTCTTAGTCTTTCTTAATCAGAAATATCTGTAGACAAAGGCTTTGGGTGGCTGGGTGTTTGTACCTGAATTGGGATGGGTGTACTTGAAAGCAGTCACCTTTCAAACCACATTAACTACAGTTTTATGTCTTAGAGTAAGCTGAAGGTGCTGATTACAGGGAAACTCAGTTTAGATTTGCACATGGAATATTTGAGATGTGTGTCAGTTCGGCTATAAGCAGCATAACTTAGACTTCACATCTGCCTCTCTTTCCTAGGTCATTTCTCATGACCTTGACTTTATTCAAGTTTTCCTGGACACATCATACCTATAGCTTGTGAAATGTATTGATTTCCCAAATAAATAAATCACTCTGAATTGTGAGCTCTGTGGGATAAAGTATTTCCTATGGCATTTAGAATCCAATGCAATATAATTCTGCTTGTTAAAAATATTTACAAGATGACCAGAATCAGATAAATAGTTCCATTTCTCACATTTCCAGCAGTATTATTTTCTGGTTTATTTAGTGTTACTGAGATCCTCCCTTTAAGATCTGCTTTTCTTACAGGATGTTTTTCCCAACCTTTGCTTTTCTATGGTGATTAAACCTGATTAAACTGTTTTCTTTTTGCATCTGTGTAGGCAGTTACCTTGAACAAAGAGAGCTTATTTTCTTTATATATCTATATATATAATAGTTAATGCATTCAAAGTTCTGTTTGGGATTTCTTTCTTAAAAGCAATTAAGATGGTTAATCCCTCAATTAAATGGTGTTAAAGGGTGGGTTTCTTTTCCCCCCCCTCCACCTTATGAAAAAGCACCGATAGCAACAACAAATAAGAAGCTCACCCACTGCTCTGGAGCTCTGTTCTGCATTAAATCAGACGATAAAAGCAGGGGTTTCAAACTCCTTTGCATGTGCCTTTGCTCAGTTGCTCTGGGGCTGTTTTGCCTTGCTAAGGAGAGACCATCATCATCTTTTTGATAGGACAATGCCTTGTGATTCATAGAAATGCGTTTTGATTGCTTCCTTACTTTAAAGTAATTTTCCTCCCCTGGATTGTTTCCCTGAAGCCTGCAAAGTATCGGGAAACTTCTTAAAACACTGGAAATCATGGTGTGAGTAGGACAAGGTTGCCACAGCAACTGCCCAGTGTTTCCAAGATGTATTCCTGCATCTTTCAAACCAGTCATGGATGCCACAAACTGCTGAGGCATTTGCTGCAAGCAAAGCAAGGCTAAAGTAAAAAGAGAATAGAGAAGAGCTCGGAGGAGTCAGTTGTAAAGGTGAGATGTGTCAGGCTCGAGTGGGAAAAATGGCAGGCGTTTGCTATTCATGTTAAATCCCCTAAGCGTCTGGAATGCTGTGCAAGCGTATGGAGTGTTTCAACACTTGACAGTGTCTGACATGACAGTGGATAATGTCACTTGGCTTGTGATGCAGCTCCATGGGTTGCTCAGAGGGGTGGCATTTATTCCATCCTGAAGGGAAATATTTGCAGGCATAGGAAGCCAATGTTAGCTGCCTCCCTTTTGGTATGCTAAAGAAATTCCTTTCTGGGATAGGAGATGCCTATCAAAGAGTGCAACTTGTCAGCCAGAGGTGATCAGGTTTTTCATGGAGTTGAGACTGGTCTTAGTATGGGCTGGTGAACAGACGGCTGTACCATGGGTCAGGAAATCTAGCACATCATTCCCTTTTAGATTCGGTTTTCTTATCTACTGAACTATCTGCTTTCTATTTGAGGGTGCTGAGGCACTGGCACAGATTGCCCAGAGAAGCTGTGGCTGCCCCATCCCTGGCAATGTTCAAGGCCAGGTTAGATGGGGCTTGGAGCAACCTGCTGTAGTGGAAGGTGTCCCTGCCCGTGGCAGGGGTTGGAGCTGGATGAGCTTTAAGGTCCTTTCCAACCCAAACCAGTCTAGGATTCTATGAGCAGAATTAATATTGTTATATTATCAGTGCGTATAATCTTTGGGTCATCTGTTTAGATAGACAGGCAATCAGTACCATATGCCTCCATTCTGCTGTAGTTAATACAAGGGAAAATGCACCTGTGAGCTATCTGAGGGGCTCCTTTTTAAGGAACAGAACTTTAAAGAGTTGCAGGCTATCAGATGTGCTGGTTCTGTTTGCAGTGCCTTCTTTTCTGAGACGGCTGCTGTCTGTGTGTGAAAAGCTGTATAAAAGAGCCAGACATGATTACCTATTGAACTTTGCTTGGGAAGGGGCCAAAGTGAGCAATTCATGTCTCGAACAGTGCTGTGTGCACATTTTCACCAGTTGAAATGGAGTGGTTTGTGGCCTGATGCTGTACTAACACTTCAAACATGTACCCTAGCACTTTTCCAAGCATTATAGCATTTGGGAAAATAGGTTCTGCTCTGGGACTTCTGAATTTCCATTTTGAATGTCTTTGTACATGTGGAAGTTTTTATCTCCAGATGATCTCATGTATTCTGCAAAACATAGATGGTAAGTGTTGTATTACTGGTTTTGTGGCAAAGCTGGTGTTACGTATATGAAGCTTTAAGAGCCCTCTTTTTCCTCCTGTGTGTGATTGACGTGTTGTTCTTGGGCTTACCTCTTCTTGATGTTGCCCAAGGAAGTTGTGAATGCTCCATCCCTGGCAGTGTTCAAGGCCAGGTTGGACAGAGCCTTGGGTGACACGGTCTAGTGTGAGGTGTCCCTGCCCATGGCAGAGGGGTTGGAACTGGATGAGCTTAAGGTCCTTTCCAACCCTAACTGTTCTATGATTCTATGATTCTATAATTGTCTCGAATGCTCTGCTTGGATAGGAACGTTTAGGTAGTTTTAGCAGTGACTGTGATTCATTTACTCACCATCCCAAGCCTCATATGATTTTACCGTTATAAAAGCCAATCAGGTTATTGTTTTAAGGTATAAGATGCCCTGAGGGCTTTGCTCACTCAACTGTACCGAGGAATTAAATGCTCTCAGGCAGTGGAACAACCTCATTCACTCCAGTGCTGCAAGGCAAGGCAGTCATCGATGGTAAATGGGCCTGTATTACAGTGACATTAGCATTTTAATGCAACTAAGGAGGAGGTAGATTGACTGTAATTTAGTATCTAGTTGCATGGCCTTGTGCAGGTCCCCTCATCGCTGCTCCGCAGGGGCCGATTATAGTTACTCAGTGCACTTTGGAATCTAATTGGATTTACATGCAGTAATGTAGTCGTGTCACAGCAATGACTCTGCTATGCAAGCGCTATGAAATTCCAGTGCAATTAGTTATTTATATAGGAGCAATAGTTACTGGATAACACATGCGGCTGACAGTTCGTGCCAAGCTCCAGTACAGGAGCAGCAAATGTTCTACTGTTTTCTGAAGGCATTGCAAGGGAATGATATTAAGCTGATCCTGCTTCCACAGAGATGTTTCTCCTCACCCTTCACTTTAAAAGCACTGACTTGTTGCACAGGTCCAGCAGGACATGACTTTTGTCTTCATCTGAACGTATGGGCTGGCATGTGTTTGGTTTCTCTAGATCATAGAATCATAGAATGGTTTGGGTTGGAAAGGACCCCAAGACCATCCAGTTCCAACGCCCCTGCCATGGGCAGGGACACCTCACACTAGACCATGTCACCCAAGGCTCTGTCCAACCTGGCCTTGAACACTGCCAGGGATGGGGCATTTACCACTTCTTTGGGCAACCCATTCCAGTGCCTCAGCACCCTCTCAGTAAAGAATTTCTTCCTTATATCCAACCTGAACTTCTGCTGTTTAAGTTTGAACTCATCACCCTGCAAATGTGGTGATCAAAGGGAACTGGGAGCAGCTAGAGGCACTTTTGCATTAGGACATCTGTAAGCCATTCATCTGGTGGCCTTCCTGCACTAGCTAACATGCAGGAGGCTGGATTTCTCCCAAAGAAAGTCCATCTTTCACTCTCCGTTAATTTCTTGTTTCACTTACTACCTGCTGACTGTCTTACTCTCTTTTTGCCTGCTCCCTCTTCACTGTGGCTGTCCAACTGTCTGTCTTGCTGCATGAGACCAGCCCGAGTCATGAGTTTATAGAATCATAGAATGGTTTGGGTTGAAAAGGACCTTAGGATCAGCCAGTTCCAACCCCCTGTCACGTGAAGGGACACCTTCCACTAGAGCAGGTTGCTCCAAGCCCTGTCCAGCCTGGCCTTGAACACTGCCAGGGATGGAGCGTTCACCACTTCTTTAGGCAACCTGCTCAGCTGCTTTTGCTTCATCAAAGCCTGCTTCCCACAAAGAGCAGAGAGTACAGCTCAGTGTTCAGCAAAGAGACATGATGTGGTAGCTGTGAGCTGAGGAAGGAGGCAGGACAATGTGCCAAATGCATCTGCTCAGCCATCTGAGGCAGTGTGGCTTGCACGCCCCAAGGATGGAGGCTTGCTCCAGCTTCCACTGCGTTCCACCAGCGACTGTAATTAAAGGCATCAGCTTGCTCCAGCCCCAATTAGCCGTGGTGGTTTTGCACCTTCTGCAATCCTCCCTAATGGCAAAATTGTAGCTATTAACCAAAGAGAGTCTGTTTGGCAGGGACTTCCTCCCCTTTAGGGACATAGAGTAAGATGGAATATTGCTATTGTTTGGCACCAAGCACGCTCTTTCATCCCTCCTGACACAGCACCTGCTGGCACCTACTGAAGCATTTAAAGCTTTTCCTCTCTGTGGTGCTGCAATTTCTTTAAAATATTGTGACTTCAGAGGAATAGGAAAAATAAACTTCCTCTCCCACGCAGACCTTTGAGGGCTTGTGGGGATGTAATTATATGCACATGCCGTAGGAACAGGAATCCTATCATTCTGGTTATTTTCCTAATGATAGGTTTATATGGCGCAGTGTAATCTCTGCTTTAAAGTTAGAGCCATCTTCTCCTGGCAGCAGCCATCCCAGGATAGCAGCATCACAGGATGGGGCAACTGAAGATATTGACTCTCAATTGCATATGAAAAGCATGGGATGAAGTGTCCCCATACAGAAAAGAGATCGATAAAAAGGGAAAGGTGGGTACCAGACTGCAAGAAGGGGCTGTGAGACAATGACACTGGCTTGTCCTCGCTGTAGACTTCCCAAGCCCCTCTCTAGAGGTCCCTGAGCTGATCACATAGCACCCTCTGAACTTCCACACTGGTGGTAAAGCTGACCTGGGGACGGCCTTCATGCACAGCACTGTAATGAAGTGGGGCAATCAAGCAACTGCTCAGCAGATGCCTTCAGTACTTAGCAGCAGAGACTGGGTACAGGTGTTTGTATCCTCCAGATTCCTAAAGGGAAGCCATCCCTGCTCATTGTTCAGAGTTTAGGTCCACAGTGAGAGAGGAAGGACACAAAATGTGAGGGATTAATGCGAAACAAAGAAGTCTATGAATATTCATTATATGGTTTATGTTGTAATAGTTTCAGCCACCTTGAAACTCTGTGTTCACCTCCTGCCAACAACAAACGATAGACTTTTACTCACAGAAGCCTTAATGGGAGGCAATTTTCCAAGGCACATTCACAAATGTTTGTGGGAAACAGATGTTAAATGCACCTCCTCCAGAAATGATGAGGAAATGCTGGCAGTGGGAGAGCAGAGATAGACCCAGGTGACTTATCTGAGCCCTCACAGGGATGCAGTGGCTTCAGCAAAGTAATTTGTGAAGGATGAGTGAGTGAGTTACAGTGCTGAGCGATTGTGAGTGAATCATAGAATGGTTTGAGTTAGAAAGGGCCTTAAGATCATCCAGTTCCAATCCCCTGCCATAAGCAGGGATACCTCACATCAGACCATGTTGCCCAAGGCTCTGTCTAACCTGTTCTTGGACCCTTATGGCATGGGGTGCTGTTTGAATAGATAAAAGCTGCCTCTTCCCCACAGGCTCTGAAGTGTTGGATGGGTGGAAAAACCAACCTGGGAAAGGATGCCCTGAGGAACCATCAGTCAAACGAGCATGTTAGTCTGTAATCTCACCTCCCTTTTACCAAGCCCTGGTTTTTCATTAGCATTGTGCAGGCAGAAATTAAAATGTATTGATAAAATGGGAACTTCTAGCTCAAGGACAATGGTTGTGTGTACCCAAGTCCTTCTGCCTGCACTGCTCCATCTAATGCCTTTGGGTAGGCAATGTGATGGCTTCACTGTTCCCCTCTATTGCTGCTTCCCAGGCAGTGACAATGAGGCAGAGGGAGAGGAAATAGTTTGCTCAACTTGGCGTGAGAGCTGGCTAGAAGAACAAGGAACAGTGCCCAGTGTCTCAGGCTGTTGCTCCTAATGGCTGGGCTGGGCTTCCCAAAGATGCATTCCATCTCCCTTCCTATGCCTTTTCCATTTTCCCGCTAAATGGGCTGTAAAGTCACAGCAGATTAAAGTTTGTCTAAACCTCCTATAAAATATTGAAGGTGCAGCTGGTATTAATCTAGTCCTGTTGTGGTATGAGGTGCATGTGTAATGGGACTTTAGATTTAAACGTGGTATGTGGGCTTTTAAAGCACCCCAAAGGCTGTTAAAGAGATGCTGAGGAGTCAGATCCCTCACTGGGTATTAAAAGCTCTTCATTAGTGCTAATGTACACTAAATTAAGGTGGCAATTAGACTGAGCATATTCATCAGGATGGTGTGTTTTAATAAATTGTGTATTTAACATGATTGCATTTTATTGACTTCTGCAGTAATTGCATATTTTTCTCTTCCAGGACAAGCTTGGCTAGAAGGAGATACATGGGACACACAGAGAATTGAAGAGTAGAATAGACACCGTGCTTCAGGTCCCAAGATTTGTGAAGGTGAGTCTTGGCTATGGCTCTTTCTTTGTGTTTTCTCTGTATTTCTGTCAAGGATGGTTAGGTGTAGCTATGGTGTGCAAGGGGAGCAAGGAGTACACAGCTCATCTGCCCTAGTACCAGCTGCAAGATGTACTGCAACAAGTTGACCTCCTTTGGTCTCCTAAATAAACTGCCCCATCTCTGTTCTATCTAGAGGAGCAGATTTAGTGGAAATGATACTCTGGGGGGGTTTTGTGGAAAGCACCACCAGTTAGATATGTTTTCATAGCAGACCCCACCACTTTGGTTTAAAGGAGGTGAATATTGCTGCAGATAGTGAACACAGAAATCATGCTGGAACGGGGAATTCCATGAAGGAAGACAAGCCTCCTTCCCTGCAAGCTAAATGCAGGCTTCTGTGTTGTTGGATAGAGAATGCCATGGAGCAATGCCAGGTTGTGGCAGTCCTCCGCCACTGATGCAGCTTAGAGCTTCAGGCATGTTTCTAGTGACATCTCAGCTGGGACAGCCTCTAGAAATTGATGCATTGACTTGAAGAGAATCTAGTTCATGTTTTCCAGTTCCTTTAAAGGCTCTCTGGCAATGGCTCTGGACAGCTTCAAACATGTCTTCTGCTTTTACCTGGTTGCACTCTGTATGAATCTGAAAGGAGGTGTGAGTTAGCACCATTTGTTCCTCAAGCCTTTGGCTACTGTTATGCAGGAGGTACTACAGAACTGGTTCTTAGGTTTTAAAGGAAGCAACGGATAAGTTCAGTGCACAGGCTCTTCGTGCATGTTGGTGGCGAAGAGATATTTATGTTAAAGAAATATATGTGGACAATGTGATACAAGTTTGCTGATGACACCAAGCTGTGTGGTTCGGTTGATACACTGGAGGGAAGGGATGCCATCCAGAGGGACCTTGACATGCTTGTGAGGTGGGCTGATGCCAACCTTATAAAGTTTAACCATGCCAAGTGCAAGGTCCTACACCTGGGTTGGAGCAATCCCAGGCACAGCTACAGGTTGGGCAGAGAAGAGATTCAGAGCAGCCCTGCAGAGAAGGACTTGGGGGTGTTGGTCAATGAGAAAATGAACATGAGCCGGCTTCAGAGTGTGCTCACAGCCCAGAAAGCAACCGTATCCTGGGCTGCATCAAGAGGAGCGTGACCAGCAGGTCAAAGGAGGTGATCCTGCCCCTCTACTCTGCTCTCGTGAGACCTCACTTGGAGCATTGTGTGCAGTTCTGGTGTCCTCAACATAAAAAGGACATGGAACTGTTGGAACAAGTCCAGAGGAGGCCACGAGGATGATCAGGGACTGGAGCACCTCCTGTATGAAGACAGGCTGAGAAAGTTGGGGCTGCTCAGCCTGGAGAAGAGAAGGCTGCGTGGAGACCTCAGAGCAGCCTTCCAGTATCTGAAGGGGGCCTATAAGGATGCTGGGGAGGGACTCTTCATTAGGAACTATAGTGGTAGGACAAGAGGTAACGGATTCAAACTGAAACAGGGGAAGTTTAGATTGGATCTAAGGAAGAAATTCTTTACTGAGAGGGTGGTGAGGCGCTGGAATGGGTTGCCCAGGGAAGTTGTGAATGCTCCATCCTTGGCAGTGTTCAAGGCCAGGCTGGAGAGAGCCTTGGGTGACATGGTTTAGTGTGAGGTGTCCCTGCCCATGGCAGGGGGATTGGAACTGGATGATCTTAAGGTTCTTTCCAACCCTAACTATTCTATGATTCTAAGTGACTGAAAAAGTGGTGAGAGATGGACAAGGTGACCTCTAGACAGCTCTTCCAATCTTAGTTATTCTGTGATTTCTATCAACTATTTGAGATGGGGATACTCTGATTAGCTGTCAGGCAAGTGCACAATGTCTAAATTTTAGGGGTTTAAACCCGTAAACCCTGTTTTAAACCCATTTAACCCTGGGGTTAAACCACAACAGTAGTGGAATACAAATAGTCTGCAGAGGTATGTTAGGGGTGGGTATTATGTGGTTGGAATGGTAGGCAAGGAAAATGGTTCACATCCTTCTTTTCAGTAGGGGGTAGGAGAGAGATGGAAGATGAAATGATTTAGACTGGTGAAGATAAGGTGCTCTTGAGAGTTCTGAGAGACTGGCACATCCGAGGGATGCTCTTATTCCTTTTGCACAAGTAACTTGGACGTACCGTGGAGGTGCTTTTCCCAAGGAGAGTGATCACACATTGGAAGAGGTGTCCAGAGATGGGAGAATCTCAGTCCTTGGAGATACTCAAACTAATGTCACCCTGAGCAACCTGCCATAACTAAAGTTGAGTCAAACTCCGGGATTGGCCCTGGTTGGTGGCAGTCGGTGCTTGTACTCAGTGACATCCAGAGTTGTTGCTCCTTTGCCATCTCCAAGGCAATGGGGCAATTGAAGTGACACCAGAGGGTTCAACCCAGCGCAAAAAGAATATGGTGGGAGAGGGAAATGTCAGTGGCAGCAAAGAGAATCTTGGAAGCAGTTTTTGAGGATGTAGTTGAGCGGCTGCCTTTAGATATCTGAAGTTCAAGGTAGCTGCAAAAGCAAATGTCAGAAGGAAGGAAATAAATGGTGGCTGGAGGACAAAAAAATGCATTGCCTTGGAAAACTAGGCTGTATTCCTAACTGATCACAGCAGCTGGCGTATGTTTCCTGGCTACACTGCCGAGGATTTTGAGCCTCTCCATCACTTTGCGAGATAAAACTCATATTAGGGAGGATGAAATGTGGAATAATCTGCCCATGAAAAAGCTGAACATTTATAGCTACATTTCAGACAAAAACAAATGCATCTCATGTGTCTCGCAGGTCTGAGATGGGACAAGCCAGGGAAAGCATCTGTCAGCCGCTGTCGTCTGCAGTTCTGACTGTTAATGTTTGCTTAGCATTAAATGTCTCCTGTGTAAGAGAACTTAATCTGTCACAAATTTGGGGCCTGGAGGAGGGGGAGAAGATATTTTTAAGAGGCGGATTAAGACATATGCGTTTGGGTTTTATCGCACTTGCATCAGCGTGTTGTAGCAGTAACTGTCAAGATTTGCCTTTTGTGTGTATGGCTTAGAAAGAAAAGAGGAAGGAGGAAGTAGCTCTGTGGGTCAGGATTCTCCTTTCATGTTGGCTATTTTCTTCATGCAGCCTGTCACTGGGGACTTGAGGTACCTTCAGCTAATTAGAAAAGCAGCAGTTGGCACAAGGGGCATCATAATTACACTATTAGTAAGTAATGTTATTTGCATTTTGCTTGTGTTGATTGTAAATGGCATTGGTTGTATACTCTCCAAAGTCTACGACATACATGAACTAGATGGTAATATATTTCATATACACGGGAGTGCTTGAGTTCTGACAGGAGACACATTTAAACCCTACAAAAGAGGTCAGATCATGCTTTTTATTGATTTGCCCTGTTTTAATCAGTGCAATCACAGGATCCAAATGGTGATCTTACAAGCGCTGTTTGGGAATTTGGATACCCATCAGAAACTGGAAAGCATGTGTTATGCTGGGATGTATGTCTCTCCGAGCTTGAAGTTCCAGCACTGAAACAGATGCTCAGAGCTCCTGTTTCTCAGATCAGATCAGTGGGTTGGCATTTTCTAGTAGTTTGCATTGAGCTGTTATGATGTGGAAGCTCTGACGTGCATGTTCTTGGCTTTGCCAGCCCAGACCTTGCTCTATTGCCACTGACTTCCATTTGCACATCCTGAGTTGAAGGACCCTGGGATTTGTAAGCCCCATGGGGTGTGTTCCTGGCTTGAAGCACTGCACAATTAGCAGGGTTTCACTTAGTTATTGCTTTGCTGTGTGAAGTGGGTTTAGAAATCACACATCTGAGCTCAACACCACCAATGGGGACAATTTCTTGCCTAGGCAAACAAGGGACTCCTCAGTTATCAAAGCTGTGTTCATCCTGCTCCCAGGTTACTATGACATGGGCTTGCCAGAGAAGTTTGTTCAGTGGATTTAGAGTCTGTTTTCCCTGCTTATGCCTAGAAAACATTTATCATACTGAGTGGGTGCATGGGCAGAAGCAGTGCAAGGAATCATAACTTAGGTTTGTCTTGGAAAAGAAAAGGAGGCCTGTACTAAATCAGAACAGTTCCAAGGGAGCTTGCTCATCTTGCAGAGGAAGCAGACCCAGACATGGAAAGTAAAGTAAGGTGGGAATGTGATTTATCGACTCTATAAAGCATTAAGACAGTGTTGGGCTCAGGCACTGCTGCTTCTTGGACCACAGGCAATGTTTTTCGTGTGGGTGCCTCAGCGGTGAGATGAGTGTGAATGATGTGAAACGGCACAATACGGCTCAAGTGGTTTGCTTTTCAGTCCTTTTATGCCTAAGGCTGCTGTGATATGGATCATGTGGTGGGTGCTCAAGGCAGCAGGACTTATTAGTTTCTCAGATAACTTTCAGGCTTAGCCATCATTTGTTTCACAGGAGCATAACTGTGTGTGTGGTGATGGGAATATATGGGTGCCACTAATTGTGGGGCTCTTGAAGTTCTAGTATCATATTGATGTATCTGTATTTCCATATTGCTCTCTGCTGTAGTCTCCAAGCTCATGGGTTAGGGGAGCTGAAGGTTCACCTTTCCCATAAAACTGAAGAATTGCCCCCCCCCCCCCCCCCCCCCCCAGCTCCTTACCCTTCTGAACTTAAAGTTAGAATCATAGAATCATAGAATGGTTTGGGTTGGAAAGGACCTTAAGATCATCCAGTTCCAACCCCCCTGCCATGGGCAGGGACACCTCACACTAAACCATGGCACCCAAGGCTCTGTCCAACCTGGCCTTGAACACTGCCAGGGATGGAGCATTCACAGCCTCCCTGGGCAACCCATTCCAGTGCCTCACCACCCTCTCAGTAAAGAATTTCTTCCTTATATCCAATCTAAACTTCCCCTGTTTAAGTTTGAACCCGTTACCCCTTGTCCTGTCACTACAGTCCCTAATGAAGAGTCCCTTCCCAGCATCCTTATAAGCCCCCTTCAGACACTGGAAAGCTTTTATGAGGTCTCCATGCAGCCTTCTCTTCTCCTTTCTCTATGAGGTTTGCAGATATGGCTTTAAACACCATAAAAAAGCTGTGGGCACCTCTTCCAGGCTCATGCCAGAGGTCTGTGCCCCACTTTGTCTACTGCAGTTGCGGTCTCGGCTTTGAGTCTTTCTGGGCAGAAGAGTTGTGTATCAGAGGTAGAAGAAAATAAACTGTAAAGAAAAATACTGCTCTTGTTCTGTGGTTCAGATTTGTGTTTCTTGAGGTGGACTGTAAGCCTGGCTTTGTGGACCCTCTGTGGAAAAGGAACTGTGTGTGTTGGTGGACCATATGCTCAAGATGAGTGTATAGAGTGCTGCTGTGGCAAAGAAAGCCAACAGGATGCTGGGTTACATCAACAAGGGTATCACCATAGGAGACAAAGAAGTCATCATCCCACTCTACTCAGAGTTTGTCTGGCCACACCTGGAATACTGTGTTCAGTTTTGGTCCCTGCTATGCCAAAAAAGGATGTGGACAGACTGGAGAGGGTCTGAAGAAGGGCCACAAAAGATGATCCAAAGACTGGGAAGCCACATGAGGAAAAGCTGAAGGAGCTGAGCTTGTTCAGCCTAGAGAAAAGGCTCAGGGGAGACCTTATCACCATGTTCCAGTATCCAAAGGGTGGCTACAGAGAAGATGGTTGCTCCTTTTTTTACAATGAGTCACATGGAATAAATAAGGGGTGATGGGCACAAGTTACTCCTGGGGAGATTCCAATTGGATGCAAGAGGAACATTTTTCACAATGAGAACAAACAGCCATTGGAATAATCTCCCCAGGGAAGTAGTGGATTCCCCAACACTGGATGCTGTTATGATCTGACTGGACACAGTGTTGGAACATCTTGTCTAGGTCATGGTCGTGCCAAGAAAGGTAGGACCAGGTGATCCTTGAGGTCCCTTCCAACATGGTATTCTATGATTGATTCTTTTATCTTCTCAGGATTCTTCTAGCTAGGGGAATTCCCCAAGAAGTGCCCAGCCAGCAGAGCATGCTGCTGTCCTGCTCAGGGTACATGAAGATGCAGAGAGAAAGCAGTGGCATGTCCACAGGAGATGCTGGGTCACACCATTTGCACCTCTGCCTCTTTTGCCAATAGGAAGGAACTGATTTGATTTTAACCCAAGTCAAGCACAGCAGACACACACTGTATGATAGAAATCTGGCTTCTACCTCAGGCAGCCCTTTGCTGGGAGCTCTGCCTGCCGTTGATTTTCTTAGCTTTCAGGCTAAAGCAGAGCAGTTCCCATCACAGAGGGAGGCACCCCACAAGGCTCAACAGCACTCACAAGGTCTGTGGATTAACAAAAGCATTGAGGAGCGAAAGGAGGAGTTTTATTTCTGACCTGGTGAAAGCCTTGCATAGTTCCTGCTTTTTCTTTCAGTGAATCAAATGTACTTTACTAACATAGCGTATCACTGGATGCGGATCTATTTAGGGAATGGCATTTGCAGTGGAGAATGGGAAAGAGATAGGTTCAGAAGCATGTGGGCTTTGGGAAGGCTTCTCTAGGGAGCTAAGCAAACTTGTGCCTCTGTGGTTGCAAATGTATGCATCCATCTGTGCATGGTGCCATGACTGCATTATCTTGTGTTTCAGTCAAAGTTTTACTGCTTCATGTATTTATTTGTCTGTCCCTTTAGGGTAGTCGATGACTTACTTGGATATTGGGAGACTTCATCAAACAGGAAGCAGCACTTTCTTCCCATGTAGCCCCACCTGGTCAGGATTTATAGCTGCTCTTCCAATAGAAGTACTGTCCTAAGCAGTTTGTTGTCTAATTCAGACGTGGGGTTTCAAACTGGTTAAGATCCTTTAGCACTTTTCCTGGTCTTAAAAGCTCACCGATGTCAACTCATGGGCTCTGCCTGCAAAAGATCTGTGCAGGGTGGGGTGTAGAACCTCATAACTTCACTGCACAGTCACAGTGCATGGTGTGCCCCAAGCTGTGTAACTGCATGTGGATAGCATCCTCAGGCCCTTCCATATTCACACAGTGCAGTTATTCCCAGCCCAGCATCTCCAGATGTCTACAAGTTTCATGTTTGAGTGGCATTCATTCTGCAGAGGAAGCTTATATGGAGCTAACTATCCCGGATGCTTGGTTGTGAGTCTTTTAAATGGATATAGCTTATTCTGGCTCCTGTGTCAATATGACCTTTTTTGTTGCGATGTGGGCAGGTTCATTCAATGCTTCTTAGACTTGACAGGCTTTAGGGACTGGGGAAAATAATATCTTTATGTGCAGAGGGATATTTTTTCCCCCAGCATCTTACTCTGGAAGCAAAGCCATACCTTTCCTCTCCTGCAACCCTCCTCTTCATATCTGTGTTCACCTTTAGACATGGAAGAATGCAAAGAGACTTAGCAGTGATCGTTATCTCTTACTAGCCTGTGCTATGTTGCCTTGTTCAGGTAAGAAATGAGCTTTTCTGTATAATGAACTCCACAGGACCATGGAGGAAGTACGAGTGGAGACAGGATTTCATCACTCTAATAGTAAATGAGTGTGCTAAGGGAGTGTTGGTGTTTTGCAGGAAGAATTGGGTCAAGGAGCCTGAAGACCATGGAGGGAGACTGCCTGAGCTGCATGAAGTACCTGATGTTTCTATTCAATTTCTTCATATTTGTAAGTATTTAGAATCCACTTTCTCTCCTGAATCCTCCTGTTTTGAGCAGCCTGCTGCTCCCCAGGAGGACAGGCTGTAATTCAGTTGCATCATCACGGTACAGAGTGTCCCCTCAGCTTTGTGCTAGCAATCACTGAGGGTTTTGCAGCATCCAAAGACGCTCAGACATTCTGCAAGCCAGTGCTGCGGTCACTGTTGTCTGAGTGTCACTGTTGTCTGAGTTATTCCTGTCCTTGGCAAGGAGGACCAGAGGGAAAGTTGTAACTGGTGGTGTACATGGGTCTGTTCTGGATTGGCAGAAGAATTGTTTTCTAGTCCTGGGTGCCCTGCTGAGGTTTTCACATGGAAACACAGTCGTTTTCCTACCACACATTCTCTGTCACCCTGTTGCTCTAGTCTATGACAGGAAGAGTGGGAGCACCCAGCCACCCTGGCTTCTGTGGTGGCAATGGTTCATGTGTACCCCTTTGCTGGGCTGCTGCTTACAGATAGTTGCTCTCTACAACTACCTGAAAGGAGGTCGTAGTGAGGTTGGAGTCGGCCTCTTCTCCCAAGGAACAAGTGATGGGACAAGAGGAAGCAGCCTCAAGCTGCACCAGGGATGGTTTAGATGGAGATGAGGAACAATTCCTTCCCCAAAGGGTGCTCAGGCATTGGAACAGGCTGCCCAGGGCAGGGCTGCAGTCACCGTCCCTGGAAGTGTTCACAAAGTATGTAGATGAGGTCCTCATTGCCATGGGTTAGTGGTGGCCTTGGCAGTGCTGAGGTTGGACTTGATGATCTTAAAGGTCTTTTCCAACGTGGTTTATTCTATGATTCTATGGGGCAGAAGCTCAAGGTTCAATCTTTCAGCATTAGGGAGATTGTAAACAGCTAGTAGTGACATGTCAAGGAAGGTGCTTTTGCTGCAAATGGTCATTTAGTGAGCAAGAGATAGCATATCAGCAGTCACCTTCTTAGTGGAGAATATACGCCACCGAGAAACAAAAGCTGTCCAAGTGAACACTTCTAATCAAAACATAACAATGAACCCAATTTTCCTGCATCAGCTGTTTTACGTTGACCCATGTCCCTCTCCTTGTGCCATGACAGCTGGGAGGAGCGTGCCTGCTGGGCCTTGGGATCTGGGTCATTGTGGATCCCACAGGCTTCCGAGAGATAGTGGCTGCCAATCCCCTGCTCTTCACGGGAGCCTACATCATGCTGGCTATGGGAGCCATGCTCTTCCTGCTGGGTTTCCTTGGCTGCTGCGGTGCCATCCGTGAGAACAAATGCCTCCTGCTCTTTGTAAGTGTCCTTGCGTTGTCTGTTGGCCTTTTGGAATGGGAGTGACTGAATAGATGATGCTGTGATAAGTGCATGAAATGGGTGTCTGTTATTGTAGCTGTTATTTCCTTAGATAGTAAATAGGCTTTGGGTACTTTTGCACACAGCTAGAATTACAGAGAATTTGCTTTCTCCCTATACCAGATTTGAGCCCGGGGGCTGTGGAGTCTGGGACTGTATTCGACCTTGTTAAGCTTTGTTTCAAAATGGTCCTATTTGGTTGTTTGGGTTTTCCTTTTATTTTTATAAAGTGACCAAAAATGGTCCTTTCCTGGCCACCCAAACCCCACTGCTCCACTTGTGGATTCATTCCTTGGTAGTTCACACGCAGAGGGAACATGTAGAGCATCTGTGTAACAGAGCCCCCATGTCAGCATACGACCAGCTCAGAACCACATGGTGGTCTGTCACTGCAGCTCTCAATAACTGGTTGCTCCCTCATGCAGCCTATTCTGCTTCTAAAGCCTACCAGATTTGTTCTCTTCAGGCAGATTTTCCCCTGACTGATAGGGTTAAATTCCATCCCTCGTGGTCATCAAATAATATTTCCAAAGCCTCTAAAATAAGTCACTTTTGACCTCCACCATAAGTTCTGATACTGCGGGGTTTCCAGCCATTATCTCTTACTGGAAGGCATTACAAGTTCTGTGTTGAAAGACAAAAATCATCAGGTTTACTTTGTATGACCTTCTGTTTCCTCCCTCTGGGTCTGTTGGGGCTTTGGGTTTTTGTTTGTTAGGGGTTTTGGGGGGGTTGGTTTGGTTTCGTTTAAATCTTGATCTCATGGTGTTTTGCTATGGTTGTATCTTGCATAACTGCTTCATGGTGCAAAAGAGACTCGTGTCTAAACAGAAGAGGAAAGTCCTCTTTATGGAATGCAAACCCATTTTTTCCTAGAGATAAGCATGGCTGCACTGAAGGAATTCTCTATGGCCTTTAGCTCACCCACACCTTGAATTCATAACCTGCAAATGAGAGCCCTGTTCTGGAAGCCATTGTGGCTTGATTTAGTGCCTCACCTCACAAGTAAATCAGCAAACCAAATGTGCCTGTGAGGTTATGAAGATCTGCCCAGAGGAACCTCATAACATGCAAAGGATCACACACAATAAGCCTGAGGTTACTTCAAAAGCCTGTCCCTGTCAGATTAAGAAACTAAAAGTTATGTTTGATGACAAGTATTGATTGAAAGTGAATGGGAGAGTAATATTTTCATCTTGGACCATGTCCACTGCATATAGACTGGCTGGAGGAAGGTTTCTCTGGCTATGTTCTCTCCTGTTTTAACATCACAGAGTTACATCATTATTTGAATGGTCCTTCTGGTGCTTTTAATTATACTCCAGTGATCTCAGTTTTGTGGTTCTGATTCTCAGAGATAGTTCTTATCCCTGCTGCTTTATCTATTTAGTTTTACTATTATTTTATACTTGGACTGTGAGAAATACATGGGCTGAAAGTAATGCCGTGGACTAGGAGAAACTCTGAAAGTAATTACTGGATGAGGAGTTGGTGTTCCACCTTGATCAGTTCTTCCAGAGCTTCTGGTATCAAAGTCAACTTTGTTAAACAACAGCAGTGATGCCCTCGGTCAAGGATCTGTGCCGATACCAAGTGAAAGAGATACCCTGCTTTTTTGGGGGACCACACCAGCTAATGTTAAAATGCATAAAGCATCTGTGAAGCCAGAAATCTGATGGCAGTAAGTTTTAGGGTTTGAAAAGGCAAACCATTCATGAGCATAAGTCAGACTGGGCACACATTGTAAAGCGGAGAGTGTCAGGCTGCAGGGGGGTGGTTCTTGGGGAAAAGTTGCTAGATCAAATCAAGCCTACTTACAAAGTTGTTAAAGAATTGATGAGCCAGAGCAGGAGTGAGATTTCATGGCGATGCATAATGCATGTCTGAAGCTTTTAGTCCAAATGTAAACAGGAGATAGAAGGGACACGACAGATGCGCAAATGCATGTTCTCTAGGTGCTGGCTTCTGTGCCTGCAAGAACTTGTATTTTAAATCAAGCTGCTTGTCTCTTGGTACAGAAGCATCTCTGTGTAACCTAACATGTTGCATTAAGCACAAGGCTGTGAAGTGTTTCTAGATTTCCCAGCATTTGGACTTGGCTCGCAAAAAGCAACAAACATTGGCCTGCAAATCAGACATTGAGTAACTTCTAGATTGTCCTCAAGGCCCTCTGACTGCAAAAGAACACCATGAAAATCAGAAACTAAAATGCTGTTGAGCATGCAACATTATACCACAGGACTGATTCAGCTTTGCAACAAGAACAGTCCATATTAATTTCATTTGTCTTAGTTTTGACTGCACGTATCCTGTTTTGCACTCTTGTAATCTGGATGCAGTAGCCCCTGAAACTTTTCAGCATGGAAATGTGGGCCTTTTGGGTTAAAGGCTGTTGCTGATTTTGTGGAACAGCATTGCAGAAACTGGAGCAGTAGTGAGATGTGAAAAAGAATCATGAAACACTGATTTGTGGAAACATCTGATAAACCTACAACCGTCACCAGGAGCTGAGGCAGGAGTTTTGACCAACATGCAAGACCCCACTCCTCAGGAAGTTTACGTTGCATGTGGGGGTTACCCATGTTTAAGTGTTGGGAATTCAGCATGAATTTGAATGTGAGGCTGTTGTGTCCCACACACACGTTAATCAGTTGGCTATTTAGTGCTCTCATCCATCAGTAATCAATTTAATTTTGGGAGGCAAAACATAATAAGCAGATTTTGACTCTCCTTAAAATGCGGAATAAGAGCAAGTTCTGAGACATTGATGATCCATCTTCTTTTTCTCATCAGCCCTAATGGCTGCTCCTGTCTTTTCTCCAGTAACTGTTATAAATCTGTGGTGCAGACTTCAAAATATAAGTGTAAATCAGTTTGGAAATGATAATGAAGCTTATCAGAGATAATCTGGGAGTAACTGCTTCCACTTCTTCACAGACCTGAGCTGGAGCTTGGGTGAACATGTGTCTCCCAGTAATCAGTAAATGAAATGCAATTAGCAGGGTGATGGGATTAATCACTTCATGGCCACCTTAGACCTCTCCGTGACTACACTGAGATCCCTTGATGGATGATGATGTGAATTTGCAAAGCATCCTTCATTCTCATCACTTGTTCTTTGCCCTCCTGTGGTGAAATTAAAACAGTCTCTGAGCAGGAAGAAAAGAAACCACACAGAAGACTCCAGCAGCAAGAATAAATTAGAGAGTTAACTAGTTCAGCAAAATCAAGCAACAGCATCCTATTAGCAACACAAGTCCCTGCTCATCTGACTCTTCTTGTTTTGTCATTGGAGTCCAGGCTCCTTTTCTTTTGTTTTCCCTGCAGAAGCAGGTAGACAAATGGGACAGGGTGGTGCGTGCACTTTTCCAGTGGGGAAAAATCACTTACAGCCCTGATAATTGACAACAAAACAACATTTTGCCCGTTCCAAGCAGGTAGGTTGAATTCTCTTTCCATTACCAAAATGCAGAGTGCACAGTATTTCAGACACTGTTTATAAATCATTGCTTGGGGATCACAATAGTACTTCTGGCCCCATCTGCCTGTCTTGTGTTTCAGAAAGACCTCCAATAACCTTCTCAGGTACACAAAAAACCCCATCCAGAGTTCTCTTGTGTTCATTTCTACTTGTTGCCACCTTCGCTCGTAACACGTACTGCACGTATATTGCCCTCCATGTGATGTTGTCTTACTTTATTCTCTTTTCACTCCTGGTTTTCTCACATGGTTCCAAAACCTGAGTTCACTTCTGAACATTCACTCAGCTTTGTAAAATCATCTTTGAGTCTGTGGGTAATTCTTGGGATCCTTGAATTTAGAATCACAGATGGTGATTTCTCCTTTATAAGAATATAAAAACCTGTCCATCTAGTTCAGACTTATGGTAACTCAAGCCCACTATTTTGTCGCCAAGAATGGAAATAAATGCCATTGTGGGATAGGATAGAGCCCAGCCACTTTCTGCTCTGTTCTCATAGTTGCTCCTCAGCACCAGTATTTGTTGTTCTAAGGATCTTAAAGGGCACATCCCTGCCTGTTCCTTTTACTGTTCCTTATGGGCTGCAGCAGCATGAAACTAACACAAGGCATCAATGCAACAGTGCCCTTAATGTAAGGATATGAATATGCACACTATGGATGCTATACAAGACATGGGTGATACTTGCATAATCAAATTGAAATTATGATAGTATGTTATCAACTTTTTGTAGAGGTTCTGTGTGGTTAATACTTAACTCGGTGCAACCCCATTGTGTGAAGAGGGATATTAATCAAGGCTGATCTTGTCCTGAAGTGCAGAATACTCTGAAAAGAGTCCATTTTAGGTCAAAGATGTAAATAATTATGTTCCACTACCTCCTTCCATACACAGTGAGCTATTGCATTACAGTAAAATTGTTCATGTTGTAGTGATGGGTGTGTGTGCATATGTAGTTATATGCTTGTGATGCATGCATCTGTGTCAGCACAGTTTAACACTGTATGAGCATCTACACAGTCATATTACTTTTTCCATCCAAGTAGGCTTTACTGTTTTGACCTGGTACACATTGATTATCAGGAGATGCTATGTGGCCTGTAGTCTTGCTCCCTTTCACCCATTAGAACCAGGCAAAAGCATCCCAAGTCCCACGTCTTGTGACAGCAGAGAAGGGCTATGTCTGCTCCAGGTTACCTATTCATAGGGGTTTTTTATTGTCAGGGAAAAAAAGTTTCCTTGGTTATTTGGGGGTTGGAACTAGATGGTCGTAAGGTTCCTTCCAACCCTAACCATTCTATGAGTCTATTTCTTCCATCTCTTTGGTGACTAGCAAACCCCTGTGTTCCTACTACCTATTGCAAGCACCTAATAGTATGATATGTTTGGTTGATTTGTATTTCGTCTTCTCTCTTCCAGTTCTTCATGTTTATTTTGTTAATCTTCCTGGCGGAGCTTTCAGCTGCTATCCTGGCTTTTATCTTCAGAGAAAATGTAAGTACCCAATGGTGGGAAAACTCTGGACCCCAGTGGGATTGTACGCAGCTGGAGATGCTGTTAGATGGTGGCTGATTGTTTGTAGAGCTATTGTTTGCATTAAATACCAACAAACCTGTTTCATTCCTACCCTCAGTGTGCAGAACTGCCAGCAAGCCAGTGAATGCTAACTAACCTGGGGTGCACAGGGTGGATGGTTTATGTCCAAGGGAGATATACATTGGGGGACTACTTAAATCCTGAAGATTTTAGAGTCTTCCTGCTCCTTTTGCAGCCAAGCCAGCTGCACATTCCACCAGAGAGAACTTTATTATAAAGTCACACTAAGGTTAAAACAAACTCTTTCCTTTTTTCAATATAGCACGTGTTTAATATTAACGCTAATAGTGAAACCTGCTGTTTTCCCAACAGAGCCAATGCTCATTCTGCTGTGCAAAAAAAGATCCTCTTGTTCATCTTCTAATCATATTCCTTGAACTTTCGTGTTCTGGTGCTCACCAGATTCCCCTCAAGACTGCTTGAGATAATAAGATATCCCTCCTGATATCCCTGCTTGAGATAGTAAGATATCCCTCCTCACCTGCCCTGAGCAAGCCTCCCCATATCCCATTCTGAGTCCCACCAATGGATTCCCTGCATATTGCCCTGCTTACAGGTTTCTGGTTCTTCTCTCCACAGCTTTCTCTATTCTGCTTCTATGCATATTATTATATGGCCATCATCCCTTCCCGATGCTAGCAGTAAGCTTTTGCTACACTAGTAGTAAGCACAGTCTCATTTGTTTCTCTAACCAGCAAAGGTTTGTGCATTTTTTTCCTGTTCCCACATGTGAAAGAAGAGCCTGGTTGAACTAGATCCGTGCTTCCCAGGTCAACCCATCTTTGCAATATGACTGAGTCATGGCCATGACAAAACTGTGGCAGGTAGAGATGGTCACTGTTGACTGTTAGTATTTAGTTTGCTTATTTGGCCTCTATCAGTAGTAAAAGAAAACATACAGCACTTTCCCTGTACTGAAGAGGACAGAAATGTGGCATGAGCATAGAAGGGCCATGTACAATGATGCTTCTCTGGAGTTGGGATATAGTTTATGAGAAGATTTGATAAGCAAATAATCGAGGACCCAGGAAGCTGAGAGCAAGACAGCTTGGTGTTTGTGCAGTGGGTGGTCTTAGGGTGGAAGGTAGTTGGAGAAGAAACTGGTCAAGGTGGAGGGCGAGCCTGTGTGAAAGATGTGAAAGGCTGTTGTGTCCTCCTCCCTCAGTCACATCTTGCTTCTGGGCAAAGCATCAGTGCCTTCCATGGGAGCTGTGGGACAAGTGAGGATATGTTATCTTGCATGATAAGGTCATGGTGCTTATTCTAGACTTCTGTGGCATCTGGCAGTGTTTTGAGGGAGAAAACTTGAAGAGGAACAAACTCCTATCTTTCTTGAGCTTGTCTCCCTGTTTGTGTCACCGGCTTCCCACTCTGTCAGAATGACTGACAGGAAGGGCTTAAAAGGGAAGGAATGAAGAGTGTCAAATCCCAACATAGCTGGAGATGGCTCTGTGCAGAAGTTACACTCAGCCTGCAGATTCTTGTGGCTTGTTCTCTTCTCAGGTTTCTTCTGAAAAGAAAAACAAGCCCGACCTTTTTTCCTATGTATTTTGGTGGTAGCTCTTTGGGCTTGGTAATTACTTGGGGCTAATTTTGCTGTCATCTTTGGGTTAGGGTGAGGCTAAATGGCTGGACAGAATGTCCATGGGGATAGAGGTGGTCTTTCGGTGACCCCATGACGGGAAGAAATCTTCACAGTAGCAATTTAAGGTCAGGTTCAGATGTGCTTTTCCCTTTGTGTTACTTTCAAGGCGTGTGGTGGTAAATACGTATTTAGGCACTATAAATTTCTTGGAAGCTTACCAAGTGGGTTCCTGTGATGGTGATTGCGTGAGTCCATACGGCTGTGGCCTCACTGGGTCCATAGAATGAGGCAAAAAAGGGAAGATTTGCTCTATCTGTTCACTTTCCAGATGATGTTCGGTGCAGCTTTCTCTTGTACAGGGTTTTACATCCAAACCAGCTGCCAAACACTCAACAGAGTTAAATTATTAATAGCTGAGGGAGTGAAAGAAATTAAGAAGCAAAAATAAGGGAGAAAAGAGATGTTTTCTGCTGAGATTTGACATTAGAGAAAGAGTCAATGAAGCGGAGTGTGGTGGTGGTGTGAGCAGAAGTGGTGTTCGTGATAGAGAGTTACTGTGATCTACAAGTCTATTTGCACCCCCAAAGAACTGTTTAAAAGCAGTCTCTGAAGACACAGCCTGTTGTTAACCAGCTATGGGAGTACCAGAGTTTCTTTTCCTTTGTAAGGGAAGTTTTGGAGGCTGGACACCTCTTTTTCATCTAGAAAGAGCCCTCTTAAAATAAGGTCTTCCATGAACAATAGAGAGATGCTAGGAAAGAGCAATATCACTTGTGTACAAGAACAGCTCTTTATATGTTTTCAGAGGTTTGGGTGAGAAAATCCCTGGAGGGATATTTGAGTCTTAGTGAATTGTCTTAGCAAGCTAACAAGCAGAATGGTAGGAACAGATGAGTCCAGTGTCAGGGCTCTGGATGGAGTCAGGATGTTTGACAATAAACAAGTCACTTTGGTTCCTGCTACCTCAGTTTCCTCAGACATAAAGCAAAAACTAAAGAACATGAACCATCCATCCCTCAGTTGAGCAGCTGGAAGTCTCTGGGATGTAAAGCACTGTGGAAGTGAGAAGTGCAGCACTGGTGACTGTACCTACAGTAAAAGCACTATACTGTGCAGAAGCGTTAGGATGCTCCAGGCAGGTGCAGGTGGACAGGAGCGTGTCCTGTTTTCCAAGTAGGCACCAGCAGAAATGCCCTCTTTTTCCTAAATCCCCTTCATCTGGCTGCAGTAACCCCAGCCAAGCTATCTTTTGAATCAGTGTGACAAAACACTTCATTCACTGGCACATAAATGTACGCGTGCATGTGCTTCTTCTGTATTCGAGATGTTCCCCTCTGAACAGCTAGAAGAAATCACAGCTGAACAGCTCATTACTGTTAATGGCTGTGGCAGATCTGTGTTGTCAGAAATGTATGTGAAGATCTAGTTTTATGATTAGGTTCTTTCCTGCCTTCTAAATAGCTCTGGCCATAGGACTCCAATGTGCAGAGACCTCATCGGTGCTGTCACCAGCTTCAGCAAGAGGAGGGCTGTGGGCAAAAGTCAGTCTTACGACTTTTGTCCTCCTTTGCCAGTGATTTTTTAGAAGAAAGATGCTTTACTCATCGATTTTTTATTATTATTATTTTTTATGGGTTTTCTTCCATTTTTCTGAGCTTCAGATGCTCAGGACAAACAGCTTAAAAGCAACAAACTGGAATCAGTTATCTTCCTGGCAAACTTACCCTTTCAGCACTCGGCTTTGCTTTAGGCCAAGCGTCGTAAAGAAATCACACACAAACTCCGAGCAATTTCCTCGGGGGTTGCTGCTGTCAAAATAAAGGTTTCACTTTATATTGAAATGACTCTTTTGTTTTAGACCCCGCCAAAAGCAGTCAGCTGGGATTATTACCAACAGTGATATCAGTTTCAAAGTCCACGCTTCAGAAACAGACAAGCATCAGAAGAATGTGCTGCTGTCTCAGCAGGGAAGCGTGCTGCGTGGCAAAAGTATGCCGAGAAAGGGAAGGAAAGGAGAACACTGAGGACATATTTCAGTTTCACATTTCATATTTCTCTCAGTGCGCCAAATTCCCAAAGGAAAATGCTGTGTTTTCTGGTATTTTAATATTGAAAAGCAAAAAAAAAGAGTTAATATCTGTCCCATAAAAGTGATTCGGGGATTTAGCAGCATTTCTAATTAAAAGGTAGTGAGATTGAGCTACCTGCATCAAGTCTTTGTGACAAAGTATTGATTTAATCATTAGATTTGGCCTTAGTTTGTATTTGTAAAAGAGAAGTCAATATGAAGTGGTATTTGGCAGTCTGTTAAAGTCACCACAGCCTCCTTATTTCCTTCCCCTTAAATTCTGTGATACAAAGGAAATGAACAGTTTTGTGCTTGTGCTTTTGTGCCCACCCATACATCTCATACATATGCATGTGTATGTGCGATATTTCACATTGCATATCAAGAACTTGAAACCAACTTGTAGCTGTATGTGTCACTGCATCTGCAGTGCTGGATGAACAATGGGAAAATGGGAAGAAAAGGTCTTTTTCAGGCAGCTTTATTCCTGATCCTGCAAATGTGCAGCACTAAAGCAATGCTGTATCTAACCGAATCCAACCTCCTTTGCAGTGGTAGGGAGATTTTGCCTGTATGGTTCACAAATCACAAGGTATTATGGAGAAGGGACCACACAAGTCAAGACCTACTGGGAACCTGAAAAGGGGATTCCTCGATATTTTCCTCCTGAAGTGATGGAAAGGCAACCAGATGGAATCAGGGTGTTCAGTTTAACAAGACTATTAAGTTTGTGTATTTACTAGTCCTCCAGAGAGTGATCCTAAGTAAATGTAATTTCAAGGTGTCTAACTTTCCTGAGCCAAAGTGTTCCTTCAGTTTTCCTATTTTACTGTAAAAGTAAAAAGGAGTAAATGAAATTCCATTCATTTATATTGCTGAACTTAGGAAAAAATGCTTGAATTATCTAAACACTGGAAATATAAAGAGGATTTTTTTGCTTCATGTGTGTGGGTTGGTTTAGATAATCTAAAGCATTGTCAGGGAAATGGTCTTTTTTCCCCCTGATTTGTAAGTTGACCTGAACATTCATTTTATGCTTTTTACTTCCTTTTCATTCCCAGAAAGTTCCATATTAAGGCTTCATTCTGCTCTCTCACACAGGGAAATAAATTCAGAGCAGTTCCCCTGCTATTAGTAGGAATTTAACTGGTTTAAAATGAAACGTGAGGGGAAAACCATGCTTTGATTGCAGACCTTGTGAAGCAGAGTACATTAAACTACTATTTGGGGGTGGATTTGATGACCTTTCTGAAATCTGGTTTAGTAGTGTTTCAACTTATGAAACACTTTCAAATAGCACTGAAAATTCAAAGAAACAACCAAGCCTGAAGTGTAAACATTATCTTATGGGTATATTTATAATTCAATCCCTGATTTTTAGTGAGCAACAGTTGAGCATTTTTATTCAGTGGGTACTATTCACTCTGGATATAGTTATCGTTCAGCCAGTGGTTTTTCCCATGTTTCTCCTCTGAGGTTTGTAAAGAGAAGAACAAAACTAAAACAACTTTGGGAAGAAACTTTGAAGAAGAAAACTTCGGGAAGTGCCTGAGAAATGTGTTCATAGAACAATAGAATGGTTTGGGTAGGAAGCGACCTTAAGGTTCATCCAATTCCAACCCCTTGCCATGGGAAGGGGCACCTTCCACTAGACCAGATTGCTCCAAGCCCCATCAAACCTTTACATTTCCTCCTGTCTGTGCATTTCAGCTGACCAGAGAGTTTTTCACCAAGGAGCTGAAGAAACATTACCTGAGGAACAACGACACGGATGTCTTCTCTTCCACCTGGAACTCTGTTATGATCACAGTAAGTCAGGCCATGCCAGTCCAATGTTGCCCATGGCCAGTGTCCACCAACACAGTGCTTAGCCCACACCCTCAGCTCATCTTGCTTCAACCATCCTATTGCATCCAGCATAGCACCAGGGTTTGAGGCAGTGATGGAAGGAAGATGAGAACTGGGTTGGCAGCCAGTCTTTCTCAAAACAAGGGGACACCCATCAGTCCTGGGAGAGACAGAATCATAGAATAGTTAGGGTTGGAGATGCTCCCAATGACTTTGTCAGCCTCTGTGATTTGCCAAAGCCTGAGGCATACCTGAGTGGGTACCCCCAGCTTTCCAACAGTGGGCACAAAAAGCCATGGAGCTCTGCAACTGAATATCGCTGCATTTACCCTGGAGCTTTCACCTTGCAGACTATTTCAGAACTATTCCCAGTCAAAAACTGGTGCTAGCTAATGGGGTTTTTCGTTAGCTGTTGTGAAATGAGTTGGTAGGTGGCAGATCAGGCAGGAGTGTGTTTCCAGTATAGAAATATTAGCCAGCAAAATTGACCTTACTAGGCAGGTTACAGGTTGACTGTCATTGGAATTGGAGTTGTTGTTATCTACTACGAGAAGTTGTCTGTGTGTGTTTACACACGTGAACTCAGTGCTCAGTACAGCCGATGGTGTGTCTTTTGAGGAGTGAAGAGCAGGACGTCAAGACTCTGCAGATGAAAAGTCAATTTTAATCTTAAAAGAAAAAGATGAGTGCTGCCCTTCACGCTGATTCAGGACTTTAATAAAGACATTTCCTTTTGCTGACGGAAAGGAGGCAGAGCCAGGGTATGACTTGAATCCTTAAAAAGGACCTGACTTGAATCCTAAAAAGGGGCCTTACTTGAGTCATCTAGCAGCAACATGCCTGACCATTAGCTGTGGGGAGAAGGGGTGGTGAGGAGCCTGCATTGTACTGCTGGCTCCCTTACAGACTTGCTGGGTGATCTCAAGTAAGTCATTCTGGATGTGCTCCAAAGCCCTGGGTAGCTCGTGGCAATATTCCCAGTGGTACCTTAGAGTCTATAGTATGACGTGGGAACAGTGGGACTTCCTATACAGGCTTTGATGAAACAGAAGCTCCGAGGTCCAAGCACAGCCCACTTCTTTGGAAACAACGGTTGTTTTGTCTCTGCTTTGACTAAAGCTTTGATCCCTACAAGAATAGGTCTTTGGTAGATTTCTCCTATCTGCTTTCAGGGCAAAGCATCAACTCTTGTCTTCCTTTCTTCTCTTGTGCCTCTCCCTAGTTTGCCTGCTGTGGAGTGAACGGACCAGAAGATTTCGAAGCTGTCCCTCTTCTTCCATACTCCCCTTTGGAAAGTGCGACACCGGAGGCTTGTTGCCAGCGAGAGCTCCAGAGCCAGGAAGGGAAGCTTGTCAACAAGGAAGCCTGCCTCACAGGCATCGAGAGGTTTCAGAACCGACAGGTAAGGGAAGCCCAACGCCAGGCAGAGGGGTTTGCAGGCAGAGATACGGCTGCAGTGGTCATGGTGGTCGTACCCGTGGACCTCCAAGCTCCGTCCAACCTTGCCTTGAACACTGCCAGGAGAGGGGCAGCCACAGCTTCTCTGGGCACCCTGTGCCAGCGCCTCAGCACCCTCACAGGGGAGAACTTCTCCTTATATCTAACCTAAATCTCCCCTGTTTAAATTTGAACCCCTCACCCCTTGTCCTATCACTGCAGTCCCTGATGAAGAGTCCCTTTCCAGCATCCTCGTAGCCCCCTGAGGCACTGGAAGCTGCTCTGAGGTCTCCACACAGCTTCTCTCCTCCAGCCTGAACAGCCCCAACTTCCTCTGTATTGGAGGTGCTCCAGGCCCTGATCATCCTCGTGTTTCCTTACAATATCACCAAGACATGAAGGTTAAGAGACTTTTAACGGAGCTCCTGGCTGCATTCACCTCAGCATTAAGAACTGTTTATACAAGCCTCCTATTCTCTCCAGACGAAGCAGTGGTCCTCTTTCCAGCACGTGATAGCAGATTGTGAAAGAGGGTAAAGGGAGTTTGGAAGCAGCGTGTGAGCTGTTCCTTCCCTGGCAGCTGGAAATGGTTGGCAAAGGCACTCTGGGTGAGGGATCATCGCAGACAGCACCATACTGCTTCTGCCAGGTCTCATTGCTGTGAATAGATGGGAAGAGAGAGAGGAGGGAGATGACAAACAGCAGGGAGAGAGAAATGCATTTTGAGGAGGAGAGTGAAAGCAGGTAACAGATTTAGCTGTTGCCCTTTTCCCCAGCCAGCTTGATCTGCCTGTCATCTGCCCTTAGGGTCTTTTCCTCTGTGCTTAGTCTCTGCCCTTTGCACAGGGAGTGACTCTCCTGTGCTGCTCCTCTTTGCCCTCAAGAAGTCACAGTTCCTCGTGGTCAGTGTGGGGTTCTGTGTGGATGGATCCATTCCCATCCCACTGCAGCAAAACCTTCCCCTCCGTGGCACTGTACTGTGGGTCCCTGCTTCCTCTGCTGGGTGAGGGGGTGAGAGGGACCCATGCTTGTAGTGCCTGGATCTGAGAGCACCTCCTGTACTAATCATAGAACAATTTGGGTTGGAAGGGACCTGCAAAAGGCATTTAGTGCAAACCCCCTGCCATGAGGGCTGTGCTGTGAGAACAAGGTGATGCGCTGCTCAGGTGTGTCTCACCATGTTTTGTCCTTCCTAGGGCTGCTACACTGTGATCCTGAACTCCTTTGAGACCTACGTGTACCTTGCAGGAGCCCTTGCCATCGGAGTGTTGGCTATTGAGGTACTTACCTTTGTGTGACTGGAAGGAAAAGGTTCCCCCATTGCCAGGGAAAGCTGCTCCATGCCAATCATAAGCAGGTTGTCAGCTTGTGGGTTTAATTGCCTGGAAAGAATTGGGTGCTTGGTCCTTTGCCATGAAAGGGTGGGAAATAATGGGTGCCCCAACCCTGCCGTGCTGGCCATGGGGGCTTTGGGGATGCACCACTAGCCCCATGGCCCCCTGTAGTCATTGTCCTCATTGCAGGTAGCAAGCTGGCTGCTCTATCACTTGGTTAATGTGTCCAAACTCTGCCTTTGCTTTAAAAACCTCTGTTCAGAGCCTGAAACTGTATTGGTTCCAGAGCATCTCCATTATCCTCAGTTAATACCTGCTCTCTGGTGATGTTTCTGAGGAGCAGGGTCCTACCAGACATGATATTATCACAGAAATGATGTCCCTGCAGCATCGCTGGGACAAGGCTGGGTGCTTTCCCTGGTCCCGTGTCTTGTGCAAAGGAAAGTGATTTGAGCAGAGAGTCCCAGCAGCCCCCAGAAAGCTGAAGTCTGCCTGTTCTGGGCTGTGGCAATGATGTGCAGCACAGGGACAAAGGATCCTGCTTCCCTGTGACACCAGGGGCAGTTTGGGAACGAAGCCAGGCTGCTGCTGTAGCCACAGACAGTTGGGGCAGGGGAAGAAAGGGAGGGATTACCTTTAAGATATAAACAGAAAACGTTTTGGGTTGTAAGAAGGGTCCTTCTTGCTGCAGCACTGAGTGATGGATGGGAAGGGATGACAGGAGTGGTCCCAGGGCCATGGGGGATGCTTCCAGTCTTCTGGATGAAGCAGCTGACTCTTGTGATTCTCTGCTTTTCTTTCCCCCCCTTTCCCAGCTCTTCGCCATGATCTTCGCTATGTGTCTCTTTCGAGGGATCCAGTAAGAGGTGGCCCATGGACCCCCACATTCCCCACATGCTCAAAAGAAAGAAGGAAAACGAGAAGAAACAAAACCTGAAACCACCCAAAAAAAACCCTTTATTTTTTTTAACAAAATGGGGTAGGGAAAAAAAAAAAAAAAAGACAACAAAAAAAGAAGGAAAAAAAAAAAAAGAGGGTTGTAATATATGAATGACCAAAAGGATTGTACTTCAGGGGCTGGAACTTTGAGGTGATGTGCACTACACTGTACACCGGACCCTTGCCCAGAGCCACCCGCAGGAGCCCAGCGCAGCCGCCGATTGCACTAGAGACTGATGGAGCTGATGGGGAAGAGCAAGAGGACAAACATGGCTGCTTTATCCACTCAGCCATCTCTACATTCATGACTTTATCATGCTTTAGACAGCAAAGGACTGAAGAACGCAGGGGCTGGAAAAGGCAACGGGTTGGCCGAAGTTTGTGACTGTCCAGGTGGGTTTGAGATGAGAGGTGGTGGCTCATCTAAGGAGTAGGTTGTCATGGTTGGTGTGGTTCTGGCTTTAATTCCCAGCCACAGAATGAAAACACATGTTCTTCAGTGGAAGCTTTGCCTTTGAAACTTGTTGGAGAGGCCAACAAGGAGGTTGGCTTCTCTCTGGAGCCCCAAGCAGGGCCAGCGTGGTCTCAGTGATGGGACTCAGCTAAGGCTGGCTGATGGTCAAGAGTTTGGTGCCTACCTTTCTGGTTTTGCTAAGATTTATAGTTCGCTGTTGTGAAAAGAAAGAGACAAAACGTTTCCCTGCTGTGTTCCCATCTCCTGGGAAAAAGAATGGCTCTGGTCAAGAATCACTGATTCCGCTGCCTTCCTGAGAAGGGGAGGAAATAGCATTTAAATCTTGTCAGCCTTTGCCTTTCCCTTCATACTTGCAAAAACCAGTTTGTGGTGCTCAGCATAAATATTTGCAGTGGTTCCTAGATGCTCTCCAGCCCTACGGGGAGGGCCAGGCATGGTGCTGGATGGAGGAGGCTGAGGTCTGCCAGCCATTCCCATGCTATGTGCATCATTTGTGCTCAGAGGATTTCCCCTGGGATTCTCCCATGGGCTCACAAGGCGAACATCAAGTTAGAACTGGTTTAGCCTGCCTGGTAGTTGCGTTTCCTCCTTGAGATAGTTTGACATTTAACTAACGTGTCATCTACTTAACCATTTGGAAGTGAACTTGAGGAAGACGCCTGGGACTGCGCCTTGGTCAGAGATGAAGATGGAAGTGCTGAGGACCCAGGTAGGCTCTGAGAGCACCCAGCATGCAGCCGAACTGCTCCAGCTGCTGCTCCAGTGGTCATGGTAATCAGGTCACTGGAAGCATCAACCCCTGTTGCCTTAATTGTTCATCTGGTCTCTCCCTGACCCCAAACTCATTTTACACATGGGAAGACAGAAGGGCTGTGGTTTCTTGTTTAGCTTAGGTCTTTTTACACATTTTATAGGCTCAGATTAGGGAGCCCTTTTATATAGGCTTAAACCAGCCCCTCTGAAAGCCGTCACTGCTGGCAAGGAAGGAGAGGGGGCAGAAGGCAGCAGCAAGGAGATGAGCGGTAACCTCATGCCCTGGCTTTGCAGCAGCAGGTACAATGGCTGTTCCCATACACTACTGGGGCTTGTCCCTTGAGCTCTCCCAGTGGCACTGCACAGGCTACAGGGAAGGAAGGAAAGCAGCAGAAAGCCTGGTCCATAATAGACAAGATTCTGTAATACATTAGATATTAGGAAAAAGCTTTTTATTGTGATGGTGGTGAGACATAGAGAAGCTGAGGCTGCCCCATCCCTGGCAGTGTTCAAGGCCAGGTTGGACAGGTCTAGTGGAAGGTGTCCCTGCCCATGGAACTAGATGAGCTTTAAGGTCTTTTCCAACCCAAACCATTCTGTGATCCTGGATAAATATCCAGCTTGGGGAATTGGGATGCTAAGGAACAGGAAGGAGATATCAGAGCTTTTCCAAGCTTCATTTGAGAACAATTTGCTCATCAGCAGGCAAGGCCTGGGGCAGGTAGAGCTGCAGCCTCCCCCCATGCTTCAGTCAGCATATTCGAGCAATGAAATAGATTTCCAGGGCTGCTGAGCAGCCTCAGATGTTGCATTAAACCTCATGGAAAGCATTTCCGAACTCTTTCCCTCTGGGCCTTCTTTTAATGAGGCATTTTAGCATTAAATTCTCTTGTTTAATGAAGGAAAACAGTTTTTTGCTAGCCAAAAACCAGGAGTATTTGTGCCGGACAGCAGGTGCTGTGCTTCAGATAAGGAAAATCTGTTGCATCTACTAGTATTGCAGGGAATGGGCTGAGCAGAAGGCGAGCTTATCTGTTCTGCTTCTGCCTCAGGAGCTGTTGTTAGGGACTGTTCTGGCAGAGCAATTCCCAGGGGAGGAACAAAACCATCAGCAGAGATGGTGATTTGGCTGCAGGTGAGTGAGAGAAGCAGAACTTTCTCCCAGCCTCTGGGGTTTTCCCCTCGCCTTTTCCTTCAGTTTATTAGGCCAAGGCCTGGCTTGTCTGATTACAGAGCCTGGAAGGCAAATACTCTGGTTTGTGCATGGTGGGAGGTGAAGGGGGAAAAGGAACAGAAAAGGAAAAGAAAAAGGAAAGGAAAAATAAAACGAAAAGGAAAAATAAAAAGAAAAAAAGTCTTTTAGAGCCTTTTTCTGCTACCAGTGGAATGGGGAAAAAAATGTGTCAGTGATGCAGAAACAACTGTCAGTGATGGGGAAAGCCACAGCAAAAAGCACTAAATACACACACCTGCGGTATGATCTCTGCTGGCTTGTTTCTCTTTGGCCTTCCAAATTCTGCACTCATTGCTTTGTCTGGTTTTAGCTTCCTTGCTTTCCCTCCCTAACGTATCTTCAAAAGGCTGTTATTCACAGAATCATGGAACAGTTTGGGTTGGAAGGGACCGTAAAGATCATTATTCATCTGTTATTCTGGCCTTGGCACCGCTGTTTCTCCTTTCTTACCTTGCCTCATCCCCCCCCATTGCTCTTTTCTGGGTGAAGACTTAAATCCTCCCTGGAGCTGGCTCGCGTGCCATTGGGAACACAGCTCCGAACCCCATCAAAGGCCAGGCGGCACATATTAAACAAGAACTGGAGATAGCTGTGAAGACGAAGTTAGTAACAGGCAGAAGGCATTTCCCCCCTAGGAGACCTTAATGAACAAGCAAGCCCAGAAAGCACACTCCTGCTGTATGGAAAAGCGTGCGGATGTGATGGTTTCGTCCCTTGTTGATGTGGCTGCTCCCTCTGTTGTACAGTAGTTTCGTGAGCAGGAGGCAGGAGGAGCAACTGTATTGTTATGTTTAACACCTCTGGTGAGTATTATGGGGCCAGGGGCTCAGGCTGGGGACCAGAGGGAGCTGCTGTGCTGCCACCTCCTTTGCTGTAGCACTGTGCCTACAGCCCAAGCACCTTGGATGGAAGTAGTAGGGAGCAGCCTGTGCCTGCAGACCCATAGCCCCTCCTGGTGCCCCTGTTATTTAATGCTCAAATGACTGTCACGAATGCCTGGGGAAAGGGCTGCGTGTGGAATAATGTTTGAAATCTATTTTAAAAAGAAACACACAAAAAAACCCCACCACCCTGTAAATGTTCTTTTTATTAGATAGTGGAGCTAATTTATCCTGTATTCCCTACTGTAATGCTTTTTTATATGGAAAGGATTTGGTTTTGGTAATATAAAGCAGAACACAAGCCTGAAGCACTCTCTGCACGGATTTTGTGTGCGTTTCTTAAGAAAAAAAAAAGCAAAAAAGAAAAAAAAATAAAAGAAAGATATTGTGACAGTGAAGTGAAACGGCTTTAATTTTCACTATTTGCTCGGTGGTAAGTACAGTCACTTTCTTTACCAGAGGAGAAAGAATGAACTCAGGTACAGCAGCTAAAATGAGGTATAAACTGAAGTGTCCCATTCTCCTCCTATGCCTCCCTCCCCACCCCAAGTAAAAACCCCTTGACCAGAAAGGCGGCCAGCTTAGGACAGACAGAACCTCTCCTTTGGCACCAGCTCCAGTTTGCCAGCTGTTAGTTGGGTGTGAATAAGGTGATGGAGGGAGTTATGTGAATGATGAGCTTCCTTCACCCTCAACAGCGAGGGCTCGATGAACACAAGGCTTTGGGTCCATCTCTGGCAGAGAAAGGGGGTCAGCCTTGGTCCTGGCTTGCACCCTCTAGGGAGCACAACTCCCAGCCCTGCATGTTATACAAATGCAGGTAATTCCCTGCAGGTTCCTTTGGGAGAGGGTTTCAGTCCAAGGCCTTTCTCACAGTTTAACATAAGGAAACTGAGGCCTGTGGAGATGGAGTTGTTTTTCTTCAGCAGATCAGTAGCAGAGCATGAAGTGATGCCTCAAGCTTTGGATCCGAAATTATACGCTCAACTGCTACCTGCAGCTGCGATGCCAGCACTTCTGTCCTTAGGGATGCAGTTCTACACAAGCATTTCAGCATCCTCCTCCCTTTCCCCCCATTCACAACAGAGTGAAGACAACCAGCACAGATGGGTTCTGGCAGCACTGTGGATGCTCTGCCCGGGCTCCATCCTCAAGCCACCCTGAGAAACTCTGTCCTCGCCCTCACCTGCTACAAACTCACCTCCTCAAGTGGGCCTGGCCATGTTTCTCCTGCTGCACCTTGCTGATGAGATGGGAACAGGCCAGGGACCACAGCCTTTGCTAGGCAGAGGCATCCATTTGCCCCTTCTCACTTAGTTGTAGAAGTAGTATACAACCCCAGTCCCATTCCATGCTTTATACATTGTCCAGTATAGCAAGATGGAGCAAGAAGCACGAAGATCAAAGAACTTCTTCATCTCTCCCCTTTCAGGACCAGGTACCAATTAGCATGAAATCTCCTACGTGGCCACTCTCTATGTTGGAGCAGAAAATATTGGCAAAACTTGAAGTGGTTTCACTGTGCTAAGTTTTGCAGAGGCAGCTGCTAAGCGTGGACCAGAGGAGTCCGACCTCACCTGATTTAAAGCTCCTTTGGAAAGCTGCTTCCTTCCCACCTGGTTTAACCATCAAGAGGTCTTTGGAGAACTGCTGTCACATAGTGCAGTAACTCATTTCTCCCACCTGCAGCCATCTACAGACCCAGAGTCATAACTAGCTCCTAGGACCTGCAGCCAACACACATGGGAGGACAGCATTAAAGGGACCCTCCATTTCCTTCTTATACAAGATTGCTTTTGCTGTGGTCAGTTTTACTTGTCTTTCCTAGAAATATATCTCCCACCCCCCAAAACCCCCACGATCAAGCTGTGTATACATTCGTGTGACCCCCAAAACACAAAGAATCAAGCTTCATGTACCTATACCAACAACTACAGCCAAAGTGCTGCACTGATGCCACTGCAGCTGCCCATGCAAGTGGTGTGCAGGGTGAGAGCAAAGCCATCACACACAGCTCCCACACGCAGCACCATTCTGTCTCATTTGTGGTATCCATCAAGCTGCACTTGATCATTTCCTGCCTCACGGGGAAAAGGTTTCCCTCTTAAAGACCAGTTCTTCCACCTGAACAGGAAGGCTCTTCTTGTATCTTAGTTGCTCAGTATCATATCTGGGACATGCTGAAAGCAGCTTGGCAGGCATGTGTGGATGGCAGGCTCCAGGATTCAGGATGGTGCCTCTCCATTGGACTTTCTTCTCAGGAAATTACAATTGTGATGTTTCCTGGTCCAACTATTCCCAATATTCTCACCTGACAGACATTCTGCATGGCCAGTAGGTACAATACACACAGTGTCCCAAGTTTATGCAGCTGCTTCTAAATGCCAAAAGCACTAACACGACATACAGTAACTACCCACTACCTTCTTCTAACTCTACTAAGATATTAAATAGCTGTAGATCCTGGTCTCACCAGCAGCTTGAAGGCTGTTGTTCACACAAGCACTTCTATTTGAATAGGCATCTTTATACTGGGATTTTGGGATGTCAGCTCTATTCCAGGGCATGCTTTGATCCAGTCAACAGTAGTGCATGAGTAAGAAGTCCATATCCTGTACACAGACCTTGTGGCTTTAAGTCACATGGAGAACAAAAAATGCCACCCTCCAGCTGCGGACAGGGATAATCTGCAAGGAAAGCACTAGGAAGTACAGCAGCTAATGCTGTTAAGCCCAGGAGGTGTTGGAGACACTGGCCAGTGAGTACTAAAGCACATTTCATCTGTCCTTGGCTGAGCTACAGAAGGAAATGATGCCTTCATGTGCCCCGCTCCTTGCTTTCTATATCCCAGTTAAGTATCTTAATGCTACAAACTTTGGTCCTCTCTGCCCCATCCCTGGCAGTGTTCAAGGCCAGGTTGGACGGGGCTTGGAGCAACCTGCTCTAGTGCAAGGTGTCCCTGCCCATGGCAGGGGTTGGAACTGGATGAGCTTTAAGGTCCCTTCAACCCAAGCCATTCTGTCATTCTGTGATGCCTGCACATTAGCAGTGCTGGAACACCATCTCCCCACAGCTGGGGCTCATCTCTAAAGGCTGCTCATTGCCCCAGGCAGCTGTACTGATGCTTGCTCTGCTTTTACCAGTAACCGCACCAGCACTCCAGCCCCTGCTTAACTAAAGCATCAGACCTACCTCACACCCCCCATTACTACCATCAGTAAAGCTGCAGCTGTAGGAAGTGTTCTGGGGTGAAGAGAACAGAATCCCAGCCTAGAAACTCCAAGAAACATCCCATGCAAGGGGATGACTTTGTGCTCAGTGGGCCATTTCCAATGGCTTCCTTCACTTCCTACATACTATAGTTCAAGCTGCTTTGCTGTTACCAGTGCTGTCCCTGCAGAGGGACCAAACAAGGGATCTCCATCTTCTTTTCCTCCTGCCAAGCTTTGCACAGCACCCAGTGCAAAACTACAAGCAAGGTGGCCCCTCTGGCAGCAAGGAAGGAAGAAGAGCTGTTGGCAAAGCACTGAACTCAACCTAGCCCCATTCAGCTCCCCGGGCAGTCCATACTGGCTAAAAGGGAAGCAGGATGCACATAAGGACATACCCCACCAGGCAAGTGGCCAGGCTTACAATGGGAGCAGCAGCATCCTCTGTTGGCTATCTCTCCATCCTGCCTCCTCAGGGATTTGGTTTCAATGTGCTGGTCTTGGTTTGTGCTTTGTTCTAGCGGGTTCCGAGCCTGTGATCCCATCAGCCAGTTCCATCCTGCAAGGAAACTGGCTCTTCCCTGAGCCTGCCAGGCTCACACACCTCCCTGAGCCTTCCTCCCACTGCTCCTCACCTCCTGCAGGACTGGGGATGCTGCTCCCCCCTGTTTAACCAAGCAATGCCACCAGCACCGGGTTACTCACTGATTCATGCCGGTAAAGTGGAAATGGAGGAAACCACTTTAGAACCAAAAGGGACTAATAAAATAAACAAAAAAGAAATAAAAGTTATAATTATAACACAAAATTACCGACACAACCCCCCCACCCCCACCCTTCCCATAACAAAAAGCCCAGGAATTAGACTTTCTTGGGACGGCGTCCAACTTGGTAGTAATAATAAATGCTGATGAGGACGAAGAGGACTCTGCTGACCAGGAGGAGCACGGCACCGGTGGCTATCCGGCTACTCTCAACCAGGGAGACAGTGGTAACTGGAGGAGAAGGAGGGAGACAAGGCGGAGATTGGTGGTGAAGAAACAGATGCAGACAAACAGCACAAAGCTGTTTTCTGCTGCCCTCTAACGTGGTGACTTAGCAAGGCCTGCTGAGGCTTGGGAGCAGAGCAGCTTTCAGCACAGGCTCATACACATGAACCCAAGGCAGAGGCTCTTAGCTTGATTTCACAGCCTTGAATTAGCCACAGACCCACAGAGCTCTAAACCCAGCAGCCACAATCTGAACAAGTCATTCAAGTTTCCACCATGCTCGGGTATTAATTGTGGATGCTGTGTGTTCCTGAGCTTGCTCTGTGGCTTGGCCCCATCAGTGCTGATAAATATTTTACAGCTTTAGAAGCATCCACAAAATGCACATGGTCCACGCACACTGAGCATCTCTCCTTTCTGGTTACCACTACATAGCCCATATCTCAACCAGCTATCTTATAACACAGTTAGTGAGCTTCCAATATACACATAAAAGAACCCCCTTCACTGTTAAATATAGATAAGCTCCCTAGAAACAAACTGAACTGCTATTCTCTGGTTTGGCAAGACTGAACATCCCCCTTTTAAGTGTAGGTTGCTGCAGCCTTTTCTTATTAGCCACAGGATCTAGACAGCCCGCTCCAGAGCATAACCACTGATGGCTGTGAAGATCAGGGTGGTTTTAGGGGAGAATAAATCCATAAATCCTAAGAGGAAGATGTTTCCCATGTACCTGGGCACCTTCCAGTGAGCAGCCCAAAGCAGAGGCTACTCCATGGGGAAGAAAAGGGAGATGCTGTAGAGAAGATGCTCCCATGGCCAGGTTATCTTTGCCTGCAGAGCAAAGGAGCCACTTCCAGCAAAAGCTGGAGACAACACGGAGACAACCAGGGATTGGGTGCTTCTCCAGCTGTGCCAGGAAATCCCCATCAGCTGATTCCACTATGACCCCCCCCAGAGCCTCACCCCACAACAACTCCTTCAGCTCAGAGTTTACTCCATCAGATCCAAAGGTAGAGCTCCAATTTCATATATGGTCCCACCAATGGTTCTCCTGCCCACTTCTCCCTCCTCCCTGTATGCTTTGGGGTACACAGCACGTACCCCCACCCTTTGCATCCCCCTCTTCCTCCCTTCTGGATGGCCGCAGCTACTCACCCAGGAACTGCACGGCGAAGTAGCAGGCCTCAGTCAGCAGGGTCCAGCGGATAATCACCTTTTCTGCCGTGTAGAGAGCGTTCCACATGATGAGAGAGATGCCTGCAGAGGGGGAGCACAGCAGAGCTGCCCGAGGGGCTCAGGAAGGGGCAACTGGTGCCCGAGAGAGGTTTCTGCCTCCCATGGATGAAGGGATAAAGGGAAGGAGGGAGGGATGCAAGAAAGGAGGGAGGAAGGAAGGGACGAAAAGAAGGAAGAAGGTAAGAAGGGATGGACGGAGGGAAGGAGGAAGGTAAGAAGGGATGGACGGACGGAAGGTAAGAAGGGATGGACGGACGGAAGGTAAGAAGGGACGGACGGACGGAAGGTAAGAAGGGACGGACGGAAGGTAAGAAGGGACGGACGGAAGGTAAGAAGGGACGGACGGAAGGTAAGAAGGGACGGACGGACGGAAGGTAAGAAGGGACGGACGGACGGAAGGTAAGAAGGGACGGACGGACGGAAGGAGGAAGGTAAGAAGGGATGGATGGAAGGAGGGATGAAGGGAGGGACAGACGCCTTCCGCTGGCTGCCGCGCTCGCCCCGCGCCGTGCCCGCTGCAGTCCCAGCCCGCGCCGCAAGGTGCTGCTGCAGGCTGCGGGACGGACACGCCGGCACGGGCATCCCGCAGCCGCCGGCCTGGCCTCAGCCCCTCCGAACCCCCCCAAACCAACCCAACCCACGCCATTGCCAGCCGCTGCCTGCCCTTCGTTGCCTGCGGCTCCAAAGAGGCACCCGGGTGGGCACGCAGAAGGTGCAGTCCCGGTGCTGAGCTACACAAACCCCGTGCCTTGAATTCTCCACTCCTTTTACAGACCGTTTCTCTAAGCTCCCTGCACCTTCCTGTCCTCTGTCCCCACCTCTTCGGTTCCCTCCCGGGAAGCCATCACTTGCCCCTTCTCGCTTCCCACTCCCACGAAAAGGGTCTGCTCCCAGCTTCATCCTGGTATGGGTGCATGGGACCTTCCTGGGATGCCATTGCCTGTCCCTTCTCTCTGCCCACTCCCATGAGGAAGGTCCGGTCCCAGCTTCATCCCCAGCACCCCACCTCCTAGCCCATCTCCAAGCTCCCTTTGTTGGGGCACTTCGGATACACCCCTGCTGTTAGGACATGCACATCCATCCCTTCTTACCCTACCTGCGACGAGCCTGAGCCCCTCCTAGGAAGAAGCATCAGTAGCTGAGCTTTCCAAAATACCCCTAAACAATTTCTTTGCTAAGAACAGATGTTCTCCTCTCCCACTGCAGCTGCCCAGCTGTACAAGGGCTTTGCCCCCTCCTACTGCTTTGGCATCACTCATCCCTTTACTCTACATGGCAGCAGCATGCCCTGGGTACAACGGCACAGCACTCACTGAGGAGGGCTCCTCCATAGAGCCGGATGGGAGTCTTGCTGCTCGCTGGTTCCTCCTCGAAGATGGCATCGTAAAGCTGGTCAGGGAAAGCAAGTGCCTGGCAGAGGCAAGGAGAGACTCAGCAGCCTGCACTGGACATCAAAACATGCCCTCTGGGGCAGCAGCACCCCGGCATCAGCCTGTATGGGATTGGAGCTGATGGCCAGGGAATGGGGAATTAAGGAGATGCAAGAAATGTCAGTGTCAGCTCCCGGCTTCATGGCTGGTTTCTGCAGCTGAGGGCTCTGTGCTGCGTGTGGTTTATGACCCTGCTAATGAAAACAGACTCCGGTGATGGGAGCAAACCACCAAGGACACTGCTGGCAAAGCCTATTACTGAGACATGGCGAGGGCAAAGGCCCTGCAAGAGGAAGCAGCAGCAGCTGCTGGAGGCAAGGAAGGGGGATAAATGGCAAGGAGCCAAGCTGGGGCACCTCTTTCACAGCAGGGAGCTGGTGGTGCCCAGGACCACGTCCCTCACTTACCATGATGGCAACCCCCGAAAACATGACGGCGGAAACCAGCTGCCAGACCCTGTGTGGGAGGGAAGAGAGGACCCGGTGTGAGCACACCCATCACTTGTACTTCACAAAGCATCCCTGCTGCCTGATCCGCTATCAGCCTTCATCCTCCCACATCCCACAGCGGAGGCAGCCAGGAGCCTCCCATGGGAGTATGGGCTCCTCACACACTGATTCCTCCAGCCTCAGTGCACAGACCAGCCTTGGTGAGGCAGATCCAAGACCCTCTTCACCTCAGCAGAGAAGGGAGGTGACCCTGCCAATAGGACAGCGCTCAAGCAGGGTCCCAGACCAGGAGCTCCTCCAGTCCCATGCAGCCCCTGTTAGTCTGCAGCACCTACTGTGGGAGAAGAACTTGAGGGCCTCAGGGTTAATTTCATAGAACCATAGAATGGTTCGGGTTGGAAGGGACCTTAAAGCTCATCCAGTTCCAACCGCTGCCACTAGAGCAGGTTGCTCCAAGCCCCTGTGTCCAACCTGGCCTTGAACACTGCCTGGGATGGGGCAGCCACAGCTTCTCTGGGCACCCTGTGCCAGTGCCTCAGCACCCTCACAGGGAAGAGCTTCTGCCTAATGTCTAAACTAAATCTACTGTGGGGGAATAAAGCAGAGCTGGGCTGGTCCTGTGGCTCTGAGAAGCCCCTGCATGGAGCAGTGATGCTGGCACAGCAGTAGAGCTGGTGACAGCAGCCAAAGCTGTTAGGGATGCTGTGGTCCAGGGCCCTCAGATGACCCAGCTCCAAGGTAGCCCAATATCTTACCTGAGCCCCAGTGGTTCCCGGACAGCAAACTTGATTTCATTTCCCAATACTTGGCTAATCTGAAATTCAAACAGAAGACACAAGGTAACTGAGCAAACCTTTCCCCAGTCTTTAGGCAGCATTTGGAAGCCCTAACCCCATGTGAGAGTTTACATGGGCTGGAAGAAGACATGGGATTCACTTGTGACTCCTTGGTCCCTACACCTGCCAAAGGCTGCTTTGATTTCCATCAGGAGCTGCAGCCTCTACTGTTCCTTTAGTGGATAAGCCACCTGCAGCACGGGGCTGGAGCAGGGTTAACATTATCTTGTGTCTCCTCTTACCTACCTAAGCAGGGAAATGTCTCCTTCCACATGCCACCTGCATGTCACATCCCCATGGAGCACCAGGTGTAGGAGCATCCATCCCACTCTCACATGCACACTGCCCAAAGCAATGCCTGGCTGTGATTACCCCAGACCACACAGATGGGAAGGCTACACCAGTGACAGGGAAAGGTACTGGGGGAGCTTTTGGAGAGCTCCGTGCTGCTCCCCACACACAGGCAGGAGCTGGGCAATGCCCTGCCAGCATGTTCTCCAGAGCGTATCTGGGACAGGGCTCCTATGGGGACTCACCCATAGGTCCTCCAGTTCTGGTACTTCACTGGAACAGGTCAGTTGCTTGCCTCCAACCTCTCTTCTGAGAGGCACTGCTTAAAGTGCTGCTCCAGTGTCCAGGCTGGTGGGCACTGGTGGCACCATGGGCTAATGGCACCAGCTCCAAGCTACCTTATGGGTGTCTTGGCAATGGATTAAAGCAGCTTGAGGGCCGAGCTCACCCCGTGCTGGTGCTGCCATGGTCTAATGGCACCAGCCCCGAGCTACCTCGTGGGTGTCTTGGGAATGAATTAAAGCAGCTTGAGGGCCCAGCTCTCCCCATTACCATCTGGGTCAGCTCCTGCGTACCCAGCAGGCTCCACAACCCATCTCTACTCAAAGACATCATTGCTTGTGCCACTTGGCCTTCACCCTCCCTTTCCAGGAGCCCCACAGAGCCCTGTCTTTGGCTACAGATGTTAGATGCTAAAGCAACCCCCCACGCCGCCTTGGTTTTCCCAGGTAGAAGCTCTCTTCTCCATCATTACTACACATGGGCTTCCCATACCTTTGAGCGATGCACCTCGCCGTCATCATCCTCCCCGCCGACCCCCAGGATCTTGCGTGTCTTCAGCCTGCTCACCAGGTCGGTCTGGCTGTGCTTCTTCATCAGCGGCGGGGGCTGCTTCGCCGCCATGGTGGGGCCCTCGGCTGCGAGGCGGGAAGCAGCTCCGCCGTCACATGAAATTCCACAAGGATCAGGAAGCAAAGTCCAACCACGGCCACGGAATGTTCCTGTTAGGCTGGAAGATGGGTCCTCATCGTCCCGGCGCAGGGACCCAGCTGGCCCCGGCTATGGGTAGCTCATCTCAAGGTGATCCTGCTGTCACCAGGATCTGCTGAGCTGGGGAAGAAATATAATCAGATCAGAGTGGCTTTAGCATAGGCAGTGAGCTATAATTGCTTTTGACCTACAAAGTGTAGTCTAGCCAGGGGCTGTAGTGATAGGACAAGAGGTGATGGATTCAAACTGAAACAAGGGAGATTTAGGTTAGGTTTAAGGAAGAACTTTACTGTGAGGGTGGTGAGGCACTGGAACGGGTTGCCCAAGGAAGCTGTGAATGCTCCATCCCTGGCAGTGTTCAAGGCCAGGTTGGACAGGGCTTGGAGCAATGGTGTAGTGTGAGGCGTCCCTGCCCATGGGGTTGGATCGGATGAGCTTTAAGTTCTTTGCAACCTAAACCATTCTGTGGTTCTATGATTCTATCCCAGCATAAGGCAGTGCCCAGCAGTACTTCCTTCTCATTTCCCAGATGAAGGGAAGTAAATGCTTCCCAGACCTGGGGAATTAGAGTCATTAAGTGATGCTTTGCCTTTAGTCTTTCCCAGTGCCATACTTCACACCCTTCAGCTGCTATTTCAGGCCAAACAACACAAACCTCAGGTATTTACTTGTGTGTCCCCCCAGATGCTGCAGCCCCCTTTTGTCTTTGTTTCATCTTGGATTAGCTGAACACAAACACGTTCTCCTGTTTGCCACTTCACCTTTCCACACCAAGGCACTAGACACAGCTAATCCAGCCTAAGCAAGGACAGGTCTCAAGCACAGCCCCATGCCCTAGCCAAGCCTTTCCACGGCTGCCCCAGGAAGAGATGATTTACACTCATGGCTAAAGACTTAATGAGTCTTTTGGGAGTCATAAAACAAGGTGCCAGTTATTTTGGCATGGTGCATGCAAGTCTTGTCCTGCTGCCTTGTGAGGGATTTCCCTCTTGCAGGGAAACCCTTCCCTGTGGTTGTCTACACAAGAGCGGGCAGTCATGTCTGTGAGTACCCAATATAACCCTTTCTGTAAGGCAAAGCCAAGAGGTCTCACTGGGACAGTACGAAGACTGAATCCCATGATCAAGGATTTAATAAGACCCTCTCAGCAGGCCACAGGCAAAATGCCTTTCAGCTACTGGGGCTTTGCAATTGCTTCTTTGGGATTGCAAAAGGTTTAATTGGGTTTTGGGGCTTTTTTTGCTCTTATTCCACTCAATAACCAAGTCCTGGAAAGGCAGCTCAGAGCCAGATGCAGCCATCATGGTCTAGAAATACTGCAGAAGTGGGACAATGGAAAACAACCACCCAGGAGGAAGGTGGGAGCTGTATCTACTCATGCCTACACCCAAGCACAAGGCAAGAAGGTCAAAAGGTAGATACTATGTAGTAGAAAAGTTTGGATTTACCATGTCTGCAGTTTGCCAACCCAAATGACTTGTGTGTACTCAAACCTAGATAATCTACACACAAAATCTGCCCCATAAACCAAACTGATGTGTCACAGAAGACCTCCGATGTCTCTTACACAGATCCTGCAGTGCTTTCTCCTCCTGGCAGACCCAGACTCACAAGGTTGGATGCTGAGTGGTTTCTCACCACTGCTGCTGAAACCAGAGACCTGTCACTGCGGTATTTCTAGCCCAGCATTTTCTGACCAAAGCTCTCCAGCCCAATCCAGCCCTATGAGGACCACTCCGAGGCCATCCTACATCCCTCACCTGCTCCAACACAGCCCATGGGACATAGGGACAACAGTCCCAAGCGAAGGGCTGATGCATGGTACCCAGTGAGGACCCTCACACCCCTGTAAAGGCGCTGGGTACCTTTTTGGCCACTCTCCCCCTCCATGCTTTGGAGGGGAACAAAGCAAAGTCGTTCCCAAAGCCTTGTTAGCTGAGGGAACAGTCTAAGCAGCGGCATCCTTCTGGCCATGGGTCACCAAAGCCCTACCAAGGGATGAGAGACATGGGGCTTGATGGTCTTGGTAGGACTTTGGGTGCTGAGTGTGCTGGCCACACCAGCCTGGCACCTCTGGGTTCCTTCTTGATTGCGAGAAGAAAAAAGAACAGCTTTAAAGCAAAGAAGGTGTCATTTCTGAAGTAATTAATTCCTACTCATACAATCACAGCATTGTCTATCATTAACATGACTTGGGTTTTTCAACACAGTGTAGTTTTAATTAAACAAACCCTTAGATATATTTTTCCTCCTCCTTTGTAACACAAATTAATTTCTTCTCATTAGTGGCAAAGAATAAATTAACTGTGTAATCAGTGACTATTACTTGGTCACTTCTGGAAGGGTTATTGCCAGGTTGTTTGCATGCAGTGGCTGGAGACTGGTTATGAAATAACAATTAATGGTTATGAAATAAGCATTTCAAGACACTGGCACAGGGTGCCCAGAGAAGCTGTGGCTGCCCCATCCCTGGCAGTGTTCAAGGCCAGGTTGGACACAGGGGCTTGGAGCAACCTGCTCTAGTGGAAGGTGTCCCTGCCCATGGCAGGGGCTTGGAAATGGATGAGCCTTAAGGTCCTTTCCAATCCAAACCCAATGATTCTTGCCAGGAAAAGCTGCTGCCCGCACCCCCTGCTCTGTCCTCATGATCAGAAATGGCAAAGGAAGGGAAGATGGGACAGGTAAAAAAGAAAACAGAAAGGAAGGAGAGAAAAGAAAGGGAGGAAAGAAAAACACACCAAAACATCTTCATATCTAGAGAATCTGTCCTTAGGGCAAGAAGCAAAGGAAGGTGATGGAGGCTGAAGGGGCAGGCACTCCATGACTCACCAGTGAAGACAGCAATGAACACCTCTGTGATTACAGAGGCAGTTTTGCAACTCTGATCACGGGCCAAAAAGATCAAAATTTGCCTTTATCAGTTGTCTTGCCAGTTACTTTCAGGGCAGGAGTTTGTGGAAATTCACCCACATCATCATTAACACTGTTCTCCCCTTAAGAGTTCCCACTAATTTGTGGTAAACCACTGGCCAAGAGCCAGGACAACATAGGCCAGATGCAAATGCCAATAAAACAATCACTGAAGGCCATTCTGGTGCATAAACCCACGCTCCTACTGTTCTATGCATAGCTATGGGCATGGCCCCACAGCCAGTCCCACGTTTCATTACCCCCGTCTTCCAGAGGAAGAGCCAGTCTAACAAATACTGGATAGTAATGAACAATGAGCTAATGAATGCATTGGGGCTGATTCAATGACATTCAGACAGCAGATGCCAAGGATTTGAAAACATTATACTTACATTATCCTGACACAATGACAATTTAGAGGATGTTTTCTATTAGCCTGTGCGTTTCCAAAGGGGAACCTCCACCTCCTCTTTCTCCTGAGATTCTTTCTTCCTTAATCCTGTTCCTGAGCATCCCAGGGGCTGTGCAGATCAATCACCATAAACAGGCAATTCTCACTGCCCGTCACAGCTCTCAGTGACGGGCAGTGCCTGTGTGCAGTTGAAAGAGGTGCTTTCTTCCTCCAAAATCCCTTTTCATCGCAGGCTCCTTTCAGTATCTGTTCCCTTGCTCAGCTGTTCAGCATACTGCACTCAATGCTGATAGCTACTGCTTAGTGGTGCAAAGAAACCTCACTGGTGCCACAGTAATGATAGCTCAATCTCTCCCCACCTCCACAGCTCTTCCCCCAGCATCTCTGTTTCCCTCCCAGTGTCTGGAGTGAAGAGAAGCTCTGCAGCACAGGAGAGAGGAGATTCAGCCACACACACGATGCTGCAGCAGCCAGAGCTGTGCACCCATTGAAGGATGCTTACAGCTCCTCAAGAGGGAAACCAGACCCAGGCCCTGCAGGCACCTCAGGTTGAGCACCTATAGCATCATGAAGCCATTGCCAAAGCAGCATCACTATCCCCACCTTCCACATGGTTTGGGTTGGAAGGGACCTTAAAGATCATCCAGTTCCAACCCCCTGCCATGGGCAAAGACACTACATCAGGCTGCTCAAAACCTCATCCAACTTGGCCTTGAGCCCTGCCAGGGATGGGGCATCCACATTGGAATACTTGGAGCTGGGGTTTTCTCACAGCACCAAGGCAAACTGTGTGAGGAAGTTAATTAAAGGAAATTAATGATTTCTCCCATGCCAGCACATGGCTTTGCACACTCTGGGCTAGCAAAACATCTTAAACCAACCCCAGAATAATGTGCAGGTTTTGCTAGGAGGAATATACTGCTACCCATGCTCTTGACAAGAGGTGTCAGCTCTCTACCCTGGAGAAGAGAAACTTCTCCCAGAGCGGTTTATGCAGGTCAGGAAGCCTCAGAGACCTGCAGGGAATGAAACCTGATCAAGCCAAAAATAACCTGATGGTCAGGCAGTACAAAACAATTAGCACTCAGCCACCACAGCAGCACAATGCGGCTGGCACAGTCTGTACACCCAAGCAACGGGGAGACTTCAGAGTTCTCACCTGTAACAAGCCAGGTACACGGGACTCCCTTCCCACAGCCCTTTCTGTACAGAAGGCTCTTTGCAACACCAGCAGGAGACATCTCTTGCCAGAGATTCATCCCCAACTCTGCTACAGCCCTGCTGCTTCCTTAAGCAACTCCAACAGGCACAGGGACACTGTGTCCTCCCTATGGGAAAACCTATAAACCCATACAGCCGATATCCTGCTGTCTGGGTTTACACATGAGGAAAATGCAAAGCAAAATCCTTAGGTCAAAGGGTATCTTCACCGGGTGCCTCCAGATCATCTGCAGACAAAACCCAGACCACAAAGAGCACATCCAGAGCTCACCCTGCAGATTAGATATGCCCCATGGAGGTTAGACATGTCCCACGGCCAGACATGGCTGGATGCCCTCCAACACTGTTTATGAGCCCTGCAGAGCTGCCCATGGCCAAAGAGGTGCAGTGCAGCAGCACCTTGTGCCTACAGCAGCTCCAGCAATCACTAAGTCAAGGGATGCAGCCAGCATCACACTAAGCGAGGGACAATGAAGCCTCTGCAGCCTGATGGGGAGGAAAAGAGTTAAATTGTGTTGCTTACTCTGTTTGCACTGCAGGCAGAAGAGGACATCCAAAGCCTGCTCAGCCTTTCCCATGCATCCTGAACTCTCCCTAGTGCCTGATTTAGGGCTGCATCCCTTGTGCAGGCTTAGCCCCTGCATCCTCCTCCACACTGCTCTATTCCCACTGCCCCCAAGGCACTGCAACTCCTGCCCACAAGCTCCCCATGGCCATAAAAACATCCTGCCCCAAGAAAGCTCCTCAACTGGGACCAAGCCACAGCATCTGGGAGGTATGGCCCAGCTCAAGGATTTTACTGCCCACAGGTTTCACATTTCCTTTTGCCGGGACCACAGGAAAGTTCCTTTCTGTGTCACAGGACATGTTATATAGCAATCAAAACCTGCAAAGTGCTTGGTTTCCCCAGAACAAGGCAGAATAAACTGTGTTGCTTTACTAGCTTCTCAAAGGGGAGCTATAATTAAACACAGCAATCACACTCCTGCTCACCACCTGCAGCAATGCATCAACCCTTCCATGGCAAGCCAGGTCTCCCAGGCTTGACCTTGGGACAGAAATGCTTGTTTGCCACACACTGCATGGCTATGGCCACCAGCACACATGACACCCTATAGGGGTGGATACCTGGCCCCACTGCAGCCCCACTGCATGGGCATGGAGGGCTCCCGACATGGGGTCAAACAGGCTTCACATTTCATCCATCACATGTGCACATCTGGATTATTTACATACAAGACCATCCCCTTCATCATCATCATCCTCCCCACTGCTAAAGCTTTCAGATTAGCTGACTGCAGCAAGCCATCACCCAAAGCCACCCTTGAACCTGATCTAGTGGAAGATGCCCCTGCAGGGGATCGGAACTGGATGAGCTTTAAGGTCCCTTCCAACCCAAACCATTCTGTGGCTCAGGGAGCCTCAGCCCACAGCCCCTCATTGTCCTCACCATCAAGCAGTGAAGTTCCCCAGGGAGCTGGGAGGATGGAGCAAAAGGGAAACAAGACATATTGTGATCGGGTCCTGTTTGCCTTTGAGGGCATTAAAAGAGAAGAATTCTTCCATTTCCCAGCTGCCTTAGGCAGGTGTTTGTGGGAGACAGTCCCAGAAGCTTAGCAGGCCATCTGTCCGGCAGATGATTGCTACAGGGAAACATCAGAAGCTTAAATAAAACCCATATGCACACATACACACACACAGAACCACCAAAAATCACCGAGTAAATCAACCCTTGCTACCGGAAAAGAGCAGCTTTGAAAAGCCAGGAGAAGCCTTCAACCAAACGGGGTGATACAGGTCAGTTTTACACTAATCTGATGCAACTCTGCATTTCATCTCTGCCTCACACCTGAGGCATGACACTGCCTCAAGAGAAGTCTATGGGAAGTAATGCTGGAGCAGGGAAAAGCCCAGACACACAATGCTGACCCACAACACTGCTGAATACTGGATTGTCACAGTGTAATGGGGCTTCTTGAGCGGTTGGAACTCTATGATCTTAAGGTCCTTTCCAACCCAAACCATTCTATGGTTCTATGATTCTTGGTACTTCTTCCCCCAACAACCTCAAACCTCCCCAGATTTTAATTCCACCGTGATCCCAAGCATCTGATAGCTCCTTTCACAAACCTAGGAAGCTGGTACCCTTCATTCCCAACAATCCCCCACCTATGTCCCTTTCCATAACTCAAAGGAAAACAATAAAAGATTACAATCTCGGAGATTCAGTCCCCTCAGTGACACAGGAACACTGTACACTGTCACCAAGGCAGTGATTTCAAAGCCGTTCTTGATGGATTCCCCCCTAAAAGAAGAAGAACTACACCTCCAGCAACAGTATTCCTATGCCTGCAGCCCAGTAACTTACTCAGCACAATGCAACTACTGCAACTTATAAGCTACCGATGTGTCTACAACCTTGAAATGGAAGATGAAATGAGGCTGTGCCACTCCAATATCCCAAGAGCAGGTTCCCAACCTGTTTCATGAGTGGATTTGCAGCATCAGCTCGAGAAGAGCTGCTGCACAACACCCCAGCACCATCAGATTCTTTTTCTTCCATTTCCATAGAAAACAAAGGGTTCCTCTTCTCCCACAGGCTGTCATGATATGACCAGATGTGCAGTCTAGGCTCACACAAAGGGAGGGAAAAAGGGCAGACGAATACATTTGCATTAAGCAGGCAGATTGCCTTTTGGTCTAGCCAGGATATTTCCTGAGTCCCAGGCACACAGGCACTCACAGGACTCATGCCTCAACTTGTGTAAGCAGTAAAGTTTGCTTCCATGGCACAGATGTCCTGTAAATCAGGCTTGATAGGAAATTGCTCAAGTGACCATCAATCAGCGGCTGAGTTGTCACCAACTCCCACGTTGTAAAGCATTCCCATAGTTACATCCTGTAAGAGCATATTAATTATATATAATTTATAATAATACATTAATAAATCAAGTCTATATTATTTCACTATAAATATACAAATAAAGGGTATGGTTTGATCCATGTGGACTGACTTTGAGTCCCACTGCACAGTGATGATCTCTTGAGGCTGGTTACTAAAGACAACTCATGCTGCCGGAATAGACAGAATACTTTGGCATTCACCTATATTTTAGTCTCGGGAGTGAAAGGAGCCACAGGGAGCAGTTTGTCCCAGACTTCCTGCTGGGAGATGCCATTAACAGCCTTGACTTCTGCTTCTAGGATAGAGGGACCGATGTCACCTTCCATCCCTCAGCCCTGGACCACCACTCAGACCCATCGCTGCAGCTTGGGAACACATCCTCGCATCCTCCCTAAGCAATTTGCCAACATTAAGCCCTTCTCATTCATACACAATTACAACTCCAGGTTTATCACTCCCCTGTGGCTCTTTAAGCTCGAAATAAGCACAGGCACGCAGACAAGCTCGGGAAGTTGCTTAGCAAAAACACGATGGAGAAGGCCTCCCAACAGAACACATACTTCAACCACTTGGTAGCCTATCCCCAAGTGGCAAAAATCTCCCTCTGACACCTTGGAGGTTTCTATAGCAACAGGTTAAGGCTAAAAATGTTAGATGCAAAATTCCCCCATGCTGGGCAAACAGGAGCTGGGAGGACAGATTTAGAAGGGAAACTTCTAAATAGCCGCTGACAGAGCTAGCACAGGCTCTGCTAATTCACGAGTCGGTGGTGGAACAACATAAAAGAAATTCCTAGCAACCTGCTAGCAGTGCAGGTACACAGGGATGTGTCTATGGAGCATCAGCCTGAAGCATCCCCCAGAGCCACAGCATCCCCCAGAACGAGGAGGAGCCACGAGTATCCTGCAGCAAAGCACTTGGAAGTGGAAAGAGCTGTTTTAAGGAGCAGAATTACAGCCCAGCATCAAGAGTAGGAAGCCTGAAAGCCAAAATACTTGGCTTATAGGATAATAATACTTGGATTATAGGTTTGAAAGTGCTGCTGCCCCACCATGCAATGAAGACCGGGTCATTTACCTGCTCATACCTCTGGTTTCCCAATTGTATAAGAAAAGAAAGCCTAACACTCAATTTCATACTCATGCTCAGCAGGTATTTAACATTTCAAAGGTGACTGCCCAAGCATCATATCCCACCAGTGCTGACTGCATGCTTGTGATACCTTGTCCTGCTGAGGAAGGCTATGGACTCCTGTGCAGCACTCGGTTCATTACACAGTATGTGTCAGAGGCAGAAATGCCCTTCCTGGCATTTTCCTGAGTAACAGCCAGCTTAGCATGACATCTGTTCTGTATCTGTCTGTATTTTGTACCTATCTGTATTCCCTGCCGGCAGGAGAAAGCACTTCGGAAACGTTGGGGTAAACCTCACGTCAATATTGCCTTTGCTCCTCCTGGTCAGGTTAAACCCATAGCATAAAACCAAAGCAGCCACAGTTCAGTGCGGTGCAACACAGGGGAGAGGCAATTGAGAACCAGCATGGTTCTCAAGCCAAGCAGTCCTGAAGGAGCCACAGGCTCTCACCACACACCCCGCAGGAGCTCACACCAACCTGACCTTGCTTTTATTTGCTGCTGAGTCAGGGGAAAGCGCTCTGCGTGCAGGAGCGTGCGTGTACGTGCACGTCTGTTTATGCGTGAGCTGTCAACCCAGCGCAGATCAACAAGGCTCTCTGAATTCCCCCGCTGTGAAGTGTGTGACATTTAATCTCAGCCCTCCTTTTAGGGTTTCATAATGCGCATTACCAGCAAACGGGGGCTCTGCACACAAGTACCCTTTAGAAAGCTTTCAGCACAGAAAGCATATAATATCAAGGAGACTGAAAAAGACAATGCCTCCCATGCCTGAGAGGTTCTCCAGCTTCCACAAAAGGCCAGTGTATGTGTACTGTGAGGATCACACACAGAGGCTGTCCCCACCCCACAATAAAAGCATTTCATAGGTGGAGAGTGGTGCTTGGAAGCAGCAAATATAACATGAACCTATAGCTGTCCCTACCTCCCTCTTTTTTGGCTCCCTGGGGAATAGGCAGGGTGAGCCATCCCCCAGAGGTGTCTATTTTAGGTGTCGTGGTTTAAGCATCATCTTGCAGATAGGATGCATCATCTCCTGCAATGGCTTACCTCTTTCCATAGATGACAGGAGGAGCCTAGATGAACGAGACTGGGGTTTTGATTGCTTTTATATGGATGGACAGGACAGGGTCTTGATCCCCACAGTCAGTTTTTCAGTACCCAATCCTAGGCAAACACTGCACCACTTTTGCCCACCCTCACAGCATGGAATCACACTTCGGGATTATAAAAATCCCCTGGATAGCAACCTGCAAGGAAAGGGGCTCCCTTATCTTCTGTTTGGCATGGAGAAGGTATGTCCTAAGTGGCTCTTAGTCACAGCCACAGGATGCACATCAGCTTAAGGATCTAAAGCAAGAATTCTCTTCTTATAGCAGAGAGGTGACAAACGGATGGATGTCAGTGCATGGCATCAATAGCCTTGGTGGTAGGAATAGCCTTGAGAAGAACTGAGAGGTCCCACAGTCATCTCGCCTGGTGATAAGAGGAAAGAAAGGACAAAGGTACCATGGACTAGTCCTTCTCCCTGCCTTTGACTCCTCAGGGACAAGGAGGCAACAAGAACACCCAGAAAACAAGGTGCTAACAGCAGCAGCACTGGCAAATCAGGGTCCCAAGTAACCACAGAAACCAGTGTTCACAGATGCCTCATCTCTACAATCAAGGATTATTTAAGGACCTTCCCTTGGTTCCACACTTTTAAGTCTCAAATACTCAGAGATACAACAAGCTCCAGCACTATTAGCATCATACAGCAGTGTGTGTATACACACACATAGTGCTTTGCTGCTGTGTATATCTGTATATATACATGTCTATCAGCAAGCACACAGCTCAGCCTCCCGCTTAAAAGCTCACGGCACAGAAGTGTCAGGGTCTAGTCAACACTTTCCCCATTACTTTACCTGTAATGACACTCTGTGCAGCCATGGCTCTGGGGGTTGCAGGCTTGTCTCTTCTCCCTCATGTTCTTTGCAAACACAAATGACAGGCACTTGGTTTGCATGGTGATGTGATGCAGGGAATAAATTGGCTGGAGGGGATAAGCTCAACTGCTTTATTATACCTTCATCCATCAACCCTCAGCGCATCCTACTTGCCCAGAGATTTAAGCACTGGACACTGACACAGCTCACAGAAGGGACTTGTTGAATAAGTGATGTGCAGCACCAGAGGGTTTACCAGCAGGCAAGGCAATATCACAGTCATACATCCCACTGAACAAACAGCTGCACTGGGCAAAGCAATGGGGAAGGAAGGTGGGATGATGCACTATAGGTGCCTGCTCTTCGGAAGCACACCAGATCTTACAGAGCCCCCACCAGCAATGCTGGTATTAAAGGCAGCTACATTTTATTCTCACTTACCATGAAAACACCCTGGGAATGTGCAGACAGATGGTCTAAAATCCTCAAACCTGTTTGGTGTAGACTTTGACTCCTGACACATTTCCACTTTCTGCGAAGCAATGTTTGGAGCTATTTATTACTATTAAGCAGCTTCTACAGTAACTTTTTTTCCTAGGCCACAAAGAAGATTTTGGTGAAAAACCAGTACCACTCAGCTCCCCCAGACCCAGTATTGCAGGGTTTGAGTCTTCCTCCCTTCTCTGAGGAAGGAGCTCGCATTGAGCTGGGCTTGCTCAGCCTAGAGAAGAGAGGGTTCCAGGGAGACCTGAGAGCAGCTCCAGTGCCTAAAGGGGCTGCAGGAAACCTGGAGAGGGGCTTTGGACAAGGGCCTGTAGGGACAGGCCAAGGGGAATGGCTTTAACCTGCCAGAGGGGAGACTGAGATGAGCTCTTAGGCAGAAGCTCTTCCCTGTGAGGGTGCTGAGGCGCTGGCACAGGGTGCCCAGAGAAGCTGTGGCTGCCCCATCCCTGGCAGTGTTCAAGGCCAGGTTGGACACAGGGGCTTGGAGCAACCTGCTCTAGTGGAAGGTGTCCCTGCCCGTGGCAGGGGGTTGGAACTGGGTGAGCTTTAAGGTCCCTTCCAATGCAAACCAGTCCGGGATTCTGTGATTTCTACCTCCTTAGTGTAACACCGAGCATTTACCAAGAATGATTTGCCAAGCAACTGACACTAAATGTCAACAGAAGGATTCAGAGGGACTTAAAACCATGAACCTTTAAGATACCTTGTTTCCTAACAGAACAGCTTGCTTCCTGGAACTCCTTTGCCGCTGGCAATATGCCCCCCCATTTCTACAACAGGCTCCTGTTATAGCATGTCTGCACCCAGCCTGTGCCCAAGCCATCACCCATGTATCTCGTTACCAGCAACACCATACAGGGACCAATGAGGATGCTGCCTACATCATAGAATCACAGACAGGTTTGTGTTGGAAGGGACCTTAAAGCTCACCCAGTTCCAACCCCTGCCACGGGCAGGGACACCTTCTGCTAGAGCAGGGTGCTCCAAGCCCCTGTGTCCAACCTGGCCTTGAACACTGCCAGGGATGGGGCAGCCACAGCTTCTCTGGGCACCCTGTGCCAGCGCCTCAGCACCCTCACAGTGAAGAACTTCTTCCTAATATCCAACCTTAATCTCCCCTGTGTCAGTTTAAACCCCAGCAAGGGCTGGAGTGATTTTAGGGCTCAGCAGTGGATTCCTGATGTATTCTCTGCCAGCTGGAAAAGCTTTTTAGGTCTTTCCACAACCACAAACAACCGGACACCAGAGGTTTGTATTTCACTTGTATAAGATGGCACCACCACAAAACAGCGCCCGTGCTGCCCTCATGGGTCACTGAATGAGAGTGTACTCAGACAAAAACACCAGCTGAATCACCCACAATAGTTTCCTGGAGACTTGTAGGGTTTCTTTATAGGTTTGGTCGCTGACACAGCCTCTAACTGTTGACTTTCTCAACCCAGGCAGGATACAGCCGAAAACAAGAGAGCTGCAAGCCTTTGTGTGCTGCTCTGCCTGCACCTGCCTTCCTCATGCTCCTCTGGGCTGGCAGTTGAAGTCCTGCCTGATTTCAATAAGAAAAGGAGGGATTTCTCTCTCGGACTGCAGCGGCAGGCAGCTGCCAAGGGGATGATGTGCTAATCTCCCTATGAAACACAGAATCCCTTCAAACAAATAATGAGGTTGGCGGTGGGCAGTGTTATCAGACACTCCTCTGTGCGCATCTCCGGCTACATCAACTCCTACTGCTAATGCCGCTTCCCAGGAGACCGGACTACAGAATCACTCTTTGATTTATTTCTAACTGCTTCTCGCCCCATGCTCTCCTCCTCGCCTCTGACTTAAATCGTCTGAATCCGAATCCCTAACTAAAACTCCTAGGAAGCTCTGCAGCAACGGAGCCAGCAACGCCCTGGCTTCCATACGCTCAGGCTTCTGATTTGGGCCCTACAGGTTCAGAAAGCGAGCGCATGGTTTCTTACCACCAGCATCAACAGAAGCCTCTCGCCTTTAGCATTAAACCTATTTACGAGTGTTTTCTCATTTCCCTGTTTTGGCAGCAAATCTTTCCTCTCTCCTCCCCACAACCACAGTGGTTGTTGGTATAAATCTGGACTAGAGCTTTCTTCCAGGCTGTGGATTTGGAAATCCCCTGTGATGTCCAAAATGACGATCCCATGATACCCTCTGGGTCCTTGGTTTTGCCTTGTAAGATGAACTGGATAAGGGTCCAACCAAGGCCTGGTACAGATGGGTCAGGTATAGCCTAGGCAAGGATTTCCCCATCAAAACCAATGCACAAACGTGCTCAGTAAGTCCCTATTTTGCATACAGAGGGACAGAAGGACGTTCAGGGATTTAGCTAACTGATGAGGGTCAGAAATGTACCACACTGTGAGGCCCAGAGGGAAAGTTTGCTGCTGGGGTTTTGGCTATAGCACTGGCTACTGTGTAGTAGGTTATCCAGCGAGACCCTGTGCATCTCCCAGCCTCGTTGTCTCCATCTGTCATCGGGGTCAGTCGCACGCACTAACCAGCACCACAGATGGGCACCGAAACGCTCCAAGATGCATTAACCCTTGCAGGTCACATAAAGCTTCAAACAGAAGAAAACCAAGAGGGCCAGAGAGTCATTTGTCATTTCCCTTCATGTCTGAACCATTAAAGTATCTTTGGTTATAGCTGGGTTTCTCTTTATGAACATCTTTCAGCATCTTGCACAAAACCTCTTCAAACATGGAGTGAACTCATGCTAGCGTGCGATCCCCAGACAGAGCCAAACCCCTGTTTTCCAAAGGAAGGCAGGAAGCAATGTGAACACCTGGTCACCCCTGAAGTATTGTTCTTCCTGGTTTGTAGAAAGTCCCAATATATGTGGGGGCCAGTGTTGGGTCTTTTCCTCCCAAAGCTTGTTTTCACATTCCTACGTCAAAAACACAAAACCCAGAAGATCTGCTTTCTATAAATAATGTCCTGATAGTGCCAAGGTCACCAAACCCTTCCCCCTGGATCCAGGCCAGGAGCAGAACATAAACAATCTCAACATCTTTCTGGTGCACGTGTGCTGTTTTCTTCCTGTGCAAGGGGAAGGCTTGAAACCAAGAACACGGCACTAGGAAGAAATACTCCTCCAGTTCATGGTCCCATTGGTCTCTTCTCACTTTTGCCAGCCTAGAAAAGCACCCAGGTCAATATGAAGCCTCCTGGGCAGCTCACCCTGCCTGCAACAGAGGGAGATGCTCTTGTGTTCTAACAGCATTTAGCCATTCTCATTAGAAATCTGGGGACCTATTGGATTGGGACCAAGCACACATACAGCAAGGAACATGTCACGATGCAAACAGCTCAAAGTGATGCTTGGAACTGGCATGTGGAACCATCCCTCCCAGCCCCAGCCCCTGCTATTGAGCACTCTGACCTTCAGAGAGCTGCAGGACAAGTGAACACCAGCTGCAGATGTACTCTGGGCATTTTGCACACTTCAGCACTCGATGCTCAGTGAGAACAATAGGAAAACGTTTCCCTTTGGATCAGGCCCCAGCCTCGAAGCAGCTCCAAATAGACAAAAAGCCTGAGGGCAGAGCATCTCTGTGGTTTATTATCAATGGCCACCACAAGCCCCGCCTTGATGTCCATCTCTGGAGATGCTCTTGGTCTCGCATCTCTCTACAATACAATAAATCCTCGTACAGACCCACAAGCAGAAGGGATCAGCTTCCTCTGACACTGTATGGCAGACATCACCTCCAGCCTCGTGGCTGGGACAAACCACCTCCCCAGAGAAAAGCCCCCTTGACTTTGCTCTGCACAGCAGACAAAGAACAAGAACACACGGACACATTCTGAAGCAACCAAGTCCCACTTTGCCATCAGTACCCAGCCCCTGTCTGCTGAGGGCACCAGGATACTGCATGTTAGTGGTGTCCCTCACAATGTGCATGCATCAGGTGTATTTATGCAACCCAGCTGAGATATGGTTAGGTCTAATTGAGGAGCCTTCAAGCTGAGTCTTAGATCTTGCTTACTTTTGGGTTTCACTGAAACCTAAGAGAACTTTATCCCAATGGAAACTCCCCTTCCTGAACAGTAACTGCTATTTATTTGTTTAAAAACCACTTTCCTCATCCACAGACTGTTATTCAGCAGCTTCTGCTTTAGTGCAAATAGAGTTACTAAGCAAGTTATTTATGCCAAGTCCAGAATAGCCAGTGCTCTTGCATACTCTGTAGTTTCTCATGGCTCAGCTGTACTGGTGGTAGCCCTAACGTCAACAAGGGCTTTGGTTGCTGCCGGCATTTATAACTGCCAGCCTCTGCAGACAGAGGAGATGGATTAAATGGTACCCATTTAAGTACTTGCAGCTCGGGCTTTGCTGGCCCTGTTTCTTGGGCAGCTGTGAGAAGGATAGGGACATTGCTCATGTAAGGGAAAGGCTCCACACAGTCCAGCCCCATGCAGTGCAGTGGCAGGGCAAGGAGCACATGCTGAATCATAGAATCATGGAATGATTTGGGTTGGAAAGGACCTTAAGATCATCCAGTTCCAACCCCTTGCCATGGGCTGCTTCTTCCTCAGCCTGGTTTGCTCAGAGCTGCAGTCACCAGGAAAGCCCAAGAGCTGCTGCTGCTCCAGACAGAGCAATGCACTTGATCAGCAGAGATAAAAGTAGCGTCTCGTTGTGCAGGGACACGCGAGTGCCCAGGCAGGGATGCAGAGCCTGCTGAGAGCTGCCCCTCCTCACCTTCCCCCTTTGTGATGGCCAGGGCTTGTCCCATCTCCTCTCCCCAGCTCCCTCTTGCATCACAGCTCTCATGCATCCCTCTCCCTTCATACCCTTCCAAGTTCCAACCTCTCCCCCATGGACAAGCCCTCCCTGCAGCCAGCACTCCCCAGCACAGCTACAGGGATACATCCCCTGGGAACGCAGCCTTCCAGCCTCCCTCATCCCAGTCCCAGGGGTCTCAGCCATCGAGGCTGACTTCCCAGCCTCCCCTTTCAGCCACCCGTTTGGGGACCACAGTCCTTCCTCCTGTGGCTTTTCCCGAGCAAGCACTTAAAGGATAAGCACTTCCAGGAACGCAGCGGCATGGGACTCCCTTGGAGCGGAGCGACAGCCACAAAGCTCCCAGCCAAGGCACCCACCCGCACATCACCTCACGGCTACAGTCCTCCCGTGCCGCCGGGTACCCTGCCACTCTCCCACGGGGATGCAGCCCTCCACCACCTCCTCCTCCACTCATCCCACACGGATCGCATACGGCCAGGACGGAGAACACAGTCCCGCTGCTGCCGTGCGCGGACAACACAAGGGCTGCTCCCACCGTCCATCTATCCGTCCATCCATCCCGACCCCGGAGAGCCCTCTCCGAGGGGACACGACGGGGTCCGCGCCCCTTAAACCCCCAACCCCCTGGTTACGGAGACCCCGTCGGGCTGCGCGGAGGGACGCGCACGGTACTCACCACCCTAACGCACGTCCCGCCGGCAGCAGCAGCGCTGGGTGGTCCCGAGGGCTCGTTGCGGCTACCCCATGGGCGAAGCGATCCACACTGAGCCCGGCCCCGCTCGGCACCGCCTTTACCGCACCCGCCCGCCCCGCCCGGGCCGGCCCACAGCGGGCGGGACCCGCCGCCGCCACCGCCCGACGGGGCGGCCCCGTTGGGAAGCAGTGGATGCGTGCGCGGCAGGGGATGGGTGTGCGTTACCTGCGGGTTCCGTGCGGGTTACGCGGGGGAACAAAGAGCAGCGGCCAAGGGCCTGGGAGGGAAGGGGGCGGGGGGGCCGTTAACGTGGAGCAACAAAAGGCTGGGAGGAAGCCAGAGGGGGAAGCGGGATTGCCCCCGTCCTTCCCTGCCATACAAACGGGGCTTTGGACATTCTGGTTATGGGTGCATGGTTTTGAGCAGTGTTACGCAATTCCCTGTGATGGGCAAAAGAGAACAAACGTGGGCACAGGGAAACAGACTTCTTTGATCCAAGTGAGTTGGTGCAGGGGAAGAGCCTGGCTTTGGTTCTGCATAGGAGCTGCAGGGTCCTCTGTCCCTGCCATCCTCAACCAGAGCATGTCCTGGTGTGGGGCTCACATCACTGCATCCCCTTGAAGGGATGCTCCGAGAGCATTCCAGCATGCCAGCATGTTCATGTTGCCTTTAGCTCAGACCAGATGGGATTGTAAGGAAAGAGAATGACAATGTGATAAACAGCAAACCTTGGGACACAGAGGGGTGGCAGCAATGGGGCAGCTGTCTCCTGATGCTGCTTCTTGGATTTCTGTTGTGTTTGACCCAGCTCATTTCAGTGTAGAGGTTAAGAGGAGGAGCATGGAAACAGGAGCAGGGCGATGTGCTGGGTGAGGGATGAGGGAAACAGAGAGGCAGGATGGGGTGGGAACCTTTGGACTTGCTTTAACCTCATGGACAAAGCCTAATGGGGAACCGCATCCTGAACCATCCAGTGTGATGAGGTCACTGCAAACACAAGGGTGTCCTGTTAGAAACCGATGGCTCATCCGCTGGGAACTGGTCTGAAATCTCTCATTTCACGGAAGCCAAGTAATGAATCTTTGGGAAACAGAACATTTCTGCAGAGGGAATATCTGACATTTCAATAGCTGGGTTTGCTGCATAACAGGGGCAAAAAAAAAAGCTTAAGATTGAATAAGAGGAAGAAAAAAAGCCAGACCAAAATTCCACAACAAATCCAGCCCTGGCTTGGCGATAGTGAAACATTTCACTGTGATAAAGTTCAAAATCTTCAGTGTGAGTGTGCCAGAACACGCACAAGAGATGAAATATTATACGCACTCCATCTGGGCTTTGCGGCACTGAAATATGATAATGTAACACAGAAGCACACAGAGCAAAGAAAGGAGAAGGCAAAGCTGAAGTGATCATGTTTTACGTTATTGAGATGAAATAACGATGATACTGTCAAACAAGGGAAGTCAAAATATGTCACGCTGTCTGTTTTAAAGAGAAACTTGCATTCAAGGAGATCACTCGGGATTGTTCCGAAGGAGGAACGAGCAGAGAGTGGTTCACAAGTAATAAATGTCATTGTTCAGAAGTGATTTAAGCATTTGTGTCACCCGGTGTCAGGAGGGGCTCCGGGGTTATTCCTGGCGTGTATAAACGTGCTCTTGAACATATTAACCCTCAGACAAGGTTTGAATTCACAAACAGGAGCCAGAGGCCTTCTGCTTTATTTGAGATCTCCCATCCACCTTTTCCTCATTCAATGGCTTGGGAAGAGCCTTTGTCCTCCCTGCCGAGTATTTCAATGGCAGGACAAGCACCACAAAATGTGCTCTCAGCTCTGCCCCTCTCTCTTTGATGCTGGATGGGGTCACAGCATTAGTACTGCTGTGTGGGACTGTGTATGTGTATGTGGATGAGCAACCTCAGGCTTTCACGTGCATTTCTCTCCAGCTCCCCAAGCAACAGGATGCAGGCAGTATCTCAGGAGGCATCTGGGAGAAGACTTAAAAGGGCAGGAGCTGATCTGTGGGAGGGCTTTCACCTGCACAGTGCTGCATCCTTACACAGGTCTGCACACAATCTTTAGTTGCCTTCACAGCAGCTTTAGTACGTGCACAATCACTTTGGTGTAGCATCGCCTCCCGTGGCTTAGGGCTGACGTTGGGATGCAGCATGGTACTGCAGGACTGAGGAAAGCAAACGGTTCAGTCACTAGCTCTGTGTCCCACAGGAGCTTTGGCTGAGGCACTTAATCAGACGGTGGAGAGGGAAGGATGAAAAGCAAATCGAGCTGTGGACCTGGGGAAAGCCTGGCATGGAGGCGTTGTGAACCAGGGCGAGGAGGAGGGGAGCAGGGAGAGGGCTGCGCTTGCCATTGAGCCAACTGGAGCCTGGATGAGAGGGGAAAGGGAAAGGAAAAACATGTGAACTGTCCCTAAGGAATGTTCTGTGCTCTGGGGAGAGTTTGGGGGCAGAGTCCTGAGGTCCATGGGCAGCAGTGGGGAGTGAAGAGGGGAGACCATGGTGCCTCCCGAGGTGTGCTCAGGGATGTCTGGCAGAGGAGCATCTGCAAAGGAGAAAGGTCTCTCAGCCATCCCACCTCACAGAGGAGAAAGCCTTTTGTTTAATGGAGCCCTAGATCCGAGGCACAGCAGAGCTCTGTTTGTGCAGTCCTGGGATGGAGAAACACCAGCCTGCCTTCTGCCTCTCTGAGTAGGACAGCCTGTTAAACGTGACGCCTCTGAAATGTGCTGAGGCAGATACATCAGCAGCATCTGTTACATGCAGTGCTGAACATTAAAATACATACTGAGAGGAAGCAAGGTGGGAACCCGGAGCAGATACTCAGTTCTGGATGTGGTTCTGAGCAACCTGACCTAGTTGAAGATGTCCCTGCTCATTGCAGGGGGTCGGGCTGGATGAGCTTTGAAGGTCCCTTCCAACCCAAACCTTTCTATGATTCTATTTCCCCTCCTGGACTCAGGGAGGTGAGGGTGGTCTCTGCCCAAGGGCTGGAGGCTGCAGCCATCCTCAAGCAAGGCCTCTGCCTCCGCAGGATCCAGTGAGTGCAGAGCTGTTTTATTTAGTTGTGTTAGCAAGGCGATGAGGGGAAGGATGAAATTGCTTTGTGAAAGGGGCTTGGGTAGGGCAGCACATCCATCTCAGTGTGCGGCAGGCAGCTGCTGCCAACAGTGAAGAGGAGGACATAATCAATACTCTGTAGATGAGTCTGGTTTTTTATTAGCACAACTGACAGCTCTGACCATCTGTCCCCTTGTGTCATAGGAAAATCATAGAGTCTCAGGCTGGTTTGGATTGGAAGGGACCTTAAAGCTCATCCAGTCCCAACCCCTGCCACGGGCAGGGACCCCTTCCACTAGAGCAGCTTGCTCCAAGCCCCTGTGTCCAACCTGGCCTTGAACACTGCCAGGGATGGGGCAGCCACAGCTTCTCTGGGCACCCTGTGCCAGCGCCTCAACACCCTCACAGGAAGAACTTCTGCCTAATGTCTAATCTGAATCTTCCCTCTTTGAGCTTAAAGCCATTCCCCCTTGTCCTGATCTTACATATCCCCAGGTCTAGGATCACTTCTTATGGTGGGACCTAATTCTGCCCCTAAAGTGGGGCTGGGAGATGATGACAGCGACACTGTCTTCACTGGGGACAAGATCCAAGCTGCTTTAACAGCAAAGCAGCCTTTTTGCCTGGAAGGGAAGCACAGAGATGTGATACGTGTCCCCAGGCTGCTCTCCTTCAAGGGCGCTGCATATCAGATGGACAAATGTTGCAGGACAATAAAGGTGATGAAAAAACTCCTGTTTCTGGTCTGTGAAATGTGGTGAGGCCAAGAAAGACAAAAAAGTAGGTTCCAGATTGGCAATAACTTTTTGGTTTTTTTTGTTCTTTTTTCAAGGAAATCCCATAAATTGTTGTTTCAAGTCAAACCATGTGGATTAAGGGCAAAGTGATGCATTTGAATCCTAATTTTTTGTGTACCCAAGAAAGCAGAAAACTCGAGTGCCATTGGCATAATGACTTTAGAAACAATCACTTCAGGCTTTACCTGAAGCAGCATCAGACATATCAATGGCTTTGCTGAAATGGCATTTTTAGGAGAAGAAAACCCAAAACCAAAGAAAGCAAACCCCAATATAAAATATATATTATGTATATCATATAAAATATAATATATATATATATATATATAAAAAACCCCAAACCAAACCAACCAACCAAAAAAGCCACAAGGAATGGACATCAACAAGCGATACCTTAAGTGTCCCCTGAAGGAGCCGGAAGAAGCCTGTGGATACCCAGCTATCACTGAAAAGGTACACCAGCATCGTTATGAGGCTCCTTCAGAGCTCTGTGGTCTCAGCAGGATGGGTACAGACTTCATCCGCTGTAAAAGAAGGAATACGTTGGGATAGGTTAATAATCTTTTCCCTGTTTTCCCTGTTTTTCTTGCCCTTTGCAGCCTTCCACACCTTTCTGGATTGATTGCCACCCTTGTTTTCAAAACCCTCTAATGTTGGTTTTGCTGTTACCCTGCAGCTGCATTTCCCTCTGCTTACTCACCCCATCAGCTCTGAGCCTCTCTGAGTACCTATGAGTGTCTTCTTTTCAGTCCTTTCATGCCCTGTACCTGAGATTGTTTTGTTGTCCCTGTAGCATGTTGAGATAGTTGCTGGCTTCAATTTCCACCCTTTAGATTGTCATTTTCTCACACTAGGAAATATTTCCTTGTGTTTCCTTTGAAAGATGCTACAGAAAATGCTCTTAGCAGTACATCCATGAGGTGTAAGACCAGAGGAGATGATTAGACTGCGTAGTCCGAGCTCCTCTATCCATCACAGCTTCTTGAATTTCATATAGTTAGAGCTGTATTGAGTGTGATAATATGTGCTTCTCCTTGGCTGCAGCATCCTTTCCAGATAGGCAGCAAGGATAAGCTTTTACCATAAAGCTGCTTTGCAGAAGTTACCTTCCTGACTGCTATAGGCCTTCAGCCAACAGAAACCCAAACAGGTCACCTTGCCTTTCCCCACCCAGCCTTTCACAAGGCACATGGTTGACAAGGCAAAAAGCCATCCCATTGTGCACGTCCTGTAGGCAGCAGCTTGAAACCAACAAGTCTACAGGGTGGGCACAGCCTCCCTCTGGATACAAAAACCTGATGGGATGGGGATCGGGTCCCATTCCAGAAATATCTTTATAATATCATATCTATATAATATATCTATATAATACAATATAATATCATATCTAATATGATGTTTAATCAGCTTTGTGGAGAAAAACGTGTCTATTTTCTCACTGGAGTTTGCTTGGCATCCATCTCTGGCCACTGGCAGTTCTTGTGTCCTGTACTTAAAGGACATGGCACATCTGGAAGCAAGGGGTGACATGCTCTTCTTTATGGGCTTGTGTGTGTGGAGCAGTTGTGTTAAATGAGGTACAATTTGAAGCCGTGGCACCACAAAGCTTCTCCACATGGGTTTTCTTCTTCATGGACATCTTTGGCACTAGGCGAGTCTTCTCCTTAGCTTCAGGAGCAGCAGCTTCATGGCTTCAGTATCTAAAGGTCTTATATTCAGTTTGCTCTGGAAACATATATATAGTAACATCATATTTCCTGTTATAAACAAGATACCACAAGGATGAACACTTTGCCTTTCTCCTGAGCCTTCCACCTAGGCTATGTTATCTTCCAAGCCCTCCTGGATGCTCAGCAAACAATAAGCAACTGGATTCCCCACAAGGAAAGCGAACGAACTGTGTCCTGTACACCAAAGAAGCATAAATCTGAATGGAAAGGTATTTTCCGAGAGTCTATTGTTGAAGTGTGGCAATATTATGAAGCAGATATTATCCCAGCAGGGTCTGTTGCCTGCTGGCATTCCCAGGTGCTGCGCCGGCAACAACAGCGTGGTGATCATAGCTGGGTTTGATTACCATGCGACTGTCGCTTATAAATGGTCCACGATTATACCTTGTGCTTTCTGCTCCCCTGTGATGCAGGCAGGGAAAGCAGGGGGGCAGAGGGATGTGATGGTGGGGGACTGTGGCTCTTAACCTCATGATTCCCACAGCTACCGGCAGGAAAAGAGCTGCTTGTGCTTTGATTTGCAGGTACAGGCAGGTACTTTTTTACATTTGCAGGTACTGCCTGTGCTGCCTGCCTGTCCTCTGGTACCCAAGAGGAGCACATCTTGCATCCTAGAGCACAGGGAAAGGGGATAGGGGCTGCTTGGAGCAGTACCACAAGTGTCAGAGCTAACAAAGCGAGATGTCATTTCCCCTAAGCCCAGGCACCACGCTGGGGGCTGGTGATGCTCTGGCCCATCTGGAAGGCTTTGAATGACAATGAGGGGCTGCAACAAAAGGAGCCATAGAAGCAAATGAATGACATCTAGAAACAGGGACAGAGCTCCCGCCCAGCCCTGTCCTCTTTTATTTGAGCTGGAAAATCAATGAATAAGCCTTGCTCGGAGCCCTTACCTCCAAGGGCAGCTGTGCTGAGTGCTCCAGTCATGGCTGTGCTGTTGCCTCATTGAAAGCAGGGGTAAGGGAGGGCTTCCCTCATTGCCCTGAACTCCCAGCCTTGTTCTGGGAAGGAGAGGGAAAACCAGCTCAGCAGAGGTGTTTCCAAATCACAGTGGCAGGAGGGAGCTGAGCTGTACCCTGTGCCCTGGTGCTCCCCATCCCTGTGCATCCCAGCAGCCTGTGCCCTTGATGCTCAGATACTTCTCTCCCTCTTCTATGTGAATGTCAGCCAATTTATCTAATGATCCCAAAGTGTTTTGAGGAGGAGGGGTAGGTGAGCAACGCCAGATGCTGGGGTAGGTACCAGAGCGGTTTTACATTGACAAATACGAGGCTGCCTGAGCTTTTCCATTACAACTCCGTGCTTCTGGTTGCTCTTTGCTTTTCTTTTGTCACCTTGTGGGCTGAGGTTTCCTCAGCTTAATCTCCAACTGAAAGTGAGATGTTTCTCCTTTGTGTTAATTGATTCCCTCTGCTGAAGCTTTGGGTCAGAAGGATGGGAAGAAAGAGGAGACAGAAAGGACGTGACTTCTCCCTTCTGAAAAGGATGCTGGCTGAATCTTTTTGCCAAGCAGGGAGGCGAGCTGCCACAGAGTCCCATCACGAGCCAGGTTTTGGGGCTGGCATGTACTTGGTGTGTACCCATGCTACATCATGTGTTCCCTATAGCCTGACAGCAGTTAAGCAGCAATGTACTTTTTAAGCTGCAAAGTAAAGACTTCAGAGCTTGTTGCTGCAAGGCTGAGAATGAAAGGTCACAAGAAAATCAAGCCAAGTGCTGCACAGGCATCTTAGCAAGGTGTCTCTCATTTTCTCAGGGCACTCTGCCTAAAATGCAGGCAACAATGCTAGCCTGGGTCCCAGTGACCCACTCTCCATCAGGTAAACCCCATTACAGCCTCCCTCTCATTCTGTTTGTTCCCTTTCTGGATCACATCCAGTTTTCTTTTAATCCTTTTGTTAAAGAGGAAGTGCATCGGCAGCATCCAGACCAAGTGCGTGTCTCATCCCTGCATCACCCTGGGGTGCTGGTGACTGGGGAAGGGGCTCATGGATGAAGTGGGATCAGCTCAAACCACAGCCCATGGCTCAAAGAAGCTGAGATCCCCAGGGTAGCTTCCTAAAGAAGAGGGAGGCAAACCACCGTGATGGAGCCTTGCATTAGGATTCCCCCTTGCAACCTTAAATGACTGCATGTAGCATTTACAGTGCTGCCTGCTGCTCCCTGTGTGCATGACGAGGTCTTTGTAACTAATTCATAGGAGATGCATAGCCAACCATACCTACAGAGCATACCACAGATTAAATTTAACATCAAAGAGCAATTGTGGATGTTTCTTGGCATATATAGGCCACCTAGTTTAACATTGCAGCCATCTCTGTGGTTAACTGCTTCGGTCCCTGGATGAAGCCATGCAGCTGTCAACAGCTGGAAGGCTCTTGCAGAGCAAGAAAGAGCATCCACCGCAGACCTCTTTGCATATGTGATGCTTTCAGAGCCACAGCTGTACAGGCCAACTCCTGGCAACAGTCAGAGCATGACCATGAAGGTGAATATTCAAAGCAGGACCCTCACTAGAGCTGGGGCTGCTGGTCTGAGGCAGGTGCTGCTTCCCCAGTCAATAGCCAGGCCCCCCCACTGCCACCCGATCCGTGAGCAAGTGGTCACATTCCCAGATGTGCACAGATTTCCTCCTGATGGTAATGGGGTTTTTGACAGAAACATAGGAAAACCTCATAAACAGTGAACAAAACCTTCAGCAGCTGCACAGTGGAAAGGGACCAATCTTGCTCATTGGGAGCCAAGGTTTACATCAGAAGTAAATCACCCTTCAGTGTGCCTTGATGGCTGAGGTGCACCAAGGCATCTCCCTGCAGGTAGAATGGTGCTTGTGAGGAACAGGCTGGGACAGGCTGTCCTGCAGTTGCTTATGGTATTGAAAGGAAAGATGCTTGCAGGGATAACATGACAACACCCCAGCCCTGCTCTTCTTCACCTACTGGGTCAATGTGAGTCTTAGAATCATAGAATCACGAATTGGTTTGGGCTGGAAGGGACCTTAAAGCTCATCCAGTTCCAACCCCTGCCATGGGCAGAGACACCTTCCACTAGAGCAGCTTGCTCCAAGCCCCACTGAGCAGTGAGAAGCCCTAAGTGCCTGCAAGACCCTGCTCAGAGGGACTCTGTGATGCTGGAGGAACCAAAAGAGGAGGAAAAACACTTTATAAGGAACCTGGGAGTTAGGTGCAGCACCGACCTGGCAGCCTGCTGTGCGCAGGGTACATGATGGGGACACAGTATGACAGCATTCAACTGCTCTCTTGAGAGGGAGAGCTGTAACCTGCTGCCCACAGCCAGATGTTGGGATGTGCAGGGTCCTATGCCTGTGCTTTGCATCAGGCTGAGGTCAGGCAGTGCTAGATGAGGCTAGCCAGCTCCCTCTTTCCCTGCTGACTAGGAGTGATCCACACTATGGCAGCTCATGCTGGAGCTGTAGCATTTGCTTAGTACATGGTGTCCATCAAAATAAGGGTGGGTAAATGGTATGAGCTCAGTCAGGGTAAACAAGCGGAAGTGGAAAAGAGAGAAAAAATGTTTGCCCTGGTTGCACAGCAGGGATAAAGCCAAATTCCTCATCCCTTTGCTGATGGATGTTCTATCCCTGGCAGTGTTCAAGGCCAGGCTGGATGGTGCTTGGAGCAAGCAGCTCTAGTGGAAGGTGTCCCTGCCCATTGCAGGGGGTTGGAACTGAATGAGCTTTAAAGTCCCTTCGAACCCAAACCATTCTGTGATTCTATGATTCTATCCTGTGATAGGGTTAGCACTGAGTGCAAGGCTGGATCTGATCTCCCCACCAAAGAAATGCTCAGTTATTTGCTCCTTCTTCAGTCACTTCTGCCTCTCACCACCAGCCTGAAGCCTCATCTGCCCTGGCGATGGGGCATCCTGCCTGACCTGTTGGACACAGATGCATTTAGCCTAGAACACTTAGCATCCTATGGCTGGATCCTGAGAACACCTTTCCCTTGGAGAACAGGGCCCTGGGGACCATCTAGCAGAATGGAAATGTTCCACTGGCTGCTAGCTGTATAAATATAGCGCTTGGCACCTTTATGTATATACTTTTAATGCCATGAATGCCTTTGCCAAGTCCTGTGTTTTCCAGCGTGCTCAGTTCTGTTCTCAGTATATCTTGCCAATCTACTGAACATGGTTTTAGTCCCATTGAGGTAAATAGAAATCTTCTTGCATCTGGCCCTTTCATGCTCTGGGTGCTCAGGGAGCTGCCTTTGTGCTGCATGTGGGGCCAGTTCCCAGTGCAGCCATGCCCAGGATCCATCCTCCTTTCAGGGAGTGAGGAGAAACAGCAGCATTTGGCAGAAGCACAGATGAAGGGAAATGGACCCCTTACAAGTAAGATTCAAAGCCAGGGCTAGGTTTGGAGAGAAGCAGCATGGGAGGAAGGAACAAGAGTTAATGCTGACAGGAAACATCTGGAAGGTTCTTCATTCTTAAGTGATGCTGCCTTTGTCTTGTCCCTGCATTCCCAGCTGCAGGAATGCACAGACATCCACCACCATTGTAGCTCTGGACCAAAACTGTGGTACCTCTCTGTAGCAAAAGGCAGTCCAACGCCTATGAACCACTTCCATTTTAACTAGGGATGCATAGGATGCTGTGTGCAGTGATTCTGCCTAATGTGTTTTAAGCTTAAGTGATATAAGAAGTAAGTAAGCAGCAAAAACAGTGACAAGTTGCCTTCCTTTCTAACCATCAAAATTCAGCTTGAAATACAAAGTGATCATAACAACAAAAAACAGACTTGAAATAAGGCTGTAAACCTGGCTGTGTTTCCCATCACCCTCTATTCACAGCCAGAAAGGAGCAGTTTTACCACTGAAGGAACACCATCACCAGACACTGAGTCTCTGGGGATGTCTATGGCTTAGGATGAGCTCCAGCTCTCACTCTTAGCCTTGACCTAGGCCTGAGTTTTAAACGCTGTACCTCTATTCCCCACATCAAGAGCCAGAAAACGTCAAATCCATACCATTGGCAGTGGGACTTCTCAGTTGTGTGGGTCAGCCTCTAGGCCAGACACAGCTTGGGCAGAGCCATGGGGTGATCAGATCTGTAGGAGTCTGAGCAGAGCAAACCCCTGGCTTTGCCTACTTTTCCAGTGTATCCTTGTGATTAGAGGTGCCTCCAGCTCTTCTCCAATACCCACCTTGCTGAGAGGCAAACTGACTCCTGCCCGTGAAATTACAGTGCTATTTTCCCAAAGAAGGGTAAAGCATAATTCCTCTGGGGCACTGGGAGGTGAGTGGGGCCAGGTAGCCAAGGAGACAAATAGCATGAAATGAAAACTAAAGCACTATCAGGGAGATAAGAGCCTGCTTTATGGGAAGTACTGGGAGCTATTTTGAGGGAGTGCAATTAGCAGTCTAGAGCTCTGCCTTTGTGGGAAGGACATACGAGGAAGAATGGGGCGTTCATTGTTACAACCAGAACTTGCTTATCACAAGGGTGAGTTCCGCTTATGGTTGGGAAGGGTTCTACAAAGGCTATGTACTCCCAAATTACATTGAAAGTAAGTAGAAGCAGCTTTCCTAGGGTCACATCTGACAAATCCCACTTGTTTTATAAAGAAAACTCTTTATAGGGAAATAAAACCCCTGCAATATTCACAGTTTTTACTCCTATAGCCCTAAATCAGTGGAAGCGCCTTGGCTTGGTGTCCAGGGACCTAAGCCCCTTGCAAAGCACACCCATACCTTTGTAACCTTTAAATTATATGTGGTGACTTTGTGAGAGTTCCTTTACGCACTCCGGTTTGTGCCTTAGCGCAGAGCCCTTTTTGATTATACAAGTCCATTTCCTCCCATAGAATCACAGAATGGTTTGGGTTGGAAAGGACCTTAAGATCATCCAGTTCCAACCCCCCTGCCATGGGCAGGGACACCTCACACTAAACCATGGCACCCAAGGCTCTGTCCAACCTGGCCTTGAACACCGCCAGGGATGGAGCATTCACAACCTCCCTGGGCAACCCATTCCAGTGCCTCACCACCCTCTCAGTAAAGAATTTATTCCTTAGATCCAATCTAAACTTCCCCTGTTTCAGTTTGAACCCATTACCCCTTGTCCTGTCACTGCAGTCCCTAATGAAGAGTCCATCCCCAGCATCCTTGTAGGCCCCCTTCAGACACTGGAAGGCTGCTCTGAGGTCTCCACGCAGCCTTCTCTTCTCCAGGCTATGGTGAAGCTATTATAACAATTCAGCCTTGTGCTTCCTTTTTCAACCGAAACAGCTCCAGCAAACAACCCAAACACCTTCACTTAGCAAAACACCACATTTGTGCTGTACTTGCTAATCAACAGAGGTTTCCTGTCTTCCTTTTGGGGTATAACAGCATGTCAACATACATCCAATCTAGGTCTGCACTGTGGTGGCGCTGACTCTGCAGTGAGTTGCGCACCAGGCTGTGGGCATGGACCCTCTTCCTGCATTACTGATGCTGTAACACCAGACCCAAAGCCACACAGCTCCCTTACTGTGTGTAGGGCTGCAGAGCATCCCCCTCTGCATGGAAAGGCCATTGCAGGAATACTCTGTGCCAGTAAGGTATCATTAAAAAAACCCCAACAAAAGCCCCCCATCTGGACAGGGTCACATAAGCTTGTACAAACTGTTCATCCACTTGGTGAATTAATGCAAGAGGGCAGAGATTTGGAGGCAGGAGCCCAGCAACAGCTCTAATATTGAGGCTGCTGCTCAGGGCAGTTCCTGCTCTTACTGAAGGATGACTTGAGAAGGAAAGTCCAAGTGAATACAGAGGGTACTAAAGGACACATCCCACTCCTAGGGCTCTACATTCAGGTTTGCAGCTTTGTTCCCCCCTCCTCTTTTAGGTGGGTTGTAATGTTAAGTGCAAACAGGCCATTAAGCGGACTTGTACCAGCAAAATGACCCCTCTGACTGCAAAATGTCTTCATTTAATCGGCAAAAGAAAGCCTCTAGGCACACAAGAAGTCCTTTGCCTGGTTTATAACAAACAGCAGTCACCATGACATTTTCAGCGGTCTAAGGCAATGTGTACCTTAAGGTAAAAGATGAGTGTTTTCAACTGGCTTTGTGAGCATTTGTTAAGTCTCACACAGTTATACCCAATGTGCCCAGTATAAACAGAGGGTTCATATTTTACAGACATGGGAGCTCATTAGGGCTGACCTAAACCTCCTGGCACAAGTAACCGCCAGGTTCCTCAAGGGGACAGCCAGGAAAATGACAGTGAATTAATTAAAACCTACCTGCTTTAATCCTATAAAAGGAGTCTGGGGAGAGTTTAATGAGATCTAAGCTCACACGTGTTGCTTTTCCATGGTGTGTTGCTTTTGGCGGTGTAATACCCCCGGCTTTCTCAACACAGCATGACAGGCCCTTGCTGCTGCCACGTTGGTAGGATGGGCTGTGGGGTTGTCCACTGAAAAGAGCCTTTTGCTCAAACTAACCTGAGGATAAAGTGCTATTGGAATGGGTTGGTGGCTCCAGCACCCCAGGGGCTGGGCTCACAGCTTGAGGTCATAGAATCATAGAATGGTTAGGGTTGGGAAGGACCTTAAGATCATCCAGTTCCAATCCCCTGCCATGGGCAGGGACACCTCACACTAAACCATGGCACCCAAGGCTCTGTCCAACCTGGCCTTGAACACCACCAGGGATGAAGCATTCACAACCTCCCTGGGCAACCCATTCCAGTGTCTCACCACCCTCACAGTAAAGAATTTCTTCCTTAGATCCAATCTAAACTTCCCCTGTTTCAGTTTGAGTTTGAACCCATTACCCCTTGTCCTATCGCTACAGTCCCTGGTGAAGAGTTCCTCTCCAGCATCCTTGTAGCCCCTTTCAGATACTGGAAAGCGGCTCTGAGGTCACCACACAAATGAGGTCACACCAATCAAAGAGGTGGGGTGAGGAAGAAAGGAGGATGACAGGGACATGGCAGGGCAGTGAGCGGGGACTTTCTTCATAGGGTGGCAAATAGATTTGCTCTGTTGTGCCTGAGACTGTCTCCAGAAGAAACCAGTGCTTACAGCAAAACCCAGCAAACGGTGTAGCTGGGCTTGGGCAAGCTCCAGGGTACTTGCTGTAGTGGAAAAATAAAACCACAACTGGTTTCCCTCCTAAAAACAAGAGTGGGAAGCAGGAGGAACAACAAACCCCAGCTTGATTTCCAATAGGTCCTTGACTTTTAAAACTAATGTAGGTTGCATCTGGCTTTTTTCCCCGTAACATGAGAGAAACCGATTTAATTTCACTTGTAGCGAAGTAGAAGATTAGATGGGGCTAAATGTGTGTGTAGGCTGTTTATTAGCAAATGGAAGCGAGCAGTGAAGGAAAACAAACAAGCTTGTTGTAGGGAGACTTTGTCACTGTATCGCCGGTCACAGGCTCCCCAAGGAAAAGCGGGCAAGCTCCTAATTGGACTTACACAGCACTGAGCAGCTGGCGAGGATCCCTGCTCCAGAGCAGGAGAATTGTGCAATTTGGCTTCATTGAAAAAAAGCCTGTTTCCCGAAGGATGCAGCCCTGGGTTTGCTCAGTTAAGGCTGCTGGGAAGGTTTTCCCTCGGGATGTGTTCAGGCATTTAGCAATTGGTTAAAGTGCTCTGAGTGGGAGAACTATTGCCCCCAGCCATAGAATCATAGAATGGTTTGGGTTGGAAGGGACCTTAAGAACATCCAGTTCCAACCCCCCTGCCATGGGCAGGGACACCCCACACTAAACCATGTCACCCAAGGCTCTGTCCAACCTGGCCTTGAACACCGCCAGGGATGGAGCATTCACAACCTCCCTGGGCAACCCATTCCAGTGCCTCACCACCCTCACAGTAAAGAATTTCTTCCTTAGATCCAATCTGAACTTCCCCTGTTTAAGTTTGAACCCGTTACCCCTTGTCCTGTCACTACAGTCCCTGATGAAGAGTCCCTCCCCAGCATCCTTGTAGGCCCCCTTCAGATACTGGAAGGCTGCTCTGAGGTCTCCACGCAGCCTTCTCTTCTCCAGGCTGAACAGCCCCAACTTTCTCAGCCTGTCTCCATACAGGAGGTGCTCCAGACCCTGATCATCCTCGTGGCCTCCCCTTCTCCCCTGTGCTGCAGACCATCTCTCTGGTGACAGTGATGCCTGTGTGGCTCATGAGTCACCTCTGAGCAGCAGTGCCTTGCTCCAGCGAAGCAGACTCACTTCATTTGTCTTACAAATTGCATTCATGCATCCCAATATGGTTTTGATTTATTTTCCATCACAACGTAACAATGGTATAAAGTCTGCATAGGTGATGCTTTCTAAGCCCTTTCTTCCAGCAGACCCCCTGCCTATCCCACCATTTCCATCTTGTCATAGAATCATAGACTCTTTAGGGTTGGAAAGGACTTCAAGATCACTTAGTTCCAACCCCCCTGCCATGGGCAGGGGCACCTTCTACTTAAGAATCTGATTATTCCTTCCTAAGCGTACTCCTTTGTACTTTGTGCAACTGCCTCCTGTTATTTTCAGACTATTTCTTTAACTCATCAAGACCCTTTTGAATTCTCCTCTTGCCAAATGTGCCTGCAGCCCCTCCCAGATTAATGCCACCTGCAAATTTAATAAGTATGCTCTCATTCCATCATCTCAGCCATTAATGAAAACATTGAATAACATCTGCTAACAGGAGTGATCACTGCAAAATCCCAGCTGATGAATCATTCCAACTCGACAATTAAATGTGAGCAGTTTTAAGCTACCCTTACACTCAGTCTATAGAAGCTGCCTTTGGGCCATGCTTCTTGTTTATGAGTATGTCACAGAAGACCAGCATCATAAACCTTACTGAAGTGAAGACGCATGACATTGACTGTTCCTGCCTTGTCCACAAACCCTATTACCTTGTCAAGGAGGAAATTGAATTGTGTTGACACGATTTATTCCTGACATATTCCTATTAACTTCAACTTTTCTCAGCTTTATCATGTAGGTGCTTGCAAAAAGAATGGTTTGATTATTTGTTACCAGGTTTCTGTGCAGAAATAGAAGTTAAGCTCATGGCTCCATAATTTTCTGTCTCCCTTTATCCAAATGAAAGGCTTTTTCTCTGCCTGGGGAGCAGGATTTGCAAAAGCTGTCCATTATTATCAGAGAGTAACCTTAGGTCAATGTTTCCTTTAGGCTTTTGAGAAATCTCTTCATCTGCACAGAAGAGTATGAAAACCAGCAAAGATGACGCTCATGCACTGTCTGTCTCTAACGTTGCTCATTTTTGTGGTATACAAAGCAGGAGGACTTTTCCCCTGCACTCTGAGCACCAGGTAATGCCTACTGCTCTAATAGGAACAGAGGTGCCCTGCTGCAAACATCCTGAGCCCACTCATTCACCCACTGCTGCATTAGAAATGTGTGACCATGCTCAGGTCCAGCAGAAGACCATCAGGCTGATTTTAGAATAACCGGCTTCTCGGTTTGCTGCTTCTAAAGAGAGCTCCAATGATGAGAGTTAGTAACCGGTGATGCCATTTGCATCTTTCAGGAGGACAATGGGAGAGGAATTAAACAGCACCACGATACCGCCAAGTATTATGATGCTAATTTTTCATAGAAAGGGTCAGAGGGCTTGAGGCAGTTGTGAAAGGGAGCCTCTTCGTGCTCCATCACCCTCCCACTCCTCACTGCATTTTAGTTGGAAGCAGAGTGCATGTCAGTACTGGGAACACTGGGGAGAAGTCCCTTTGCAGCCTCCCTCTGCCTTTCCTGCCTATTCTGGGCAGGAGGTTTATATTTTGGTGGTACCACAGCTACCTTATCACGGTGATATTAGTGCTCAGTTTGGGCGCCCTGGAGCAGAACAAGAGCAGAGCACTGAGCCTGGCCTTGCTCCTCCATGGGTCAGCTGCCCACTGGGACCGCAACCTCCTAGTGTGACGCTAGTAACCCTACAGTAAGGGTTTAACCTTCAGTGATGGTTATTGATAACAGATAGCCTTCAAACACAGCCTGACGTGAGCAAGCTGGCATGGCAGTAAGGCAGAGAGTAACCGTATCACAACATCACATCAGGCGTAACAGGTCTCTGTTATAAATGTATTATGGGAGGAGAGGAGCAGCAGGAAGGCAGGTAGAGGTGCACAGTGCATGCAGCCATCTGAAACCCTTTAATGCTTCAAGTGCCTTGAGGAAAACCGGTTTGGTGAGGAGCTTTAGCAGGCACAATCAGTGGCATATGTGAACAATGGTCCAGACGCGGGGGCTGAAATGAAAGCTGAAATGAAAGCTGAAAGAAAAGCCTTTATCAGTCAGCACCGTTACAGCACACACAGCTGAGCCTCTCGGGGGTTAGGCACTGAAAAGCCCCTGGCATATGGGGAGGCCAGCCTCTTCTTTTAACCCCTCCCCAGCCTGACAGATTGGGGCATGAAAGGCGTGGATCATCCCTCAGGAACAAGGAGCAAAGTCTTCTTGTTCCCTAGTGCTGATGGCACAGCAGGGTGACGGTGCCAATGGGCTTGCTGCTCAGCATCCCTGCCTCTGTGACTGCCTGCATGAGCGTGCTGCTGCTCTGGGGAACAGGGCTTTTCCACTCAACAGGCATGGAAAAGCAAGGACAGCAGCAGGCATAGGGGTGTAGCGCATGGGGGATGTATATTTTGTGTTACAGGGCTTGGTACCTACTCTAGGTACCTCCCCCTCACCACTGGGATATGTGAAACTGGGCCTGTTTGGGAGGCTTGGATACAGGATGGGAAAGGGCTATGCAGGCGGTGAAGATGGAAAGGAAAACTGGTGGTGAAGAGGCAGGATGGGTGCAGGGAAAGGTCTGGCAAGGTGAAGACTAGGTAAGGCTGGGGGTTAATCTGCTGCTGAGAAGCAGGAAGATAAGGAGAAACCATGGGTGGTGTAGGACAGGAGGATGTGGGAGGGAGGGAAGGTGGGGATACAGGCAGTGTGCCATTTTGGACTGAAACCTTTAGGATACCTTTATCCTATCCAGTTTCCAGTAATAACCATGAAAGCCTTCCTCTCTGGGGCCAGCATCACTGAGCCTCATTGGTGTGTATGCTGGAAGGGATGATCCTTTAACCACGCTTGCAATCACTGCTGGTGAAGAATGGATTTTCAGCCCTCAACTAAAGCCCTATTAAGTTGATGTGAATCAGATCCAGTAAACGATTCCAAATTAAGTTGGGCAACAGTCTCTATATGAAAAGTCCAGTTAATGAGAGCGTTGTATCCAGAGGGTGATGGGTGGGTGGAGGAGGGGGCTGCGCCATGCACAATAGTCTCTCAGTGTCATATTCTGCACAGAGGGGGTTTTAATTTATTATTCCATGCTGGAATGACACAAAGGAGGAGAAAATAACTCCTTTTCTACCCCCAAACTGGAAATGAATATTGCAGCTGTGCAAGCAGCACTCGCCCTGATCTGCCTGAGAGAAAGGCCCCAGTTAAATAAGGGGAGGTTCTCAGCAGCCAGCAAATTGTGTTACAGGGGAAGAGATTCAAGCCTCTCTTGTTTGATGCTGGTTTGCTTATTGAGCAGTATTAACCCTTCTGGCTGCTGCTTTGTTTGCTGGCTGGAAGATATCCCCAGAGAGGCTCCCTGGGCGAGCTCGGAGTGACCTTACCCTGGCGCAGCTTCCCTGCATCGGTCATGGGGCCACCTATAACCACTGAATAACCCCAGCATCTGCGTCGCTGCCTCATTAGGGGGCTGAGATTTAACACTGTATAGCCAGCTCCCGTGTGCCCTACATTGGAAATTAGCTTTCCAAGGGGAGGACTGGGACCAGCTGAAAGGGAAAGAAGATTCATTATTAGCAGTGGGGAGGGAAGGGATTTCTTTCCATTGCTAACCGCACTGGCTTCCCATAGGATCTGCCTTGAGGATCTTCCTTTTGATTTTCTTTTGCTAAGCAATAAGCTGAGCTGTGGAGATAATTTGTCTCTCGGTGCTTTCGGCTCTGCCTTTGCCACACAGTGGGGTATGAGATGCAAGGCTTAAGGATTCATTGGATGAATCAATGGACCCTGGTATTTCTGCAGGGGAAAGTGTAAGTGGGGTGAATGTTTCTGACAGGGAGCAGATCCAAGGTGAGGATACAGAGAGATGTGGGATCCCGGGCTGGAGAAGAACCTCCCAACCTCCCACATCTCATTAAAAAAACATAAGAACTGAGCAAAAAGAAAAGAAAAAGAGTTAAAAACTGAACTAAAAATAGAAGCAACAGAAGTGCTTACAAATGAAAATAAATGAGGATATTCTGTGGCTTAAAAAGTTGAATGCGGGTATGGAGAAGTGAATGGCAGAGAGGGAAATCAACAGGATGGGGCAGGGTTAAAACAGGTAAATATTGACAGCATGCAATATGTAACATTTGCTAGCTATAAAAGCAGGAAAGGATTCAGATCCAGGCAGCAATGAGAAAAGAGAACAGCAACCATCCCCACTGATTAAACAGCTTAAGCTGAACGATGCGACAGTCAATGACCAGGAAACAGGCAAGAAAGAGGAAAAGGAAAGCAACCAAATGAGATGAAGGATCAAACTTGGACCTTAATGTTACTTGGATTAATAAGGCACATCCAACTTTTAGGTCAGACCCTAATGTTTTTGTTTTCTATTTTATTCTCCCTGGAGAGCAGTTACACAATGCAGTGTAAGGGTAATGGCTTAAAGTCTGAAGTAGGCATCCCCAGTCCTCCAGCAGCTGAGATACTGTGTCCCTCCAGCCTCCCCCCCAGCCTGCGTCTCATCTGGTTGTTGCCCAAGAGGTTCTTCTGAACTATGACTTGTTCAGGGCTCTTCCTATTTGCCTGTGCAGCCTCCGAGCTGCAACTGGAACAGTAAACCATACGAATTGCTGGTTTGAGGCAGCAAACTTGTCCCCTGTGAGGGTCAACATGTCCTCTTGGATTCGGGGAATGCAATTACATAGCTGCGTACAATGAGAAGGGTTGATGTTCATATTGGGAGTAGGGAAAAACCACAATAAAAGGACTGATTTCAAGGAAATTGCTCTGATTTGGGGTTTATGAGAGGGAGAACAGCATTCCTCATCTGCTGCTCACTTCAGGGATCCTAAGCCTTCTACCCTATTCTGTACTGTGTGTGAGAGATTAAAAGAGCTGCTTTTTTTCCCACTATATTAAAGAACTGGAGATTATTCTCCTCCTTTAAATAGAATTGAAAGAGAAATAAAATCCAGCTATGCATTCTCTTTCAAGATTTGAGTTGGACATGTTGAGATAGCCTTCGCTGTGATTTATATGCACCAATCGTACCTGAGGGGGAGTATGAATAACACTTGTCATGAAGAGATTGTGGCACATCCACCTCTCTCCTCATTATTAATCCCATGGGCAGAGAGGTTTTGTCATTAGCCTCTTTAGCTTCATAGCCTCTGGTTTAGGGACTGGCTTCAGGCAGGGACAATGTGAGGCAGGGAGGGATCTCCACGACCACTCCAGGCCACTCATCCGTCTGGGTCCAGGGGAAACCTCTCATTGCATCAGGATGATCCTCCTTGGTTTGTGTGAGACAGAACAGGATATGTTATTGACAGGAAGCTCTGGAAAATGTGGAGATGGGGTTGGAAGGTAAAGGAAGTGTAAGTCAGGGTGCATTTGCACGGGCTGGTTATGATTCAAAAGCTGACGTCAATATTTGTCTGGAATTTGGCTCCATCCCCAAGAATGCAAGCAAGTTGTCCTGCAAAGCTTCTCCCTCAGCCGAGGAGAGTGTTTAGAGGAAGGAGATGATGTGTTATTGTTTCCACAGGGATATGGACCAGGCCACCTGGCTTAGCCACTAAGAAGCTCTTTTGCACCTGGTATTAAACGCGCAAAGACCATCTCAGGACAAGCGTATGGGTCCATGATCCATGACGCTGCTGCTGCAAACACTGATGGGTTTATACCCCTGGGGGTGCAGCCCCACTGTATCTGAGGAAAGAGAACACAGGGACCCTTCTTGTGGCTACTGTGCTAACCAGTGACAGTCTGAAACCAATGCTTCTGGTGGGAGAAGGAATAGATAAAACACGTTGAGATGCTTGGATGAAGCAGAGGATACAGACCCAGTAGATTTGGGTCCCTGTGTCACCTTAGCCAAAAATCTGCAATGCAATGAGTCGGCATGTGTATAATCTGTAGGAAAGAGGTTCAAAGAGAGACTTTGCTGTTTTCTATCTTAGCAACTGCCCCTCACCAGTACAATCCCCTCAGCTGACCATTTCTTTCTGTGATGGCACGTCACTGCCATCACAGCACGACGTACTATCAGTGCCATGGCGTCCTTTGCCCATCTTCCCTCCCAAGCCCTATGCAGCTGGTTTGTGCACGATTGCTTGAGTCAGTTCAATAGTTTAGCTTCTGTTCTCACCATATATCATGTTGTTGTGCCTTTATATTACTGTTTGTTTTCCTGGACCCACTGTTTCTGTTGTGTGTTCATAACAGTGTTGGCCTGTTTCTTCAGTGCCTGATTCTGTTGGCTACACAAACCCACTCTGTTGGCTGCCTGATCCCGTTCAGTCCCCACACAACTCTCTGCAGCTTCTATCCATGTGGATTCACCTACCACCTCCCAGAGATATGGACACCCATGGCAATGAACACAATGCCCATGCATCACCCATCACACATACTGGGAAACCCCACTCCGAGTCCCTTCATCAACACCTGCCTGAGAGCTTACAATAAAGCAGCCAGAGTCAGAGATAAAGATGATTCAGCCTTTTGCAGGCGTCTAAAATGTGAAATCAGGATTATTTTATATCATGTGTGAAGCAATGAGTAAGAGCATTTGTGGAGGGAGAGGTAGTACCTCTCATGAGCATCACTCCTACAGCCGGGAAAAAACCCACAAGCCTGGGTTTTAAATATTAAACCCAGATATAAAAGATATGGTCATGCGTATCTATCTCTGTTAATTAATGCAGATGTCAGTGGATGCCAATTAATTTCAGTGCGCTGGGCTTTTTTATGGAGAGGGGAGTTAAAGACTGGAAGTTATTACACTCCTCTCTGGTGTCATTCAATGTGCTGAACCGCATTATGCCTGGGTAGCTCCACATAAACACCGCTGAGTCAAACCAGAGATTATATTTGGTCTCTAACAAGTCTGTCTCAGTTTCTAATTTTGTGACATGAGCCACACTGGTGCATAAGTGGGAAGCAAATATGTGGAGTATATAAACAAAATCAGGAATATGAGTCACATCCAGCGCTCAGGTCACTGGGAAAAAACCACGTACTCTCAGAATGGTGATTGGTGGGTCCTATGCTGGGACTATGGCTAGTAGAGAAGACCTAGCACGTAGGTCAAAAGATCAGCAACCCCAGGCCAGTGTGGTCACTAGGAGAAGGCTTTACCCTGCAGCAGTTTATGCCTATTCTATGGAAAGGAGTACAAGAAATTTCTCACCTTTTCAAAGTCTGAAACTGGCTTTTTTTCTCTCTTCCCACAAAATGCCCTTTGTGGAACAAGCAGTCACGAGCTCCTCTAATTGGCTTCGTCTCAAGGATAAAGATTTCCTTTCTGGAATCAGTTGGCAAATACACTCCTGGAGTCGCCTCTAATTTGGACAAGTGATCCTTCCCTTTTCTCAAGTTATTGGGGATGTAAGTTCTACTTAGAGCCTTGAGGTGTAACAGCTTTTAGAGGCTCTTTCTTCTGAAGAAGTGATGTTATAGGGCACTTTAATTATGAGGAGGTAATAACCCAGTTAAAAATGACAGCTGGATCCCACTCTTCTCTTCAGTGCAGCTAATGACCAACCACCCCCTTAGTCATTCCCACAGGAAGGAAGTCCCAGTGTCTGGATACCAGCAGACCAGGGGCCCTGAATTCACAGTGCTGAGAGCATCTTTGGCAAATTAATCTCATCCTCTTGGCTTCCTACTGAAAGCTGCAGTCAAAACTTTTTGCCTGTTGTTACTGCTTGGCTGGGTTTTCTCCCTGATACTTCTTTGTCCTTTCTCTTTTTTAGCAATCTTTGTGTTTTTGCAGGGAAAAAAATATCCTTTCTTGGCAGCTGTTACTGCAAGAACTACTGAGTAACCCCTTTTTATCTGACAAACTGATGAGGGCAGGTTAATTGGTGCTATTTCTGTAGGTCTGCATACAGAATGTTTGCCATGCCTTTGCCCTTTCGAATGAATACAGGGTAGAGGTGCGTAGGCTTTTCTTTAACAGCTGTACATGACTTCAAGTTAGACTCGATAAAGCTGTTTTCATGTTTTTCCCCCTTGTTCAGATCTTGGTGTCAGTCCTGTTATTTCTTCGTGAGAGTTATTTCAAGCATCTATTCAATAAATGTGATCGTTTTCTATTAATTTGTTTGTTCTTCATGATATCAAGCCAAAGTCTGCTATCAGACCTTCAAGCTGAATGAGACAAAAGCATAAGCGTGTTGATTGTGGAGGGAAACAGCCTATTTAAATGCTCATGGATGAGTAACTGGAACATTCAAACCCTCATGCATCTATCAAGCATGACCCCTGCAATACAGACGCATTTTGTCACCTCTTTGGGTTAAGGAATGTGATTAAAGGTAAAAAGGCATTTGAATGAGGCTCCAGCCCATCCCTAAGCCAAAAGCTGCCTCTGGTTTCCTGGTTTCAGGATAGCAAATCTCTTTCAGTGCCAGGAGTAGAGAAGGAAGGCTGAATATTGTCTATCATTTCAGTACCTTTGTGCTCTGTGACCTGAATCTCACAAAGCCTGTTTCAAGGAGCACACTGGGATTTCTTGCCCATCACTGCCACCCTGGAGACATTGCTGAACTTTTTTGTAGCAGAGTCTAAGTAGACATTGAGCCCATAAGCTGCTTCCCCGGGCACAGCGTACTGTCCTTTCATACTGTTCTTTTATTAGTTTGTGGCTGTTCCGATGTCTCCAGTGAACAATGCTTCTTTGGTATGAAACTGATATCAGCAGTGACAGCTATGATTACCATCCTCTTTTGATTACTTGTATCGCCTCACTATTTATTCTCCTGTCACCGCTCACCTCTGTTTTGGGTCAAGTCTGCTCGTCTTCAGTCCTTCTCCACGGTCATCATGATCTATCTTAAACCAGGCTTGAAATAAGTAATAGAAAATTGAATACTTCTTTGAAATCACTTTTGTTGTGTAGGTTTTATTCCACAGAATAAATGAAAAGAGAAAAAATAAACCACCAAACCCTGGCATTAACACAATTCCTCTGGTAGTTAGAATTTGGAAGCTCAGCAATTAGAATAACTAACACAGATATCCCTTTCAAAAGTAAGATTTACTTTGTCTAGTTTAGTTCTACAATGTGAAGAGTTAAAACCAGATATTCTTCTTGACATCAGTGTAAGACGTTCTAGTTAGAGACTAGCAGGTTGCCTGTATACACTGTAGAGCCCATGCTGTTATGTTGTAATAGGAGTATAGAGACTCTATCAGAGCTGCTCAAGAATGAATGTGATGAACAACAGAGTGGGACTGTTGCAGACAGGGATGCTCCACAATCCTGTTCTTCTGCTTGTCTCTCTTCACAAAAAAGTGGAAAAAAGTGAGAAGAACAAGAGAAAACCATGTAGGCAGCAAGGAGCGAAGAGAAATAGGAGAGGAAGCTAGACTTGCAAGATCTGAATTGTGCATCATAGAGTGATCGCACGAGGTGAGGTGAGAGACTTGATGCAAGATCATAAACACGACGAAGAAGGGAATTGAATTAATCACACCTACAGAGGATAGCAAAGCAAGAAGTGATGCTAAGGATTGGTTTTACAGCTCTCTACCACCAGATGCGGACTCCCAAGGAGAAGGACAGCAGGATGGAGTCCTTCTCACCAGCTCTCCTCACTGGCGGTGTGTGTGGCTTAGTTACTGGCCGGGAGCCACTGAAGGCACAGGAACAAGCTCGCTGTAATTGCATTCTGCAGTGCAGGGAAAGCTGCTTCTCTCCCAATAAACCTATGTGCAGCTGAGGGTAAACACAAATAAAGGAGATTGTCTGCCTTCAATATAGGGAATACAGAGTTAAGTGACTTCTCATACTTACTCTGCAAGTAGTTTATCCACTGTTTATTTACTACTGCACCACCTAAAACAGTGCAGTGGTGCTCCTCAGGGCATGCCATGGTGCTCTGCCCAGAGAAAACCAATCAATCCATCATTTATCTGCAACTGGGATTTTGCATTGGCCTGGCTAGGAATATTGGCCATAAACAAATCCAGCAATAGCCTAAGCAATTCTTTTCGCTTTCCCTTTGTCAAATGAAGATGCCACAACATCCGTGTTGCAAATAAACTCCAAAATACAAAGACTGCACCAGCACCATCTTCTGTAACTTCTATTCTGTTAAATAGAACTATTGAATTCTATTAAAACTATTTTTTTGCAGCCAGAGGCGTTTCTTAGGAAAGCATCATCCCATCCCTGGAAGTGTTGCCCCATCTCTGTCAGTGCTTAAAGCCAGGTTAGACGGGGCTCGGAGCAACCTGGTCTAGTGGAAGGTGTCTCTGCCCATGGCAGGGGGTTGGAACTGGAAGAACCTAAGGTTTTTTCCAATCCAAACCATCCTATGATTTGGGTTGGATATGGGGCTCAGACACAATAAATCCAGGGCACAGAGTACCAGCAGGCACTGGCCATGATGAACAGAGGAAAGGTGAGGAGTGAAGTCCCCTGAGCCATACTCACTCCTCTGGTGGAGAGCTCCTGGCTGAGCCATGAAGCAAGGGGTGCCTGTAAATCATGGCATGGCTGATACCACCCTGTGTCCGCCAGTGGAAAACAGCAGTAAAGTGGTTCAATAATGCTTTAGCATCTTCTGCAGGTAAGTGTCAATGCATGAGGTGAGGCACTCTCAATCCCTCACAGCATGGTTTTATTAACATTTATTGAATACATACAAAAGGTGCATTTTGAATTCATATGAGAAAAAGAGGATGATGTTGTTTATACTCTGGATTAGTCAGCTGCTTACTTGTAGGCAGCAACTGTTTTAGTGTTTAAGCATGAATATTAGCACTTCAGGTTTGATGGTTTATGGAGGGGAGAAGTCCTTTATTTTCCAGTGAGCATCAAAATCATAGAATCATATCATAGAATCAAAGAGTGGTTTGGAGAGGACCTTAAAGATCATCCAGTTCCAAATCTCTTCCACGGGCAGGAACACCTTCCGTTAGATCAGGTTGTCCAAAGCCTCGTCCAACCTGGCTTTAAAATCTGTGACCTTGAACACTTAAATCACTTCTGAAAATGGATACCCTCTCTCTGCACCTTTGACATTTAAGACCTATATAGCAACTTCTGTATGTCAAACATTGCCTGCATCTGCACCCACCAAGCGGGATACCTTTTCCCTGGGAGATGCGGAATCCTTTCCATTCAACTGACAGGGGAATGGGTCAGCCCCACAGCTGTTTGTCAAAGAGCAAAGACAGGCCTGCAAGCAAGACTGTGGCCCCTACTTTTTCAGCATGCTCACCAGTGGCAATGCAGAGCTGCTTTTGGTAGTAACAAAAGGTTTTGAAGCTTCAGAGCAAAGATTTGTATCATATAATAAGTCCAAAGTGGTCTTGAGTGGCTGTTTTGAGACATCGCTGCATCAGATTCGTCCTATTGCCACACAAGCACACAGGTAAGTAAAAGACATTCTTCAAGCACTTCTTTGCTCTTTATTCATCATTTCTAGGTGGTAAGTGACACATACTCAGGCTGTATTTAATGAGACTGGTCTTTGACTCATCTTGCTTCACTCAAAGGTCCCTTCTGCACCCTCAAGGCTCTAGGTGCAAGAGGTAACGAACCCTCTGCCGACCTGCTACTGAAAAGTGTATTGATTTCCACTAGACAGTCCTATTCATACTCCTGATTGTATGTGTTTTTTCTCCTTTGAATTAGAGTCTGGCCTGAAGCCACATGACAATAAGCAATGGAAAATGTTCCAAGAATAGATAGCTTACTGTTTCCCCTTTGTCAAACATTGCCACATGGGGAACAGAAAGTAGCAGCAAATTATGCAAAATGCTTGAACAAGAATTACAAGATGTGCCCAGATAATGATAGATTTCTTGTTTGCAGTCTTATTCAACTATAGAGCATTAAAATGAGCTTTCTGTGGTGCTTTCCATGTTCGGACGGGGGCTCTTATGGCATGCTAATGAGTCCAGCCCCCCCATGCTCCACCACAGGAGCCATGACTGTCCTTGTGTTGATCAACCATCTCAGCTCTGGCTGAGGCCACAGAGCATAGCAAAAGAGGCTGGGGACTGTTTTGGTTGGATCAAAGACAATGTGCAATATGTTCTTTCAAAATTATTATTATTATTATTATTCTCAGTCATGTGTTAGAGATGTGACAGCCAGATCTGATGTTATGTAGTCTGCACCGCTTGTACAAAGCACAGATTTATTTCCTATCCTTGTATGAATGAATTTTAATCCCTGAGGAATTCTGGAATTGGGTCTACTGACATAAAAAAATAGGAGAATTCTCTGGACAGGTTCCATGACAATTAAGTAGTTGAATCTTCAGAGGGATAGAGGAAAATTATCCACTCCTACAAATAGGGAATGAAACAGGAAGACTTTCATATTTTAGGTTGGATGGAGTCTTGGGCGACATGGTTTAGTGTGTGGTGTCAGTGTCGATGGCAGGGGGGCTGGAACTAGATGATCTCAAGGTCCTTTCCAACCCTAACAATTCTATGATTCTGTATACATTTATGGCAGATAAGGAAACTGAAACTACAGCACCTAATCTCATGCTGTTGCTTTAAATACAGGTTCAGCCTCATCTTTCTCTGTAAATGCATGGTATAATACAGGATTCATGTGAAAATAGAGATGAGTGCGTGAGCATACATGTATGTGCGTGTACACATGTGTGTGTACACAGAGCCAGAGTTCCAGCTGTGCTCACCTCCAGATCAGCCCCTTGATGCTTAAGCCGTATCCTCTCCCTGTGCTTGAAGAGCTCCTTGAGAGGCTTGTGATAAATCATGAAGAGCCACACAAGTGCTCAGTGTTCATTTCTCTTAACATGAAAGCATTTATCTCCCAGTGAATCAGCTGGCGATTACTGCTCCTCTGCTGCTCTACAAAGCACCAGGTGTCAACACAGCAGAGTCGAGTACCCTAATGTGCAAAAAAGAAGAGACCCTCTCCCACCAGCTTGTTGACCCCCCTCTATGGGAAGGCAGTGAGCTTGCAGGGTTCCCCAGGATGGGAAAGATGGGGTTTGGGCTGCCCCTCATCTCCAGGAACTGTTTCATCCTGAGGGAGAAGCTTTTACCCCTTTCCATATCGTGCAGCACTTCTTGATGGCTATTCTGAACAGAGACCACCCTCCTGATCCCTCCACAGACAGACACAGCTGGTCCTCAATACTGACAGGAGTAATTCTGTTGCTCATCCTTGACCTGATGTTGCTTTCTGCCTGCATGTTGGTCAGGAAACAGGGTGGTTATTTCCTGTGCAGCAGGCCCTGGTGGCAGCTCAGTGTTTCCGTATACCTCCATTTTGTAAATACCTCTGAATTTTGGATCTGTATCATCCAAGGTTGGGATTTCAATGCAAATACGGCTAAAAGAATCTGCTGTCGCAGTTAGACTAACAGTACCAATGCATGTAATACAAGGCATAACCCTCCCTTACAGTCCTTGCCTTGTTCTATTGTTCTATCCCCTTTCTGTGAGGGACAGGGGAAAATGAGTATATAAATGGTGCCAGAACAGTACAACCATTTTGCATTTCACATATATCACACAGCTTTATTTTTCTCTCACTTTTCAGCTGTTATCACAGCATTTATGGAAGAAAGGAAATGTGTGGATGATTTGTGGAGGAACAGAATGTGTCTTGAATAGATATGTGGGTTTCCAATGACTTGGGAGCTGTCAAGATGAGTATAAAATGCTGCACGTGAGCTTGTGTATGACAGTCAGGTTTAACTATTACTACTTGGGTAGGGGCTAGGGGAGCATTGTACCTTGCCAAGGAGTATTGGGTTTGCACGGCAAGGTTGTGAGGGGCTATAGGGGTGGCTTCTGTGAGAAGCTTCCCCCATGTCCAATAAAGCCAATGCCGGACAGCTCCAAGATGGACCTACCACTAGCCAATGCTGAGCCCATTAGTGATGGTGGTAGCACTTCTGGGATAACATAGTTAAGGTGAAAAAATACATGTTTTTGTCCTTGATGGTAACTGGTGAGTGATCTCTCCCTGCCCTTATCTTGACGCATGATATGCTGTATTTTCTCTCCACTGTCCACTAGAGGAGGGGAGGGATAGAGCAGCTTTGGTGGGCACTTGGGTGAACCCACCACACAAGGCTCTTCGAACTTTGCCTCTTAAGAAAAGACGTATGGGGCCTCATGACTCTATTTGTGATGAAGCAGCCTGACACCATAGGCAGAATGGTGCAGAGAAGGAAAAATGTCAAGTCTGAGCATTTAAAGAACAGGGTTTAGAATGCTATTCAGCTAACTGGCATGCCTCAGCTCTGGGGACATCCTCTTTCAGGTCAGTCACCATTTCTGACCCACATGAGCCAATTTGTGGACTTTCTGCAGGGGTATACAAAAATCATAGACTCATAGAATAGTTAGGGTTGGAAAGGACCTTAATATCATCAAGTTCCAGCCCCCCTGCCATGGGCATGGACACCTCACACTAAACCATGGCACCCAAGGCTCTGTCCAACCTGGCCTTGAACACTGCCAAGGATGGAGCATTCACAACCTCCCTGGGCAACCCATTCCAGTGCCTCACCACCCTCTCAGTAAAGAATTTATTCCTTAGATCCAATCTAAACTTCCCCTGTTTAAGTTTGAACCCGTTACCCCTTGTCCTGTCACTACAGTCCCTAATGAAGAGTCCATCCCCAGCATCCTTGTAGGCCCCCTTCAGATACTGGAAGGCTGCTCTGAGGTCTCCACGCAGCCTTCTCTTCTCCAGGCTGAACAGCCCCAACTTTCTCAGCCTGTCTCCATACAGGAGGTGCTTCAGTCCCTGATCATCCTCGTGGCCTCCTCTGGACTTGTTCCAACAGTTCCATGTCCTTTTGATGTTGAGGACACCAGAACTGCACACAATACTGCAAGTGAGGTCTCACGAGAGCAGAGTAGAGGGGCAGGATCACCTCCTTCGACCTGCTGGTCACGCTCCTCTTGATGCAGCCCAGGATACGGTTGCTTTCTGGGCTGCGAGCGCACACTGCAGCCGGCTCATGTTCATTTTCTCATCAACCAACACCCCGAAGTCCTTCTCCTCAGGGCAAGATGATGAAGAAGATCTTCACCATCTTCCGCACAGAAAATAGTGAAGAAGTGGGTGCATGAACTTATGGAGTGTGAGACACCACATTGTGGCTGCTACACCCTGCTCTTTTGCTTTCCATAATGTTTGATGCGTTATAAGAAAGGCGCCGTTCAACCCAGTAGCAGAAGAATGCTCAAGCGATTTGTAATGAATGAGGACTTGCTGGAGTTGTTTAGTCTCTTCTCCCTTGACTGCATATTTTCCCATATTCTTTCATTTTGTTTGGTTTTAGTCATCAAACAATGTTCACAGCTTTCTTTTTCAAATTCTTTTCGGGCCACTAACAACTCCGACAGTCAAGTTCTTTAACAGAGACTGTTCTACAAAGCCCCCACTGCACCAGCGTGGTGCTTCTGACATAAACACTGTGTGAATAACTCCAGTTTCTTGTTCACAAACAGTTGGGCATGCAGCTCTGACAGTCACATTCACAGCCCTCCATGCCAAAGTAACCAGCCTGTGTGAGTGTTCAGATGAAACAAATCCCAGCAAAACAAAACCAAGGCAAGTTAATTCAAATAAATATTCAAGAGGCATTTTTGGCAGCAACAGCCCATCTTTAATGAAAGGTGAAAGGCTAATTGAGGACAATTAGCTTTGAAAAGCATTGCTTCACACTGGTCTTTCTGCTGCACCCACTGCCTGCACCATTTGCTTTCTTTCAGCAGGTTTGGATGTCAGAGTAGCTACACCCCTTAGAATAAAAGCCTACTTCATGCTGAAACCATGAGTTCAGAGAAGGAGCATAGCAAACAGAAGCACAAGCTCACAAGAGTGAGATTTCTGAAGCATCAGCTTGTAGCTTTCTATAATTTAAACTGCTGGGACTTCCTGTGCTGGAGGTCGAGCCCAAATCACTGCATTTAGTTGCTGTTGGTATTCCCATGGTTAATGTGGCTTCTATCTTTAAATCCATTTCTGGTTTAGGTCAGAATGGTGCTCTCTGGCAATGAATTTTGAGGTTTAATTATTGTACAGCATTTTCCTCGTCATTGTGAACAGAGAATCAAAGTACTAATGAGATCTGATGGGATGTGTGGAGATTGTCTGGTCCCACAGAAAGAAGGGCCGGCTCGGACCGTGATGCTTGGGTCTGGCTGGCTATAGGCAAGCTTTGAATAGTTGCCAGGGTAGGGATTGCTTCCGGGAGTTCCCACAGGTAGGTGATGAATGGATATCTCCTGTGAAAGCCATGGTAGTCCCTCCTTTCTGTACCATTTATATCTAATGGCATGCGCAACACAAATGCTGGTTTGTGGATTTTCAGATCACTGCCTGAGTTCTGGTTTGGAAAATAGCGCCATGGTTCCCATGCCCCGTTCTTCTGGCATTAAGACCAGTTTAAGCAGCAGGCAATATCCCAAAAATCAGTAGTTCAACAGTATCATATTTATATTCCTCTTCAGGTGTGGGTGAAGGCTGGTCCTGGTGATTTGTTACTACTGCTCATTGCATTAATTTGTTCCAAAAATACCCCTCCATTTGAAACTGAGAGAGCTTGACTCAGCCCCCGTATGAGATAACTCTGCTCTAGAAACCTCTCTGAGCAATAAACACTGATGTAAACTATTCCCTTTGTTTTCTTTGATTGTTTCTCCCCTGAAGTGCTCCTTTGACACCTTCATCAGTTGGACCCAGCAGCTCTTTAGCAACTGGCAAGCTCTGGCAGACCAAGTCCATGAGTGCTTTGGAGGCAGAACTGGTTTTCCACAATGGATCTGATCAGGGCGTAGCATAAGGGATCTCAGCTCTGATTGAGGCTCCTGATGATCACTGCTGTTAGGCAGGCACTATTATTAGCATCTAGATTTTGGAGTTGTTTCTTTGAAAAGCCCAGTAAAGCAATCCAGGTCTGATCTCCTGCAGGCGCTGTATTCATACACAGCGGGAAGCCTTGGTTTGGGACCTGAGTGCCTCTGAAGAATGTTTCTCAATGACAACTGCTGCAGGGAAATGGCTGTGGCTTGTCCCACACAGATATCATTTCCTTGTGAAAACAATTGGAAGCAATAGATCTGCCAGTTCTAAGAGCTTTCTGTGTACCTTTCTGAACCAGTATGTGCATTAGAGGAATGCGACAACAATAAACTTATTATCTGCCTACACAATCCCTGTAACAGAGCTCAAATCCAAGGCCCTTTGGCAGAAATGATGACTGAAACCCAGAGATGGTGCCAGATCCGGCAATGGCATGGGATGCTTCAGGCAAAATGCTGGCATCTGCACGCTGTGCCCAGCGAGTGGCATGGTGCTGGCTGTGTTGGGAAGAGCTTCCCTTGCTGTAAATGCTGCAGAGGGGGTTTCAGGGTCACTGGCTTAGTTGTACCTGTCAAAAACTCACCGCAGACTGCACTGGAAGTGACACCATCACATTCACAACTTCAGAGGCGACCTGATACTTTAGTGGTGGGTGTTACTATGCTGACTTGAAATGAGGGATCTTCTGGAGATACAGCAGTGGCCAAATTAAACAGAGGAACAAAGCTGTTCATCAAGACCAAAAATTGCTGACCTCCTTCACCTAATACCTTTCAAGAAACAAGTTGTATTTGATAGTTTAAGAGCTAATCTGACCCTGTTCACAGCCACCTAGCAATGGAGGTTAAAAAAACAGGCAATATGTGATAACACAGGCAAGGGAATTCTGAAACCTCATAGATTTGCAAGAGCACAAGGGGATTGAAGCAGTAATTCTTCAGTAATCTGACAGGAAAATAAGCAGCCTGTTTTTCACATCCTGACAAGAATGTAAATAGATAATTTATGAAATAAAGTGTTTGGAAAAGCAGATCTAGACCTCTGTACACCATAATCAAGGTGTTTATAACAGTATTAAAACGCACCTATGTAGTAAACTCATTATCGTTAGGTTACACTGCATAAAGCAACGTGTATATCTAGAGCATAATGAATGAGCAGAGGCACTGCCAGGTTTCTGAGCAATGAATACTAAGAGTTTTGAGCAATGTGGTGCCATCAGAAGACCTCTGTCAACATCAGATGCATTATAGGGATGCATATGAGCACCAGAGAACTGGGAACGAAGCAGAAAATGGGGATAATTGCTGCCTTTTTTGTGAGGCAGATTGCATTTCAGAAAGAGCACAGAGAAAAAGGAGATGTATTTAGATAAGACTAATAATACTTCCCCTGAGTTTTGGGCAGGCATGCAAGTATGCACCATGTCCCATAGATCATAACTATTTTTGTTATTAATAATGCATTCCACATATTTTTTGTAAGGACTTTGCTGAGCTTGTGTATACATAAAAGACTAAGTAGATACCAGGAATATATTGTCCTAGGGATAACATGTCCAGCTGTGCAAAAATGATTAGTGTAGGGCATGAAACCTGGTTTCTGTCAGCTTGATGGTTGTTACATGACCAGGGTGCTGGAGCTGCTCCATGCTGTTCGTCAGTGCTGGGCAACGTGGCTTTTGGATTAGCTCCTTGTGCAGTGACACTGGGGGAGAACAGAAAGACGCATTTGGGTTATCCTGTAGTGGGTCGAAATGAAATGTGCTAGAATGGCATCATCAAAGCACTCCTGTTAACTGGATGCACCTCCTTCAAAAGAAAGTCATCCCTGTGGGCTTTTATTTTCCATAAGTGCTTTTTCAGTGCAGGTCTTGGATGATTGTTCCTAAGTGCTGGAGAGGATCCTATCTGATATTCTCATACATGAAATGTACTTTGGCAGGGCAGAAAAAATCAGCAGAAATATGAGTTTTCTTGCCTCCAAAGGTAGAGTGGCTGAGCTAGATGAAAACCTGAGATCATCATTATGGGTAAGAAGAGGCAAGGGAACCTGTCAGAGATGAAGGCTATCTCTAGCTTCTGTAGTTCCTACCCTTCCTTCCCCCAATTCTGCATCACCTCACTTTGGATCACAGTCCAAAACTGATGGGTTGGTAGCACAGAGGCAGGTGTGGATGCTCTGAGAGCTGTAGCTGCAAATGTGTGCCAAGATGGCTCATAGCCCAGAGCTGTTTTCTCCCAAGCTAAAGTGCAGGGAAATCTGATGGCCCTCAAGTGACTGAGAACTTCATTATGAGAAAAGATTGGGAAAAGCTGCCCTAAAAAAGTCTGTTTCACATTTCCTACAGCTGACACGAGCCATAGAATCATAGAATCATAGAATGGTTTGGGTTGGAAAGGACCTTAAGATCATCTATTTCCAACCCCCTGCCATGGGCAGGGACACCTTACACTAGCCCAGGTTGCCCAAAGCTCTGTCCAACCTGGCCTTGAAACCTCACATAAATGGGGTGAGTCAACCTTTACAGCCAGGTATAGCATCCTTGAGGATGGTGGCTCATTCAATATGCGCTGAGCAGTCAACTTTGGTGGATCATCAGACTGCTAGGCTCATTGAGGCTGTGGTGCACTGTACAAGGCCATTAGTGGTCCTGGCCTGGAAGGCTTTGGGTGAAGGTGGGAGAGAAAAGAGGAACTCAATTTGCAGCAAAAACTCAGGGTAACTCAGGAGGCCACAGCTCTGTCTGCTCCACCTCATCCTCGTGATTGCAGGGTCACTTGGAGTTACCCCATTAAGGAATTTGTTTATTTTCTTCTCATGTGTTCCAGAGAAATGACAGAAATTGGATGAGAACATGAGATATCAGACACAGAGATGTGCAAACACGTAGAGCAGAGGTCAGGCAGAGTGGGGCCATCTGACCTGTGTAAATCTGATGTTAGATTATCAGTATTAAGCAGACAGCTCTTGTAGAGACCTGCCTGAGAAAGTTGTCATCATTTAAGCTGAACCCGGGACCAAAATTCTATCCCCAAATGCCACATTTCCACTGCCCTGTTGCAAAACTGGTGAAAGACAAGGCATGATGATCCAGTTGCATTAAAAATTGCTTCTATCTAGCTCCCAAAAGACAAGAAAAATCACCTCTGAGGTCAGCCTTGTGCCCCCCTGGTTCTGTCTGAATGGAAGCATTCACCACCATGGCTGGACTTCCTATTAGAAGTCACCATTAAAACCGATATGGAGAAGGAATTGCTGGTTGCCATCTCTAGCAAAGACAGACAAGTGATTGTCATGGTTTAAGCCCAGGCTGTAAATCAGAACCACGCAGTCCACTTCCCCCCCCACCTTTCTTCCCTCCGCTCCTGGAGGGACAGGGAGGAGAATCAAAAGAATGCAGCTCCCACGGGTTGAGATAAGAACAGTTTAATAACTAAGGTATAACACAAATCACTACTGCTACCACTAATAGTAATAATGATAAAGGAAATAACAAGGAAGAGAATACAACCACTCACCAACCAGTACCTCACCCCCACCCTGCCATGATCCAGCCCTTCCGGGAACTCTCAGTTCTACCTCCTGGGCATGACGTGCTGTGGTATGGAATACCTATTTGGCTAGTTTGGATCAGGTGTCCTGTCCCTGCTTCCTCCTGGCTTCTCCTCCTCCCTGGCAGAGCATGAGACTCACAAAGTCCTTGGTCAGTCTAAACATCGCTGTTATCAGCTCCATTCCCAAGCCGAAAGTCAAAAACACAGTGCTGCAAAAGCTACTAAGAAGGAGAAAAACTGACTACTGCTACTGAACCCAGGACAGTGATAAAGCTATTACTAATATCAAGTACCATCAGTGGTTAATAATGTTTCTTTTCCTCTGTCTGAGATGATGAGTAGCAGACTGCAATATTTAACTGGAGCTCAGCTAATTGAACGGCACACATTATGCAGAGCCTGTCTGAAACTTAAAAGCTTTCAGACACAAAAATGAAATTAGATTAACATCTAAATTTAGATTAATTACCTTATCATTAGTTAATATTAGCTACAGTGCTTCTAATGCATAAAATCCTATATTAGTACCAAGAAATAGCATCATCCTGCGACTGAGTCTACTGCAACGTATGGGCGCAGTATGTTTTCACTGAGGTGCAGTATAGATGCTGGACCAGATTTATTGCTGGCACCAAGATATATTAATGAGAGTTTTGTTCACTTACAGCAGAGAGTATTCTGGCTCACAGAAAGATATACACAAAACAGAAACAACATGGGCTATTAACCACAAGCAGACAGTCGAGAGGGGAAAGGGTTTTTTATTCAGTTATTCAGAAGAAATCTGGCTGCTTTTCTAAAACCTATCTTTTACTTAGGCAGAAGTTATTACACTCACTACTGTCATAATAAATGAATTAAAGTCTGCAACCTCTTATGGCTTAAGACGTCAAACTGGGCAATGGCATCAATTTAGAGATCTGACATAAACTTCATTTTAATTCTGCTGGATCAGAGGTCACATCAGTGATTTTGCAATCCCTCTTGTTTTTGCATGCTCCACTTGTCTCTCATCTGCCGAGTGGGATGAGGCTCTGTTGGGAGCTGCTGAAATCCATCTGGTTTCTTTGCTTACAGGGCAGGGTTGGAACAGCTCTCAGTGCCCATGGCAGAGAACCCAGAGCAATGAGGCAGGAGGCAGGACTGTTTCCTTTGGTTAAAAGCTCAGGCCTCCATAGAATCACAGAACAGTTTGGGTTGGAAAGGACCTTAGGGTCACCTAGTTCCAACCCCCTGCCATGGGCAGGGATGCCTCACAGTAGACCATGTTGCCCAAGGCTCTGTCTAACCTGGCCTTGAACACTGCCAGAGATGGAGCATTTACCACTTCTCTGGGCAACCTGGTTTGATGCTGTGTGCATGGGATGATGCTCCACAGACATGTTACCATGGCCAGAAACTGAATCCATGGTGGTCTGAAATTGCTGCTCCGGTTTCCTCTTGGCCCTCAGCAATGCTTCAGAGGACAACTCAAACAAGCTGCAACAAGCTACTGTAAAACAAGTAAAGCAAGGGAATATTTTGCCCTTATGCTCTATTAGTGCATATCTTATGTCCTGGAAGACAACAGCTAACGTCCCTCCCAAATTCTTGTAGTTCTCCAGCTGTGATTTTAATCTTTGCCATAGTACTTAAGAGTACCCTCCTCTGTACAACACACACTCTTTCCTCGGGTCCTGCTGAGCTCCTGACGCAAATGCCAGAGAGTCTCATAACTGACTGTGTGCTGTGTGAAAACAACATTTTTTCCCTAGGTTTTGCATTTACTGAGTATCAGCTTCACTGAATGCCTTCGTTTTCTACTAGGATAAAGCGTTGAGGATTTACTGTTTCCAGCCTCTTCATATTTCATGCTGTTGCAGCATATCCTCCTCACTCATTTTATGTGTAAAATAGACAGTTTCTGTCTTTTCAATCTGTCTTCTCATGGAAGTTTTCCCATGCCTCTAACCAATCTTTTCACCCTGCTCTTATATTACTCTACATCACAACAGACAGCTTTATCATAATTGAGGCTGGAAGTGCTTTTCTGGTTTGTAGCTGAGTTTTTCAGAGGCTCAGAAATACACACATTTACTTATACAGCCTGAGGGCTTGTCATGATCAGAGATATAGGATGGTGCTGGAGGTCCAAATGTGTGATCATTAGAGATAAGATGTAGCCAGGATACAGGCTGAGAGTTTGACTTGTTCAGCCTGGAGAAGAGAAGGCTCTGGGAGACCTCAGAGCAGCTCCCAGTGCCTAAATGGGTGCCACACTGGGCTGTGGTCTGGAAGAGGAGGAGATCTCTCCTACCCTTAACTTTCCCTGTACAAAGTTCTTCAGACAGGGCTGTGCTTGAGTGGCAACCATGTACCTCAATGAAGTAGCTTGTGAGAAGGATTTGGGCATCGCTGGCTTGCAGGAACTTGATTTAGAAGTAAAGGCATAGATCAGCTCTTCTTGGGGGGCTGTGATGGAATGCTCATGTATGCTGTGAAGCCATTCACACCAGCATGGACCTGATACCAGGCATTAGCAAAGGCAGGGGTAGCAAGCTGGATTGGGGGTTGGTTTGCTCTGGAGGGCTGCATCCACCCCATCACCATCACAGGGAGCAGGAGAGGGTGTGCTGGCACAGCCACCAAGATGCCAGTCTGTCTTTGCAGACTTCCTGAGGCTTTTTACCCCTTTGCTATGCAAACCTTACCAAAAAAAAACCCTTTTATCACTAGCTTTGTTGGAAGTGCAGAACTGGAAATCAGAGCTGCCTTCAGCAGATGCTGGTGTGAAAATGCAGAGTTTACAAGATGTCAGAGTGGGAGTAAGGGGATGCTGGGAGTATCTCTCATTTATACTAATCTCCATAAAAATGAAGGCAGCCTGGTAAGTCAGAAAAGACAATGTCAAAGTCCTCGCTTCCTTTTTGTTTTGTTAAAACAGAACATTTCTCCTCATTCCAGTTTGAGATTATTCAAGTGATTTCCTGTGATGTGAGATTTCTGCTCAGGTTTTAACAAAGGCCATTCCTTAATGACGAGTCTTCCTTTCTTATGATATATACTGCTAGCAGGGGAACCATTCATTGATTTATTTATCTTTTTCTCCGAACAGCAGAAGGAAGAATGATGAATTCTCCTTCTCCCTCCCTCTCCCTGTATCCAGCCATGGTAATGACAAACCCAGTAGTAGTAAGAGACTCATCAAGACCAGCTCTGCTAACATTTATATTTGTTTTCCCACTTAGAGTGAAAGGTTTTCATTTAGAAATGACTTCATATAATGGCACTGAATAAAGAGAACTCCTCACATCTGCCCTTTGCAGGAATGATTTCTTTGTGCTGGGATGCTTCAATGTGTACCTTCTTGGGAAAAGGGGTGTTTTTTCATCAGAACAAAAGTTGGGCTTGGATCATTTGGTGGGGTGAGAAAGTGGGGGACAATCACAGGCAGTAGCAGCCCTAGTGCTTTATAGCTAATGGGGAATTTAATAGGGAAAGATGTGAGGCAGTGGAGATCTAAAAGAACAGCAGTGTACAAAACACGGCCATGTTGGGTTACTCATTAACAGGCTAATACTAACGAGGTGAGGACACTTTTCTTCTACATGTCCCTTATCACACTCAACTCAGGTCGCTACCCGCTTGTCTCTGCAAGCTTAGAGATTGCCAGCAAAAAACCTATTGATGGCTACTGCCAGGAGCCCAAATGCACGAGAACTCAGCAGTATGAATGTGTTTTCTGCTATTACAGGTTTTAAGGAGCCTTTGTAGCTGCCTTAGTTGCATAAGACAAGTATAACTACACTGAGTTATGCCACTTTTGTCGCTGTAAAGAAGAAAAGACAAAGAGAAACCTTACCAAAGTTATATATTTCCACTGGGTTTCTCCCACCACCCCAAGGCAGTTGCTTTATGGTCATACGGGTTTTCCCAATGAAGTGGGGACTTTTGCTGCTGTTTGCTGTGGCTGACGTGGGGTTTTTCTATAACCTTGTATAACCTGCTGTGTTTCTGGGGACAAGAACACATTCTCTCTACTTGAATAAGCCCGAAGTAGGGTGACCTACTTTGGAGTGCATGGATTTGTGCTATGACTCCAGAGAAATGGCTTCTGTGCCTAGCAGTAGCACTGCCTGGCTATGTGATGTTCACCAAGTTATTTCATTTCATGGCTTCTATTTTATGCAGTTAGACTGCAATTCATTTAAGTCAAGACCTGATATTTCCTACCTTTACATAGAATATCTTGAATGCCTGCAGGAAAAATGCTAATCGAGAAAAATATATACTAAATCAGGAAGAGAATACTTCCCCCGTCACAAATTTGGGTGGTATAATGGTAAGGGGCCCTGGATATAGTCAGTTCTTTTATAGGGAGTAGCTATATTCACTTCAGTGTTGTTTCCTTTCATCCCTGGTGCTTAGAAATGATTTTTCCCTTCCTGTGGGAGTTACTTGTAACCTGTCCCTTTCTACATGAAAAGCTGATGTGGGTCCAGGCTGTGCACCCATGGTCCTTTCCAGCTGTGCTGATGCACCACAGGCTCTTCTCTCCCCTTTGCTCCAGATGACAACCTTTCCCATTCTTCTCCTCCAGCATCTGCTGCCTATTTTGATCAAACCAAGCCTGCCTCTTCCCTTTCCTTTAATTGTGTTGAAGAAATGAAAAGCATTTGGCTGGGAAATGTTTCCTCAAAAAGGCAAAAATATGTTCCATAAGCAATACCGAACTTTTGGTTTCCTGCGCAAAGCAGGGCAAGATCTTTTCCTCTTCTCCTCTGTCTGTCCCTTGAGAGGTGATCCGAGGGTTAGGCACTGCAAATGATACATTAGAAAGGGAACATCTTGACTGTACTTCTGCCCTAGGGACTGATCTGCAACAAGAATTTGAGAAAGGATCATTTCTCATAGCATATGAGAAGTGTGCCTGTGTGCAGTGTGCATATGCCTAGTGCCATGGGCCACCAGGCACCAGATTTAACAAGTTCTCCTCCACATTTCACACCTTGAGGTAGATTTCATTGTGCAACTTTCCACAGACAACAAATGGATTCCTGGGAAGGTAATGAAAATTGTGTCTTTTGGGCATTTTTAGGTTTCTTCATTATCACTGGAACTGCGACCACAGAAAGATGAAGAAAGGATGTCTTGATGTCTTGTGCTAGTGTCTCCCAAGGTTGTTTTGTTTTAAACTTGGTTTTGAGATTATTTTGCTGGTGAACTTAGATCATAACATTGTTATTGTAGGCCTGGGTGACTGATTAAACTAGAATTATAAGATGGAGGTTTTGCCATCAAGGTAATTGTCTTCACTCCAGTCCAGGCTCTACATTGTCTTTCTTTGTCCCAGTGGATCTCACAGCATGGCTTTCGCTGGTGGGGACATTGGATGGTTGTCTGAGATGACTTCCCCTGTCTTCACAGTTAGATCAGGCCACTCAGGGCTGTGTCCTGCTGAGCTTAGACTATCTCCAAGGGTGGAGATATTGAAGGTTCCCTGTGCACCTTTCCAGTGCATGACTGATCAAAAAAGCCTCCACAGCCTTGGGATGGTTGGTAAGGGAATGTGGAGCACAGGTTATTTTTTACCTTTTTCCTTCTAGTTGTGGACAGCATCATTAGAAGAAACAGATGCACCCAGTCTGTTAATACATGGCTCTGTGCCTTGTGTCACCACCACAGTTTTGGGTTCTGGATAATGGGATGGCTTTAACGGCACCATCTTGCATCAGATGGGATTCACCTTTCTCAAAGGAGAAGAGGGTCTTTGCTCTTGAGCTAGTGGGGCTCATTGGCAGAGCTTTAAACTAGGCTTGAAGGGAGGGGGGGATAATATCAAGCTTGCCTGTGACAAGCTGTGGAATGATACACCAAGGTTAGAGGGACTGGGTGCTAGTGAGGGCCCTCAGAGAAATGTATAGAGTGTGAAGAGCTGTCTCCAAAGAATAGCAATGAGTAGGTTGAGAGCTTATGGGTAAGAAGTAGAGACTGAGGCAACAAAGGGAACCTTAAAAGGTTGCTTCCAATCCAAACTGTTCCCTGATTCTATGGCACAAGGAAGAAGGTTTTTGCTTACATGCAGCCAAATTTTCCCTTTCTGCAACTTGCCTTCATTGCTTCTTATCCTCTCCCTACCATGAGAGGACCCTGGCTCTGTCTTGCCCTATAAGGTACCTGAGGTGTCTGAAGTCAGCAGTGAGAAACCCCCTAAAGCCTTCTTATCCCTAACCCACATGAGCCCAGCTCCCTCAGCCTTTCCTTGCACAACAGATGTGGCAGCCTGACAGTGCCCCTTCAATGGATCTGCTTCAGCTCAACCAGGTGTGATTCAGGAAGAGCAGTTCACACATCACCTCGTCTGGAAGCTCAGCTGGTGAAAGGATAACGATAAGGATACAGATCTGCCTCTAGGGGTCTGCTTTCCTACTTTGCAATTATAAGAGGGTGCCTGTGACCCATGAATATCTGTGCCACTATGTGAGAATTGCTGTTTGGAGCAGCTGAGATTTGTTCAAAGAGCTGTGTTTATCCTCACCAGATATTATCTCCCCCTGGAAGCATGGTGTCAGGACAATAAGAAGTCTGCCCTGTTCTGGGGGTGACACTGGGCTGCATTATTTCTGACAGTGCTAGAAGGTGGAGAAAAGCTGGATATGAGTAAGATCTGCACAGAAAAGGTGTGAGAGGAAACCTGCAACGATTTTCCCTGATCTGTGTGCTCCTGAAGAGCTATTCCTCAGTGCATGGATTACTGTGCAGAAAATGCCTCATATGTACTGTGAATGTAGCCATCCGGTCAATGGCAGATACCTGACAGTGGGATAGGCTGGAGAAATGGTTTTCCACATGCAAAAGGAACAAACAAAACTGTGACGAGGCTCATTGAAATGAAAACTAACTGAAGGAGATAAACCAGGAGGAAAGGTTAACCTGCCTATGAACCCAGAGGTAAAGGAGAAGCAGCAGAGCAGGATGGCTTAGGAAAAGCGAGAATGATCATGGAGCCTCCATCTCCACTGTCACTATTGGGTGGTTTGGGAACGTCCAGACTGGAAGTGTCTAGTGGAAGGTGTCCCTGCCCATGGCAGGGGGTTGGAACTGGATGAGATTTAAGGTCTCTTCCAACCCAAACCAGTCTATGATTATGTTTGTGATTACTGTGGGTATTGGTGGCTTCAGATGCTCCAGCCCTTACCTCCATGGTCAGTGCGATGGTAGCAAGGGGCAGGAGCTGAGGGCAATGCTCCAGAGAGCAGGTAGTGACCCTGACAACAAGGGTACATCCCAGGGAGGCAAATTCCCTGAGGGCTTTTCCAACTCACTGGTGCCCCATTGCATTGATAGCCCTGTTAGGTAAGGTGTGCCCTCCCCAGAGCTGGAATGAGGAAAAGGAGAAAGGAAGCAGAACTTCTCTATGGTTTATGAAACAGTTGAAGTGGAAATCAAGCACATAGCTTTGTCTGTGCTGTCCCACACATCTACACCCTCCCTAGCACTGCTTATCAAAAGGATGTTACCTGCCTTTCCCTGTCGTGTGTAACCTTTGGGTTATATTTTGCCTTGAATTCAGTGATATAACGCACAGTCTGCTTCCCTTCATGCATCTGAGGATTTCCTGCTGGCTGGGGCTGCACTTCCCTGTTTTGTTTGCTCTCTGTATATGTGCACTTTTACAGCATAGGGTTATTTCAGGCAGAAAAAGACATCTCTGTTGGGTGGCATTTGTATCTGTCATTTGGGAGGGTTGTTGAGAGTCTTTATCAGGGCTCATAAAATATTCTATCGCTACATGGCACTAAAGGCAGCTTATCAGTTAATGCTGCTCCTGGATCTTCCCCTTCCTTTTCCAGATGGGTTTCTGCCTTCTGCTCACGCAGGTTTTGTATAAACTGTATTTCCATCTGTTTGGCTTTGTGGACATGGATCAGACTCCCTTTCCCATGCTGAGTTACAGAAGCGCTCCACTCAGCCCGTACTCACATCCTACCTTTGCTCTCCATAAGCTCGCCAAATAAAAGAGGGGTTTGATCCATTGTCGCTCCCACAAACCCTTGCAATTTCCAAACATTTTCAGCAAATCCGAAAGTCCCTCCTCAAATATTGCTCCTCATACACAGAAATGTTATGACAAGATCAAATAAGAACATAGCTGATATTTCCCAGATCAGGAAATTGAGTGATGGCCAATTTGGCTTTTCTCTTTCCTCTACAATTTGCAGGCAAAGCAGCCCAAGGGGATCTAAGGCCTGGAGATGCAGTTTGCTCATTGTGGGATGTGTTTATTTGCCATTAGTTGATAGCTAATTAAGTTAGCTCTGCTTCTCTGCTTCTTCCCTGGGAACCGCCTTGGGAGGTGCTGAGGAAGCTCATATGTTCCAGACAGCCCTGCTAGCAAGAGATTTATCTTCCAGCAAGGCTATTCAAGGCAAACAAAAATTACCATTCTAACCGGTCAAACTCCAGGTTTGCACTGAGCAATGGATCAACAAACCATTAAAACCAGAGCGCCGTGCTCGGGGAGAGCAGCACCGAGGCCTGGTATTATAATAGGGGAAAGGAGCAGTGCTGTGACTCAATTCTGGAGGTGAAGGATTCACCCAGCTGTCTCCCTGTGAGTTAGGAACTGGCCCCGTAGGACAGCAACTCTTCCCAGTAGATCCCACTGGCTTCCCAACAGGCACAGGGTGCTCTGGTGCGCGTTATCTCAGTGATGCCTGTTTGGAAACATGCACATACTTTTCTGAGAGTCACCTTTCCTTACTGCTGTGATGTGACTTGAGGGCTGGAGCATGACACTGACCTCTAACCCCTTCCTTCTCTACCACAAATATAGAATCCCAGACTGGTTTGTGTTGGAAGGGACCTTAAAGCTCATCCAGTTCCCATCCCTGGCCACAGGCAGGGACACCTTCCACTAGAGCAGCTTGCTCCAAGCCCCTGTGTCCAACCTGGCCTTGAGCACTGCCAGGGATGGGGCAGCCACAGCTTCTCTGGGCACCCTGTGCCAGCGCCTCAGCACCCTCACAGGGAAGAGCTTCTGCCTAAGAGCTCATCTCAGTCTCCCCTCTGGCAGGTTAAAGCCATTCCCCTTGGCCTGTCCCTACAGGCCCTTGTCCAAAGCCCCTCTCCAGGTTTCCTGCAGCCCCTTTAGGCACTGGAGCTGCTCTAAGGTCTCCCCTTCAGGAGCCTTCTCTTCTCCAGGCTGACCGAGCCCAGCTCTCTCAGCCTGGCTCCACAGACATCTCCTAGAAATACCTTTATCTTAATAATTCTTCTATTAGCTATCACATATTTACACTGCACTTCAGTTCTATTGGAGCTCGAAGAACCGTCAGCCATCGCTTCTACAACTGAGCTGTGGAGGGGTGACAGTTTAATATAGGCTTTTAAGAACTCTTCTCCCCATTGAACTGAAGCTCCCCCAACTTGCCATGGGCTGTTGTACAGCAACCAGATCTAGACTGATCCAGAGAAAACTCCAGGAACCCACCAACAGAGTTTTAAGTTGACAAGCAGGTATTCTTTATTGCGGCGCTGGGAGACACGGGGGATAGCTCCTCCAAGCGTGTCTCTGCCAGGCATCAACCAGTCTGTGACTATATTGTCCTTAAACCTACATATTCATTAGATTACATACATTACATCATACTTTTCAGAGAGCGCCTCCTGTATGCATACAAAAATGTGGCAGTGGGCTTTCAGACCCCGGTGGTTATTTCTTCATCACTCTGTTTTAGGATCATTGTCATATCAGTAACCACCAGATGGTTTTGGCAAAGCTTATCTTAGTAATTTTCTTTTCTCTACAGTGGCTAACAAAGCCTAACGTTCTTGAGGTTACTTATTTACAACCCCATTCTTCAATCAACCCCATTCTTCAAGGCCAGTTGACAGAAAGTGTGAGAAATCTCAGCTCAGAGCGATGTGGGTTCCACACAAGGAGGAACCGAATGCTGCCCATAACGACTGTGATGCCAGAGGAGGAGAGTGGCAGATAAGCTGCTCTGTGCCTCCCTCCAACAGTTCATCGAGGATTATATCGCCTTCCAAATCTGACCCAAAGAAAGCACGTTGCTGATGGCAGGATATTAGTTCTGTGGCTATGCACGTTATGAACTGACCATATGTGGTGTGAAACCACCTGCCATTTCTTTGCTCTGGGAATGAAATCATTAAAAACAGGGGTGGAGGGAGAGGAAAAGTGTATTTATTTCCTGCAAAGACCTCACCTTTCTACATACCAGATGCATATATGCTGCAAAGAGTCTACAACAGGCACTTCACTAAGCCTCTTGAGAGGAGATTCAAGAGTATAAACCACAACTTTCCCCTTTTGGGGCTCAAAGAGGCAGGGAGGGGATGGGTTTCACTGCTCACATCCTTCCAAACAGCCTCACATCCTGATGCCATTTGGAGAGCAAACAGCAACAGCCATGTGAGCGAAGAAACATGCTAAGGGAAAAGGAGGGATGCGGGCACAACTGAGATTGTCAATTAACAAGGCCACCACAACATCTTCCTTGTTCCCTGCTTATCTCATCCCTTCTCCCTGTGCTTCAGGTTGTGTTGACACTGAGGAGTGTATCTAAGAGGCTTTGAGAATAAAACCAGTGGCTTTTTCTGTGCTATTTGGCATTAAAGAGTAGGTGGCAGCAGCAGCAGCCTGCCTGGAAAGTGCTGCTCCGTACTCTGCTCCTGTGACATCCCCACAGACAGTGGGCAGTGGCATCTAGCTGTACTTGGCTGACCCTGTAGAAGCAAGAGGATGGTCTTCATCCAGCCTCCAAGGCATCACACAGGTAATGATTTAGCTCTGCCTTTTAATTCATCTGTGGCAGCAAGAACTTGTGTACTGCCATCCTCCTAAGTCTGCAGTGTGGGCCCCTTTGAGACAGCTACAGACATCCTCCAGGTCTTCATCACCCACATTTCTATCCCATAAACCAGCTTTTCCTACAGGGTCAGAAAAATGCAAGGAACAAAGTGATGGACGGGCCGGAAGCTGCCACCACCGCAATGTTCTACCTTCCTGAGACCTGTTTCCTTGTCACCACCAAAAAAGCATCGAGCTTTCCCAGCCTGAGTCAGTCATCAACTGCCTCATGCAGATCATTAGACACTGATGGAGACCTGCACACATTCATCTGCATGGCATGGTCTGCTGGCTCCCAGTGCTGCGAAACCAGCCTGGTACAAGCTAGAGAAGGTGGGGTCTATGCTGGCTCATATGGGAGGTGGCTGGTGAGAAAAGAAGGCGACCAAAGTGGGTTTTTCCATTGTCAACCTACATGGAAATATTGAAAACACAAAGAAAGAAAACCCCAAACCGCAAGGCAGACTGAAAGGAAACAGCGTGGCCAATACGGGATGTTATTGGGGCTCTTCTATACATCGAAATCTGCACAGATCTAAGAAGGCTGTGCTCTGACACATGCTTATTTTTCCAGCCTAAACTGCTACACCAGCTGACAAGTCCTTGTGTGTGACTTGGCATGTTTTTCTGCCTTTTCTTTTTGCTGGACAATGCCACTTCCAATTGTCAATGCCACATGTCAGCCATGTGAAATAGAATCACAGAATCATAGAATGGTTTGGGTTGGAAGGGACCTTAAAGCTCATCCAGCTCCAACCCCTGCCACGGGCAGGGACCCCTTCCACTAGAGCAGCTTGCTCCAAGCCCCTGTGTCCAACCTGGCCTTGAACACTGCCAGGGATGGGGCAGTCACAGCTTCTCTGGGCACCCTGTGCCAGCGCCTCAGCACCCTCACAGGGAAGAGCTTCTGCCTTGTATCTAAACTAAATCTCCCTTGTTTAAAGTGGGTTTTTTTCAGTAGGTTTGTCACTCTTGTGCACTTGGTAGCTCCCAGTTACTTTACTGTATTAGGGAAAAATACTTGCTTAAGTTTTAGTACTATGAAAAAATCAAAGCTACACAGTAAAGGAGCTTGTCTCCTCATTGCATTTAGAAACAGAGGGTGATTCTATAATGTGTAAGCAAAAGCCTCATCCTTTCTTAATGACCTTTCCCACTCATGTGACTATAGATTTCAGGAATTAAAATGAAGAAATATAAATACCTGGATGAGAACATGGATGCAGGATCTGAGGCCAAAGGTGCAGTTTTCCCCAATGGATTCTCTGCCACATCTCGCCTATATAAGAGCAGTAAGCAGTCCATGTCCACAGAGATACATGTTTGTGCTCTGAGCAATGGAAAGGGATTGGGCTGTGACAGTGCCTGTTGCCAACCTGGTCAATTGGACATGTCCAGACTCTGACCATGGGATGCGGTCTGCGAGTGAATGAATGAGCATGTCAAAGCAGGATGCACCAGATTGACCAGGCATTAATTGTGGTTGCAGGGTTCCTATGGGCTAAGTTTCGGAGATGAGACTATCATAGAATCATAGAAATGGTTTGGGTTGGAAAGGACCTTAAGATCATCCAGTTCCAACCTGCTGCCATGGACTACGAATATGAATAAGTCAGTCCCTGAAATCCTTCATAGAAAGAGATGAATGTCAAGTGTACTGACTGCCATTCTGGATTCTTCTCCTTTGGTACCTCCACCTTAGTTTGAAGCACAGACTACTTTCAGTAGCACTGCTACTACCTGAAGTAGTACTGGCAAGAACATTCTCACATGGCATTTTCCAGAGTCAGTTTTAGACTCAGAAAAGGTGCCATAAAGATGATAAGATCTACTGGTGCACTGTTGGGGATCAAAGTCTAACCATATTCCAACAAGCTTCTCTAGTTTTCACACTTCTGTGGTATCAGACATGCTTTTCTAACTCAACTTGTGAACTGAGCACAGCCTGATGGGCAAAACCAGAGGAAGTAAATGCATATTACATTTAATTCTGTTTGTAATTAACGTGACATTTTATGGTGAGTGAAACTAATTTCCTCCAAAGACATTAGATATGGGAAACATAGCTGACAATTTAATGCAGTAGGAAAATAAAATTGGTGCATTAGAGGAAAGCTGGAGAGGTGTTGATGAACTGGTGCCCTTACCCAGTGTGGCAACAGCTAGGATGTGTAACTACATAAATCACTACCCTGTTCTCATGGGCAGATGCTCCATTCTAAGACGGTTTACAAATACAGTTTACCACTGTCTCAAGACATTGTTTTGCAACCAGAGATGGTACATGCCATAGATTTGCAGCTAAATTATGCTACCTAGAGCTAGGTGCATGTATTTTTGCCCTTTCCCATATGTTTCAGAAGCAGCTTCCAAGTGTAGTCATTCTTTAAATAAGTAACCTTCCCTCTGCACCAGTGCATCCTGCTCCTGCTCTAATGCATCATATACTACATTACTGAGTGCACTGAAATGGTGCATCTGAGTGGCCCACATGATTCCTTCCACTACATCAGCCATACTATATTTAGCTTTTGTTGCTGTTGGTTTTTTTTAATTAAGGCTTGTCATGGAAGAACAAATTGTGTCAGTCACAAGAATAATCTGTCCCACATGGAAGCACTTTGAACAATGAAGATGCAGTGACTGCTGTAATTATATAAACTGCAAACAATCAGATCATATCACATCATTAGCTAAAACGATCAGGGCTAAATTACAAAGAGTACAGGTGCATAAACCTCAGCATCTACTAAGCATATCTATTCCAGAGTTGTTTGAGGTATTCACCTCCTGCCTCATACACCTCGCACCAAAAAGTGTGCTACATGGACCCCAGATCTAGCCCTAAAATCAACCTTTACAGGGACTGCCTAGGATAAAGACCAACAAAAGATAATCACAAAGATTTTACCATCTCCTTTGTTGTATTTGTTGCCTTGAGGGAACTTGTAGTGGTCACAGCAGTGGTGTTATTTGAACACAATGACATAATAAACTATACTTTCCAGCCAGAGCAGGTGTATCAGCTTACACCATCTCCACACCTTGACTGTGTATTTTAGAGTTATCCCCAGCTCTGGAATTCTCTTTTTAGGAACTTTCTATTCCTACCAGCCCAAAGGTGTGTCAACATGTCTCTACCAGTCATTGGGATATCATAGAATCATAGAATTATAGAATGGTTTGGGTTGGAAAGGGCCTTAAGATCATCCAGTTCCAACCCTCCTGCCATGGGCAGGGGCACCTCACGCTAGACCATGTGGTTCAAGGCTCTGTCCAACTTGGCCTTGAACACTGCCAGGGATGGAGCATTCACCATGTGCTTCTTTGGGCAACCTGTGCCAGTGCCTCAGCATCCTCACAGTAAAGAACTTCTTCCTTAGATCTAACCTGAATTTCCGCTGTTTCAGTTTGAACCCATCACCTCTTGTCCTATCATTACAAACCCTGATGAAGAGTCCCTCTCCAGCATCCTTGTAGGCCTGCTTCAGATATTCCATTGTCTTCACATTTATGTTTGTTTCCCAAGTAGACTGATAAATTACTGGAAGTAAGGAATGGAAGCTCCTGCCCACTTAGAGATACTACATTTGATGCTACCCATTTGTTTGCTAGGAAGAAGCAGGTTTCATGGGCTATTTACAGCCCAGGAGGAGGTATTTGCTTTGATCTCAGATTTGCTGAGGTCTACCCACCTGGGACAGGCATTATTTTTACCTGAAAATGGCAGAACTGTGTCAGGCAGAGCACTGTTAGCAGAGCAGAAGGGCTTAGTGGTTCAGTTAGCAGGACCAGGGCTTGCAGGAAGTCCCAAGGGCAGGAATACATTCAGCAGGAAGCTTGCTGGAAAATGTTTAGGGGGTATTTCATGCTGCACAACCAGCACTTTAGGAGAGGACATGTAAGTAGAAAAAGTAGCATAGGAATAGGACTGAGCTTTAGGAAGTTACTGGAATAAAAGGCTTTACTCCAAAGCTTTCTGAACTGGAGTAACTAGCTACATGATTGGGGAGCAGAAGTGCCTTGCTGTGAGACTGCAGTCATAGGAGTCTGTCTCTAAATATAGTAACTATTTCATTAGGCTTTGCATTGCAGTAAAGTTAATGTGATTTTTTTTTGCTTAATGCTTGCCCATTGCTAAGAATGAGATGGGGGTTAGCAAAGTATCATCTCTCCTTTCTGCTGGGAGCAATAGGCTAAATGGGGCTAATGCTCCACTCCCAGTGTTCAGCTCCTCGGGCTGCTCCCTGGCTAAGCAGCAAGACCACTTTAGGGGACATAAACTGCATGGCAAGGCCATCATAAAGCATCTCTAGGTTGTAAAGTAACCACTTTCCAATGCAGAAGATGATGAAGCATTTTTGTATTGGTGGCCTGTCTCCCAGGACCTCAGGTTATGTCTGGGTTGGCTGCCCCTGTAGAGTGTCTTGGAGTTTGAATGCATGCTTCATGCAGATGTGCAAAGAGAACAGCTGTTTTTCCCAGGCTTTCTTCCTCTCTTTTGTCCATGTAAAATTATCTTTCTTCATGAAGAATTTCAACAAGGAAGAAGAAAATGGCAAATTTAGGCTCCTTTCATTTTTCTTTTAGTCCCAACATAAAAATAGCTTCCACCAGTGCCTGCTGTGCAGTCATGTTTCTCCTTAATATGCATCCTCTGAGACATGGTGGTTCTTTTAGGAGGGAGAGAACACAGAAGTTATGCCAATGTGGCCAGGAAACAGGAGAATAATCGGGTTTATCTCTGATTCTTGGCTTTTTCTCTGCTCTCTGCCCTTTTAGACACAAACTGAGGTCCGTGGGGTGTGAATGCTATGCAGAGACAGAGACAGGCAACAGGGACAGGCCAGAGGACAGGCAGTGAGATAAAAAGCAGCCTAGCAATGGCCCTCAGAAATAGATTTATCTGCAGCATAAACATAACACCAATGGGAAAAGTAACTTTCTCTGCAGTGCTTCAGACTACTCACCTCCTGCCTTGAAGAAAACACTTCAAAACATGAGAGCAGGTCCTGCCTTCTCTCACAGGACCACCCAGAAATGCCTGTTCTGGTTTCGCATCAGGGATTGTAGTGATAGGATGGGGGGAATGGCTTCAAACTTTAACAGGGGAGGCTGAGGTTAGATGTAAGGAAGAAGTTCTTCACTGTGAGGGTGCTGAGGGACAGGGTGCCCAGAGAAGCTGTGGCTGCCCCATCCCTGGCAGTGCTCAAGGCCAGGTTGGACACAGGGGCTTGGAGCAAGCTGCTCTAGTGGAAGGGGTCCCTGCCCATGGCAGGAGTTGGAACTGAATGAGCTTTAAGGTCCCTTCCAACACAAACCAGTCTGGGATTCCATGACAAGGCAGATCTATGAAGGGTTGACCTGCCGGGCACCAAAATGTACTTACATGGGCTAATATACGGGTCTCTGAAGCAGTAATTTGTCGGTGTTATTTATCCTAGGCTGATTTTGAAGCAACCATCTTTACTTCTTAAAGCTTTGTACTTTGGCTTCTCTACTGCTGCTCTTTAATAGAAAGCCAGGCAATACACTGAAGTGAGCAGAACTCAATCATGCTTTAATTTTGTATAAAGCAGCAAGCCTACAAGGGCCAGGGCTGGCAGCAAACCCAAGGTTTCCCAACATGTAAGCCTGCTTTGCCATCTCCTGCCATCTGGATGACTTTTTAGCTTTTCCCCTGGTTACAGATATCCCACAGATTTGGGTTCTGGCTCTGAGCAAACTGTTCCCTTCTCCCAGACCCTGTTGTGGTGAAGGTTTCCTTAGCAGCCTGCTTTATCCTCTGGCATTAACTCCTGCAATCACAGCGCTGTGCAACCTGAAGCCACTTCTGTCTCTGAAATTAACTTGTCTCCCGGCTTTACTCCTTCCTTCCTTTGTCTCTGTGCTTTGATTTCTCTCTTTTTACATTCCCGTTTCCAGTCCAAGATACTCTTTCTTGTCAGTCTGTATGGTCTGGGTTTAATTCAACCTCAGGCATGCTGTTTGTCACTGGTGAAGCCTTTGCAGGACGAGTTATTTCATTTAGAGGAGTCTCCTGGGAGACAGAGACGAGATTTATTTCTTTCTATATCCAAACTACTGCTGCTTGCACTAGCAAACTGGTTCTGATGGATCTGACGCTAACAGATTGCAGATGAAGGCTGCCAAGCCTGGGCAGGCTCCCAGCCCAGGTAAAGAAAGCAGTGCCCTCAGGTATGAGCCCTCTCTTGCCTTTCTCAGTATGAGCCTGAGGTGCAGTTGTGAGCTGGACTGGTTCATACACACTGTGAACCAACAGGGAATCACCAGGGAGAAGAACATGAATATCTAGAGTTGGTGCTTGTCACATTAAAATGTTGTATTTGAGGAAGATGAGGGTTGTTTTCTAAATAACAAACCTATTTAAATATTAATTCAGACTTTTAAAATCAATCCCCTTGATTATAGACAGAAAGCTGCAAACAATTGCTTGAATGGTGCCTTTCCCTCCTCTACAGCATCCTCAGCAGATCACCAGCACATCCCCAGTGGGGATGTGGGAATGAGCCCACAGGATGCTGTCAGCTGGAGGATGCTGAGGACAGCATCATTCCTACCCAAATATCACATCTTTGGGTTGCTTCTGTCTCCCTTCCTGCTTCTCAGTGACACGAGAAAGAGGGTGATGACAGAAACAATGAATGGGAAAAGAGAGGTCTCCCCATAAGTTCCCAAATATGCTCTACTAATGTGCCAGGTGGGGATGGGGACAACAGCTAGTGAAGGATGAGTGTAAGTATTTTACCCCTGCGAAGGCAAAGCCTAGACAAGGATGGCATATAGGATGTCTGCAAAGGGTCCTACGCTAGCCCTGTGCTAAGATGTGGTCAGCATGGGCTGGCATCTGTCACTTATTGGCCTGACCAGCAATTCTTATATCTCTAGTGGTCATCCCCTTCCTCTGACACATATCAGGGACCCTTTTCAGTTCCTCAAGCACCTGGGTTATAGTTTCGTAGCTGCATTTTACTTCCTGAATGGGCTTGTTTGAAGAAAAGCTTGTTTTATAACTGCCCCATGGATTGCAAATGCCTGCAGAGTGTGGTTCACTGTTTGCCCAGCACCCTGGCAGCTTTGGCTGTATTGCAGCAATGCCCACAAGCATCTTGGCAATGCTTCATGCAGTGTGCAGGCACATTAGACCAGTGGCTGCTGAAGCCACCATAGTGCCTGATGACACCTTGCTGTGATGCCACAGCAGGAAATTATAGACCCTGTCACTTACTCAGATTTTTTAAAAGGATTAAATGTTTGTACGGATGGGATTTGCATGTGAAATGATACTCATTAGGAAATGATTAGGAGATAACGCCACCATTGAGCTTCAAGGCAAGGCTGATTTCCATCCATGCTGGGAAGAAATCACTGCCTTCCCACTCTTGGGAACACTTTATGATGGTAAGGTCAAGCTTTTATCACTGGTCAGAGTCAGAAGGAAGACGTATATCATAGAATCGCAGACTGGTTTGGGTTGGAAGGGACCTAAAACTCATCCAGTTCCAACCCCCTGCCATGGGAAGGGAAACCTTTCACTAGTGCAGGTTGCTCCAAGCCCCGTCCAACCTGGCCTTTAACACTGCCAGGGATGGGGCAGCCACAACATTTAGGACTCTGCAGAAAACGATATTAGCTAGAAAATCAGAAAGCAGAGACACTTACAACCTCCTGCAGGTGAAATAGCACAAAAATACACGTGAAGGGAATACTGCCATGGTTCATAACACACAGTGAGCTATTGATACCTGAACTGTTACATCAGTGTGATTAAGAATCACTTTGTCTCCTCTGGCAGGCAAAAATGTATTAGCAAAGGAAGCACACAGGTAATGTTATTATGCAGCAAAGTAATCAAATACAGCTCTTCAAAGCAGAGCAGTCTTGGTGCCCCCTGGCACAGTCTTGCTATCAGCAGCTGACTCTTCCACTGCAGTGGGTACCTGAGGGCTCTACTACCCCTGGGAAATGCCTGGGAGCCTTCCTGTCCCCTCCAGTGACCCCCTCATCTTCCCAGCCCCATTTCCCTGCTCCAGAGTGCAGAGATATTGGGATGTAGCAGCCCGACCTCTCTGGGTCCCCTTTGGCAAACATATGCATACTCCTGGCACTGCAGTGCAATCAGGGACTGGCTTTGCAGCCCCCCATCCCTGGGCACTAGGAATGATTCATCTCCTGTCTTTGCTAAAGGCAGAAATGACAGCCAGCTTGATGACTGCATCGGTTAATATTTCCACTTTGATCCCATTAGGATCCTGGATGCACTTCGTGTTGTGCCTTCCCCTTCAGGCTCCAGCATCATGCAAGAAGACTAAAAACCCCCAGCTTCATCCTGCCTTTGTTGATTCCCAAGATAGCAGCTATCGATGCTCCCTCAAACAAAGATCTCCATGTGTGCCTGCAACAAAGCCTTCAAAATGGGACAGATGATGGCAACATGGGAAGAGAGAAATAAAATCTGGTTTGTTCCCCCCGTGTGTTTGCAAATGATGGAAGAAAACAGAATCAACATAATTTAGCAACAGTTCGAATGGCATGGAATGAGCAATTTCTGACATGGGCTCTGAATTCCAGGTCTGAAAACTTGGATACAGAAGGTGCACTGTGCAATGAGAGCTAGGGAAAGTTGGACAGCATCATAGTGGGCAGTGAGCTGAGCAACAGGGGTGTCATTTAGGGCACTTCACCTCTGCTGTGCACATCAAATCAGAAGTGCTGTTTGTATGTGAGTGACAATGCCCATTGCCCTGCTTTTCTCTTGTGGGTGTTATCTGTGACACCAGCAGCAATCTAAGTATTAAAATGTTTCACCTTTGGTGCTGGGGGCAATCCAAGAGCAAAGCAATGTGGAATTCAGCCTGAAGAATTCATTCAGTAATTAAATTAGAAAAGAAAGGATCGCTTTTCATTTGAAGCAGACACATTACCATGACAATGCAGGCACAGAGGCAGAGGTGTAGAAGCAGCCTGGCAAGCAGAGGGGATCTCTCTCTAGAGCAACTTCCAACCCAGCATCGGAGCATGCGGATATATATATATATAGTGAACATTGAACCTGGGCACCAAGGAGGTCAGGGCACATGTGGTTGCTTTGGTGGCCATAGGGTCAGTGGGACAGTCACCTTATGCTCCAAATACATTGCCCCTGCTCAGAGACAAGCAAGGCCAGGGAAAACGAGCATCCCTCTTAGTGAGAGGAAAAGACTTTGGGGAGAACTAACCCAGGACCTTCTGCCATGGACGGAATTAACTTGGGAGTAAGGTGCCACGTGTGACTTCTTCACATATTTGAGCCTTTGCTGCCAGTGGAAACCTGCCAACAAGCAGCCTGAGCAGAAGTAAAACGGTTCAGATGTCTCTAGGAGAAAAGCAGACCACAGCCTGGCACGAAGCTACTTCTGTTGGCAGTGCATAATTGATGTGAAATGAATTACGAGCCAAAAACCAAAGAAATCAGGCTGTTCTTTAGGGCACTGCCTCTAATGGGGGCTGAACACTTTCTATTTCTGGCTGAATTATTCTGATGTGAGAAGCGTGACAGATTGAATTGCTGCCCAGCATCTTACTAGGTTTATTTACTAAAAGGCAAGAAGCATGAGAAGACAAGATAATCAGACCTGGAGCCTGCCGACCCCTTTCTACTGCCTCCCTCACTTGATAGGGCACTGACTGATATTAATCTTATTGGACATCCACGAGACCTTGGCAAATGGACCATTGAGCTGTGTCACTGCAGCATCACCAGCAGATTCCCTGTGGCTGGCCCAGCTTCTCTGCTTTTCCTCATCTTTGAGAGAGAATTCAGACTAAATCCCTTCTAATTGGAGGCTGTTGCTTTGCAGACCCAGCACTCCCAATCTGGAGTGTCCCCAGGCATTTCAGACGCACCCTCACAGCCATGCTCTGCAGATGAAATTACATCTGTATGCAGACCCAAAGTGCCCCAAATGAGGAAATATGCTTATTAAAAACGTATTTATTACTTTAAAGGAGTCCTCGAGCAGCATTGTTACCAGCCTGTAATACCGGTGTTTGCTCCCTGTTGCCTGTAGCACTCTTTCAGAAGTCTGAAAAGAACATTTCTTTCCCTGCCTATTTCTTCTTTCGGCTTCACTAAACACTTAGAGGTTAGTAATGGGTCTGTTCAGGACTGCATACATTGAGGAATTCAGCACTGTGGCAGGAATGGCACTTGTGCAAGCTCTCGGGTGACACTTTCAAATAGCACTGTTCCAGGCTGTGCCTAAATGAGTTGCTTAGCTTGAAAAAAAGGATGGGGTTTTTTCCTGCCCCATTTACAGCTGCTGTAGCAGAAAGGTGACTCCTGGCAAGCAAGGCAGCTCACCCAAGCTGGGCTTTAATCCATAGAAGAACTACAACAGATGGATGCTGGAGAGGAACTCTTCATCAGGGATAGGACAAGGGGGAATGGGTTTAAACTGAAACAGGGGAAGTTCAGGTTAGATATAAGGAAGAAGTTCTTTACTGTGAGGGTGCTGAGGCACTGGGATGGGTTGCCCAGAGAAGTGGTGAATGCTCCATCCCTGGCAGTGTTCAAAGCCAGGCTGGACAGAGCCTTGGGTGACATGGTCTAGTGTGAGGCATTCCTCCCCAGAGCAGGGGGTTGGAATTAGGTGATCTTAAGCTCTTTTCCAACCCAAACCATTCTATGATTCTATAACTGAACCCGCTATGTGTGTGTAACAAAGCAAAGCAACAGCCTCATCCCCTGCTTCACCTCTACAGCAGAAACGGGAGCAGAAAACAGGACTGGGCATGTTGCAACCTGCAGCAGGGAAGGAAAAGAGCAGGCAAAAACCTGACTCAAAGAGACAATGTAGGAGCCTTTTTTTGAAAGATAATAAAAATTAATTAAAATTAATTTCATTTCATTTCATCCCCACTCAAGACTTTCACCCTTGTGCTGTTCTGAAAACATTCGCCATCTTACACAGCTGATGAAATGCTGTTGGTCAGCTTATGTGCTTGTCTCGGGGAGACTAATGTGTTACCAGCATAACCAAGCGTTTTTCAGTTCTCAGGTTTAGGGACCCAGATCTCCCATTTCATTCAATGGATGACCTGGGGAATTACAGAGCAGTCAGTCTCACCTCTGTGCCTGGCAAACTCTTGGAGCAGGTTCTCCTGGAAGGCATGCTAAGGCACATGAAAAACAAGGAGGTGGTTGGTGACAGCCAGCATGGCTTCACTAAGGGGGAATCCTGCCTGAACAATTTGGTGGCCTTCTATGATGGGGCTACGAAACTGATGGACAGGGGCAGACCAGTTGACGTCATCTACCTGGACTTGTGCAAAGCGTTCGACACTGTCTCACGTGACATCCTTGTCTCTAAATTGGAGAGACATCAATTCGATGGGTGGACCACTCAGTGGATAAAGAACTGGTGTGCAGTTCTGGTGTTCTCAACGTAAAAAGGACATGGAACTGTTGGAACAAGTCCAGAGGAGGCCACGAGGATGATCAGGGACTGGAGCACCTCCTGTATGGAGACAGGCTGAGAAAGTTGGGGCTGTTCATCCTGGAGAAGAGAAGGCTGCATGGAGACCTCAGAGCAGCCTTCCAGTATCTGAAGGGGGCCTACAAGGATGCTGGGGAGGGACTATTCATTAGGGACTGTAGTGACAGGACAAGGGGTAACGGGTTCAAACTTAAACAGGGGAAGTTTAGATTGGATCTAAGGAAGAAATTCTTTACTGAGAGGGTGCTGAGGCACTGGAATGGGTTGCCCAGGGAAGCTGTGAATGCTCCATCCCTGGCGGTGTTCAAGGCCAGGTTGGACAGAGCCTTGGGTGCCATGGTTTAGTGTGAGGTGTCCCTGCCCATGGCAGGGGGGTTGGAACTGGATGATCTTAAGGTCCTTTCCAACCCTAACTATTCTATGATTCCAATTATGCCCAGTACAGGATTCAAGTGAGGATACTTTAGGATGAAAGCTAAAGAATAAAGCTGGCTTTTTCATCCAGACATTGATCCTCTAACAGAAATCAGATCTCAGGTTGCACTCAGTCTATCCTATTCCAAAACAAATACAATTAAAAACATCAGCTATAGAATCAACCAGAAAGAGTAAAGGCCTTGACACTGGCTTGCCCACACCTGACATAAAGGCTGTAAGCACTGGGCTATTTGGATACTCCTATAGGATTTATAATTCCTGGCTGTGGGTTGAGTGCTTGGGGAAGGAGGTGATGTCCGGTTTTCTTTCCTTTGTTAAAAGCCTTTCTTTCTGGTCATCCCTTGTGGGTAAAGTGGATTTCTTCACTATTAAGTTACAAGAAAAGCCCAGAAGAATGAATCAAAGACAGGCTAAGGTAAGCAGTGAAAACAAGTAATGTTTTTACAAGAAAATAGAGCCCATTTACATCAACGGTTCAGGGACTTCTGGTCACTTTTATTTAGCTAAAGGTTAGGTGCCTACATTCAAGCATTTGAATAGTCAGAGATTTCAGAAGCCGTGTCATCCTGATGTGATAATTTGGGTTGGTAGGGACTCCAACCAGCCGGTCCCAATCCCTGTTCAAAGCAGGGCCAGTTTAGGTTGGGTTGCTTGCCCTTTGTCGAGCCAAGTTGTGAGTATTTCCAAGGATAGAGATTCCACAACTATTTCAACCTGCTCCAGTGCTGTGCTATTTATGACTCTTGCGAAAAGGCCACAGCAGAAGTGGAGCATTCACCTCAAAAATTCATCTCTTGTGCTCTAAATGGAAGTCCCATGTTTAAGATCCAGCCTACTGCTCCCTTCCCCAGGTCTTGAGGGGCTGACATCCCAGGAGACTTCCACTTAAATACCACCACCTCAGGCATGTACAGAGGAGGATGACATCTCAAGATGTGCATGGGGTGGATTGGTTGTGCTCTGTTTCCTCCCTTTCTGTCCACCTCAGGAGCTGATGGAGCTGATTCAGGAGCAGGAACTTTGTGTGTCCTTGTGTTTGACAGCCACAGAGTGACCTTTGCCTACAGCCAGTTCCACCAGCAGGTTTCTGGCTGTTTAAAATTCCCTGTGGATTATTGAGATCACCCTCCTCTTTCACCAGACTGCAAAGCAGCTAATGGGCACTATTACAGATCGAACAGCAGGAAAGTGTGGTGCTGCTGGGGGCTCAGTGTAAGTCTGCCTAGTCAGGCATTGGAACAGGCTGCCCAGGGCAGGGCTGGAGTCACCGGCCCTGGAAGTGTTCACACGCTGTGTAGACAAGGCCCTCAGTGCCATGGGTTAGTGGTGGCCTTGGCAGTGCTGGGGAATGGTTGGACTTGATGGTCTTCAAGGTTTTCTCCAACCCGGTTGATTTTATAATTCGATGATTGCACCCACATCCAGCCCATCTCCCAAGACAACATGAAAGAACCTAGCTGCTGGATGGAATCAGTGCCCACCACAGCAGTATGTTGAGCACAATCCAGGCATCCAGCATAATGAAGAAATAAACAAGCACTGTTTAAGCTCCTGTACTATCCTGGGTGGTCTTCATCTGTTCAGACAGAAGGCATTCAGCTAATAGACCAAGCAAATGCCCAGTAAATTAAGTGTGGCTTGCATTGTTCTCTATTTATAGCTAAATATGAGGTCTGAGGGAGGAAATTCCCCAGAGATCAGCACCTTCTGTAATGAGTTCAGCAGCCAGCATCCCTCCTGCCTCATGAGCAAGCCAAGATCTCAGCATCGTGAGTGATATTGAACTGCATCTACAAGCATTTGGGCAGCCACTGCTGCTCAGAGCGGAGGAGATGATGCTCTGTGCCGCTGGGACAACCTCTTCCTTCCTTCCTAACTGAAACTTCTCAGAGACCTTCAAAGTCTGCAGTTGGGCACAGCGTATTCACATTGCAACCCAGCAGCCTGTCTCAGCCTCGCTGCTGGGCAGGATGCAATGAATTTAGGAACAGAAAGAGACCCCTGAGGGTCATCTTTGCTGCTCTGAGTTTCTACAGGGAACTTGATGTATTGTCTTTGGAGCATCCCAGTGCACTCTGTTTATGAAGAGATGAATTAAACTGCTCTCTTTGTGTAGTTATTGCCATGCAGCTTTGTCTGTAAGAGTTTTTATTATCTGAAATATTATCTGAAATAATTTAAACAGATTTTTGCCTTAAACTTACATTTCAATTTCACGTTCGTGTACCCAGATGGTGACAAGGCAGTGTTGGTACTGCATCTCAGATCTGCCATCTATCTTCACATTAACATCTCTTAGCCTTTCCGATAGTATTTTAAGAGTAGAAGAGATCAAATATATGCATATAAATATGAGCTAAAAAAAAAAAGGCCCACGAAATTACTCTACAACACTGTTGCAGAACATGGATGAGATCTGAGTGAAGTCGCCATACTCACAAGCATTTTCATTCATTAGTTTTGTTGGTTGCATGTACAAAATGGTGGGGCAGCAGGAGAACAAGGGCCCATGTCATCTAGTTTGACTTTGTGAAACACAAAGTGGCTGCAGCTGTTTGTCCAAGTGTCCTTCACATGAACAAAGCAAGATCAGGGCTTAAAAGTTACTCCTTTTATATTCATATACCATCACATGGGAAGCCAGTACTTGGGGGGTTACTGTGCCAGCATTTTGCAGAGATTAGAATCATAGAATCATAGAATGGTTTGGGTTGGAAATGACTTCATCAAATCATGAAATTCATGAAATCATCAAATGATCATCCAGTTCCAACCCCCTGCCATGGGCAGGGACACCTCACACTAGACCACGTCTCCTAAGGCTCTGTCCAACCTGGCCTTGAACTCTACCAGGGATGGAGCATCCACAGCTTCCTTGGGCAACCCATTCCAGTGCATCAGCACCCTCACAGTAAAGAACTTCTTCCTTATATCTTACCTTATAGCTAACCTTGTATCTAACCAGTCCAATCCCTGGATTCAAGTTTTGTGGCTTTTTATGCCTGCTGGCACGTGTAGGCTTAAGATTAGTTTTCAAGCCTGAGAGCTAAGAGATGAGTTGTATTTCTCCAGCACGGACCTACGCTGCATTTTCCTATCCTTTGTGTGACTCTGGAGATTTGCTCTCTTCCCAAAGCAGCTGCTACAACAGCTGCCACTTCATACACCGGGAAATATTTCCTAATAATTTAACTCAGCTAATGCAGCTCTTACAATCATTGAATGCTATGGCATTGGTATCCACCTGAACATTACGTTCACCCTGGGTCCAACATTGTAAAGGCTAATTCCTCATTAAAGAAAGGAGCTGAAGAAAAGCAAGTACCACTGGTTGGTGATTGTGAGCAGTCAGCACACGGGGTAAAAAAGCAGTGTTTATGATTACAATGCCAGCCTGCACAGCTGGGGAAAGATTGCTGCCACTGCAGATGAATAGCATTAGTAATATCTCATTTCACACATCGTGGTGAAGGCTGCTAGTGATAGAGAGGCAAATACACCATATCCTTTACAATCTACTGATAGCACATATTCTGGTCCTACACTGGGTGTAGTGATCACCCCATGTGTCCTTGCAGGAGAGCTGGATTTACCACTGCTTGAAATAGAGGTTGTGTATCTTGCTTGTGCCAAAGGGAGCCAAGATTTCACCCCATGTCTCTAAATTCCTGTTGGAATGGATGGATGTGTTTATTCCCACCGTGGATTGGCGTCAGTCATTCAGTTCTTCCAGTCTTCCTGCAAGACCAAAAATACCTTATCCTCTTTGGACACTGAGGTGGAAATGGGAAGTCTGTAGTAAGCTTTATGGCAGCAAAGGGAAGGCACTTGTGCCATTACCACCACTGCCTCCAGCATCCACGCAAATGATGGTGCCTGATCAAGATCACATTGCCTGTTGACAGCTTGAATATGCTCTAATCCGCACCTGAATGTTGGAACAGTTCTTGCAATGGACTCTGAGGACGAGGAAAAACAAGAGCAATTATAGGTAGTGGATCTCAAACAGATGTTGCTGGTCTGAAAATGAAATTGTTGGTAAGACAGCCTCGCCAGCCTGCTTAAACAGTTGGTCAGGATGAATTGCCCTGTGCCTGCTTGGTTTAAAAGCTTGGAGTCCATAAACAGAGGAGAAAACAGTGTATGAATGATTTCAAAATCATATGAGGAAATTAATTATCCTTGCAGCAGAGCAATACTTTGCATATCTCATGTGCCACAGTCTAATCAGATTACTTGCATGAGAAACTGGACAATAAAATGGCACAGGCAAGCAGGACCCAGCATCTGCAGATGTCTTGAAGTGGACATTAGGGCTGGAGCCAAGCATCATGATTATTAATGCTGCCATAACTTTTGATGAGCTCATGAACAGCTCCAAGAAAACCAGCACGTCGGGGTCTGTTTGGACTGAGGTAGGAGACTGCTTTGACATCTAAGGTTCCATTTTCCGAAGCAAGTGCCAGCTGGCTCCAGACTGATTTTCTTTGCCTGGCCTTGGTTGAGTCCTGTTCAGTCATCTCCTTGATCAAGACACCTCACTCTGGGAGGCATTTCTTGCTTTTGTAACTAAATCTGTGATGATCTTGAGGTCTTTCCAACCCTGACTATTCTATGAGTCTATGATTCTGTTGCTATGGGTGTTCCATAGCCCATTGTGCTTCTTCAGTCAGTGAGCTCTTCCTTCTCATTCCATATGCCTTGGAATTTGCCATGGCACAATTCTCCCTCTGCTGTCCTCCAGGTCAATGTTACATCATGCTAACTCCTTCCATCTTCCTTTCCACTTACCCAGCTCACTGATCTTTGTCACTGCTGTTTACTATGAGGGTGCTGAGGCGCTGGCACAGGGTGCCCAGAGAAGCTGTGGCTGCCCCATCCCTGGCAGTGTTCAAGGCCAGGTTGGGCACAGGGGCTTGGAGCAACCTGCTCTACTGGAAGGTGTCCCTGCCTGTGGCAGGGGTTGGAACTGGATGAGCTTTAAGGTCCCTTCAACCCAAACCAGTCTGGGATTCTATGATTCTTCTCCAAGGAGCATGAGACACGATTGTAATGATACCAATTCTCAGCTCTAAGAGACTTCCAAAATTAGTGGTTGCAATCCCCTTGTCCACACTCGTAGCAACCCAAACAGGGAGGAACTGCCAAGGCTGAGCACACAGCGAGCTGCCAAACGGTGCCAAGTTTTAAGGCTGCCTTCTTGAATCTCCACCCCTATGGATGTGTCCCTGCTCACATCTCAGCAGTGTTCAGCACAAGCTGGGGCCTCATCAGTCACCCACTCAGCTTCTGCATCCTCCTGGATGTAAGGAGTTGCTTAAGCACAACCTATCTGATCAGGCTTAAAATACATAGAGCATCTCTTCACGTCCCTCCTTTATCACCCCAAGCACTCATTCCATAGAATCAGCCTTACTGCTGGATTCTGTTAGGATTTGCAGAGTAGTTTCATTCTTAATATGCTGGGAGAGTTGTGCAGCCCTGGAAAGAACAAGGAAAATTGATCTTTATTGTGGCTTGTGCTTGTTTTGCAAAAGCCACTGAAATTGTTGTTCCTTCTGTGCATGCAGCCAAGCTTCTGAGTCTCCTGAAGTGTGGCAAAACACTCACCTCACTGGCAGCCCATAGAAGTGTTCAGGTGAATCCATCCCTATACACACAAGCTGCAAAAACCTGCTCATGATGAGATAGCTCAGTGTCTGATGACAATTTAAAGAAGAGTCTTGATGGCTGCAGCTGCTGGTCTTTGGTGGAGGGCTTAAAAATGTCACCTTAGGTCTCTTTGAGTCCATAGTAGGTCCCTTACACTGCTCCAATGCCAAAGACAAAAATGGATGCTTCTCTTCCTCATGCTGTCAAAAGGATGCTGCTGGTGGAGAGGGCCTCTAGGCAGCTATAGGATGCAGCCCTGCTTCATGTTCCCTCTAACCCCAAGCAGAGGTCTGGCTGCTGGTGGTGTGAGAAGGGTCTGGCCTGACGTTGTTTCAAGTTCTTCCCTCTTCTCTTCTGCCTTTGCTGGTTCTCAAAAGTTCTGATGCTCCAGGGCAAGAAAACAAGGAAGCACTGCTCCTTAGCGGTACCAGTCACCGAAGGTGCAGGCAGCCTATTTCCTTTCTAACTACACAGAGTGCAAACCCTGTTATTATTTTACTCACATTAAATATAGCATTTGTTGAGCACGGAGGCTGTGCCTGGCTTGCTGTGATTACCCAGCTGAGCTCTCCAGCTGAAGCAGGGCCAGAATTGCCCTGCTCCAGATCCATAGGCTTATGCCTGGCCAACATCACTTTGTGCCAGGCTCCTTGGCACAGGGAGAGCCAATGGCTGTCTATGCTGGGTTGCCAGTATTGCACCAGGCCAGGTTGGAAGGGGCTCGAAGTAACCTGGTCTACTGGAATGTGTCCCTGCCCATGGCAAGGGGTTGGAAATGGATGAGCTCTAAGGCCCTTTACAACCCACGATTCTATGAAGCCAGGAACTGTGATGCTGTGCTTCGCAGGGCCAGGCAGCCTTATGGGGTGGTCCAGGGCAGCAGCAGCAGATGTGGGACTCTCCTGACTTAAGGGGAGATGAAATGCAGAGAAGAGCTGTGTGATGAGAAGGTGAGACTGATATCTGAGTATAGCATAGGAAAACTCAGGCAATCTCATGGAAATACAGGTCCAAGAAGCCAAGCACACGCTGGAAACGGGATGAACCAGAAGCAGCGAAAGCATCTCCCAGGAGCTGCTTTACTATCATCCAAAGCCACCAGAGCAGAGCCTGTCACACACCCACCCATGGCTTGGCCATTGCTTCACATGGGTGGAGAAGTTCCTCTGCTTACTCTTAAATCTCTCAAGAGAAAGCCTGTGTCAGAGAACTCTGCCATCAGATGGGAGATTTCATTAAACAAGCCTTTTTGGACCAGTGGGAAGGACACAAACCAGCTGAGTACAAAGAGAAGACTTTGGCTGCCACAGGCTGTGTGTGCAGAGGGATGCCAGCCTCACTGAGACGGGATCTTCTGACCTTGATCAAATGAAAGAGAACGGAAGTTCATGTTTAATTCTTCTTCCTCGAAACAAACTGCACATAGGAGGCTTTTCTGCCTCCCGCACTAAGCACCCATCCAGATACAGTCCTGTACCTGGATGAGTACAGGGTACTCATGAGTAAGGAGGAGTGTTGTCTCTTTAAGGCAGCAGCAGCCTGGCCATGCCATCTCTACTCACACCACTGTGGTGAAGTCCAGAGGGATACATGGGAGGCAAAGAGAGCAAAGATGGGCCTGAGGAGGCCAAAATACACGACCTGCATTGCTGGGAATGCAAGAAAATAATGGAGGAGAATAAAAGAGCAATTCTAAGCTAAGATGTTGAGTTCCTCCTGGGAGGATAGAGCATCCCAGGGGAGATGGGCCTTAAAAAATGCTTTGCTTTTATACCTCCCAGAAGGTATTGGCTTACATTTGCCAGCAGGAAAGCAGCCTCCCAGATAATTCCACGGCCTGAATATGCACAGAGTGGAAGCCCAGCTGGGTGGTTTCCCTTTTCAGCACATTTCTTTAGTACATGGGTATGTTTTCACCACTATCATCACTGTTTAGCGTATGACAGATCTGCTGGAGTGCCCCACAGGCAGTTCTGATTCTCTTGGGAACCAGCTGTGTTTCCTTGCTAGGGACAGAAAACCCCATTTTCTCCATCTGTTGGGCACAGAAGGGCTCTTTTTCCACCCACAAATATCATTTTCCCACATTTAATTGCTTTGTTTTATAAGCCTGACGTGATGAGGATGTCCCTGTTCCCCTATGGTCTGCTATCAGCATCTGAGAAACATCTGGCTTTGACTAGCTCTAAGATTTCCAACTCTAGACAAGTTCCTTGGCCACCCATCTTCAGGCAGTGCTGCTCTCACCAGGTGCAGTGTTAACACCTTTAAGTTATATCTCTCATTTCTTTGCACCCCCTAGGATTTCGAGGTGTTTACTGGACTCTAATACATGAGAGACACTTGTGGGTTGTTGAAATAATAGTGTATCTTAGCTCCTTCAGAACAAATTGCTGCTGTACATCCCACCTCCATTTCAAAGAGGATGAGGATGCCAGATCTGTCTTGTAGGTGAAGCTGATGCATAAAGATACAAGAATCACTGTGGAACCAGGTCTAAAAGCAAAGTCTGAGCCCTTGGAATCCTTTGGCTATGCTCTGTCCCTCTGACCCCTCCCCAGGCCTTGGGGACCTGCTCATCTCTCATGCCAGACCATGATACTCTTCTGTTTCCTCACTCCATGACCAATGGTGTTAATCGCTGGTGCTCCCTTTGCCCATGTCACACAGCAATTTGTCCCAGTACCAAGCCTGCTGTTTGCACAGGCCATTCATTAGGGATAAGTAGAGCAGGGAGCAATGAATGTTGCTAATTGCATATAATTACAGATCCCAATTATCTTATGCTGTATGTGTGTGTCTGTTTATAAGGCAATTACACAATAAATAGCATGCAATTAGAGTGATCTATGCTGAAGGGCTGCACTTGTCACTGAGCGCTGAACTGGATGGACTCCAAATGGGGATGCCACCTCTTTTCACTGGATTTTCCCCAGAATCCAGATCTTATCAGGTTCTTCAGCTTCAACCCTGAACATCAAAGGTGATTTTCACAAGCTTGTCTTGTTCTGCTGCCCCTGCAGCAAACAGATGTCTCAGTAATGCAACGTCTCTACTAACTATCCTCTTCCCTTAGTATTCCTTCTCCTGTTGCTCCTTTTCTCTCGGCTTAAGCCTATGTACTGCTTAGAACTACGTGTCACAGCTTTAGGTCAGGGTCCTACTAAAACAGGGTTTTGATGACAGCCTAAGGAGGCGGTGAGTGATTAGCTGATGCCAGATGTTCACACTGTTCCCTGCCTGAAATGAGTGTGCAGATCTTGGTCTGGATAGAAAAATCCACAGTATGTAAGTGCAGTTACATTGGGGAGTTAAAGTTGTTTCTCTCCTGGTCCTGCTTGCTAGAATGGAAGAAGTGATCTGTTTGTACAGTGCTCTGAAGAGGGAGGGTAAACTGGTTGGAGCTCCAAAACACTGGTTCAATATGAAAGGCAGGAAGGAAGCATTCCCTACTGCTGTCTTTTCTCTCAGTTCAACGAATAAGCAAACCTCAAGTGCCCGCAATTGACAGTCTAGCGCTTCAGCATAAGCAGCATCTTTAGCCAACAGAGATGATGTTGGGTCAATAAAGTCTCTGCTAAGAATAGCTGTACAAATATTGCTTCAGGCTTCCTAGAGCATTTACCTGTGAGCTTCTCACATCCTATCTAGTGAGGTTACTAAACAGGCACATCGTTGAATACAGCCACTCCTTTGTCTGGCTATGAAAGCTAAACCTGAATTCACACTGGACTTTGGATGCATCACAAGAATGTGTCAGATGAACTCTGGCTGTAAAACCTTCCTGCCTGTTCCTGAGGTTGGATAAAACCGTGATATGGTTTGAAGGGGTTTTGTTTCCTACCCTGAGATTTTACTGCATAAATCAGTATCTCAGTTGAGTTTGTAGCACAGAGGTGCTATTGCTGGCAAACTGAATGGCACTGAGAGCTGGAAACACTTTTCTGTCCAATGGAAAGGTGGTACCTTACTATCCTCAGGGAAGCTTTCTTTTATAAGCACTGAATGGCTGCTGATCCTTCAAAGATTTGCCAAGCAGGAGAGAAAATAAAAGGCCATTAAGGAATGGTTTATAAACTGAGAAAGCCTTACTAAAGATACCATGAGAAGGTTTAAAGAAGGACACTGGTGCAGCTCCTGTCATTGGGTATGCAAGAATAGGAACTGGGTTATTATCACATGTTAGACTGAACTTTCTCCTTGAAACTCTCTAGACTGGGAGTTTCCTATCCCCATCCCAGCCTGAGCTGTTGAGGTGGAGTCACTGTCCCTGGAAGTGCTCACACACCGTGTAGACGAGGCCCTCAGTGTCATGGGTTAGTGGTGGCCTTGGCAGTGGTGGGGAATGGTTGGGCTTGATGAGCTTAAAGATCCTTTCCAACCTGGTTTATTCTATGATAGTGACATGATTCTATGATACATGGTATCATAGAGTGTCCTGCCTAGTAGAGCTGGACATTGGAGGCTCCACGGATGTAAAAGATTTATGGTCTTGCCAGCAAATGTCCAGCAAGGAAGTTATTCATGAAGCCTAAAGCAGCTAATGTCCCTTTTCAAGGAGCTTGTATTCACTGATTATAGAGGGAGAAACCAGCTTTCTTATCCTACCTGTAGTGTCCATGCTGTCATGATTTTGTGATTCAAACACCCACCCTCTGCTGCAGTGATGCCTTCTCCTTTGCTGCTCAGACAGTGGGTCATTATCCGATCAGAGCCACTTCGTCACAGCTCAAGACTAGAAATGGCAACCTAGACATGAAAGGGTTTATTGCTCATGCCCACCTATTTGTGCAGTGCACATTCCCACAGCTATCCCAAAAACCTTGGTTTGGGGGGGAAGTTGAGTGATGTGGGCATCATGCTTGTCTGGGAAGAAAAACAACAACATTCTCACATTCCTACGGTGCAAGTATTTGAAAGGCATTAAAGTGTCAGCTAGAGACTGTGTTGAGCATCCACACTGACGTGTTTGCAGGGCCCATTTGGCAGGCATTTCAAAACAGGAGATAAAAAAGGCATTTAATTTTTCGGTGTTTCACAAATCCCAAAGGAAAGAAAATCCTGGCAATAAAGGTTTCTTAGAAATTAGCTTAGGCTGCTCTAAGCCTGTTCAGCTTTCTGAGTTTATAACATCAAAGGGTTAGGAAATGCCTATGTTTTCTCCATTTTGGAGACAAAAGAGACAGATTTCATAGAATCATAGAATAGTCTGGGCTGGAAGGGACCTTCAAAGGTCATCTAGTTCCTGCAGTGAGCAGGGACATCTTCAACTAGACCAGGATTTGACAGAAAGGGCTGAAGACAATCACCCTGAAAGTGAAGCCCAGTGAAGCTGTGTTTGCTAGGAGCCCTGAGGTTGTAGGTCCCTCTGAAAGTGTGCCTTCTTCTTGTGCCCCAGCTTTGGTCCTTCACAGTGAAAAAGGGCAAGAGCTCTTGCATCGCATCGCTCAAACCCAACTCTGCACTGAGTGAGAAAGGAATCCCTACAGCATCCCAGGCTTTGCCCTGGCACTGGTGCTGGTGATTGGTCATGTCCCATGTCTCATCTGCTGGACTCTTGTTGAATTCTAACGGTTTTAATAGGCCTAAACCCTGTCGAATGTAGCCCTGTATTATAGAGGAAAATCTTTATAATCACTAGAAATAGAACATAGAAGGTTCAAAGGAGACCTTATAACAGTCTTTCCATACCTAAAGAGGGCCTATAGAAATGTGGAGAGGGACTTTTTACAAAGGCATGTAGCGATAGGACAAGGGGGAATGGCTTTAACCTGCCAGAGGGGAGACTGAGGTTAGACATTAGTAAGTTCTTCCCTGTGAAGGTGCTGAGGCGCTGGCACAGGGTGCGCAGAGAAGCTGTGGCTGCCCCATCCCTGGCAGTGTTCAAGGCCAGGTTGGACACAGGGGCTTGGAGCAACCTGCTCTAGTGGAAGGTGTCCCTGTGCATGGCAGGGGTTGGAGCTGAATGAGCTTTAAGGTCCCTTCCAACACAAAGCATTCTATGATTAATACGAAAATCAGTAGTGGCTTACCATGAATGTGTAACTATGACAGGCATCTTATGTCATCCTTGCTTTAGTTAAGCTAAGTGGAATTTAGGTGATGGACAAATACTGGAGGTGAGAGACAGAGATGAGTAAGGACTTTCCGTGAGAAAAATGTCAAAAGGCCCAGCTTGTTGCTAAGTACCACCAGCCATACTCTTCACCTTATTTAGACTAAGGTAAGGTAGCAGGAACACAATTAGTTTATTTGAGTTCAGTATTTTGTGTAATTGAATAAGATCATAAAAAAGGGGTCCTACACTGAGGCTGAGTTCCTCTAACCCATGTCATAGAATCATAGAATCATAGAATCATAGAATGGAAAGGACCTAAAGATCATCCAGTTCCAACCTGCTGCCATGGGCAGGGACACCTCACACTAGACTGTGTCACCCAAGACTCTGTCCAACCTGGCCTTGAACACTGCCAGGGATGCCCTTGCAGAGATTCTTATTTGCAGCATCTGATCCCTTCCTAACTCCTTATCTCTGACTTTAACTGATGCAAGACTTTCTTCCTCAGCAAGGATTCCCTTTAATGTCTTTGAATTCATCTTTACTTGAGTTTATGTCTACATTCCTTCCTTATTTTCATTATACAGTCACACAGACTCCATTTGCATCGATTCCCAACAGACCAGCACATCAACTCGCTGTGTCGCATCCGCAGCACATTGCCCTTTGCAGTGTGGTCAGACCGTTAGTTAATCTACTCACCTGCTCCCACGAAAGCCAGCTCTCTTTGTGGTGGTTTAAGTGAACTTTGTGGCTTTCCAGCTAACATTTGGGGGTTAACACATCTCTTGATACCAATCTCCTCAAGGCAGGAGACAGTCTTCAAGCACAGGAGTCTGAGATGAGCACACAGCTGCATGTTTCTATTCATACCGGCACTGCTGTCTGTCAAACACACATAATTGGATATTTATCCACACATTTGCATGAGGAACCACAGGAACTGCCTCCAGGAGCACAGACCCTGCATTTCAGGAGCTTCCTTGCATCCCTTCTCCCAGCCTCCGGAGCTTCCCAGAGGATGCCTCTGCACCCAGATGGTCACTGTACCCAGAGCAGTCATGGCTGCAGATTCAAGTGAAAAGTGAATTATGATTAATAAAGACAACGGAGGAAAGAACAGTGCTTTGTTCTTGTGGCATTAGGCAATGACTGCCCAGCTCATTTTGGAGGTATATGCTTTTCTCCTGATGTGGAACTAGAGAGCATCCTATACCACCAGTATTCACCTTTCAGCCCAGGAGCTCTCCTTTAATCCTGGTGCTCCGTGGCTGCCTCTGGTTCATGTTTAATAAACATTTAAATGCTGGAAGAACTTTGTGCACTTCATCTTGTAAAATCACGTTGCTGTCAGCATGCTCCTCCCATGCAGTGCTGGTGGCAAAGTGCCTTATCTCCTCTGAAAGCTTTTTTGACTCCCAGCTGTATTCTCTCTTGTTTTTTAGCCAGGCTTTCAAAGCGACACACACAAACAACCAGCTGCTAGATATTTATGTGGAACATTAGCCTTGCAATTAAAGAGAGATAAAAGAAGCTCTACGTTGGGGTTCTTCGGAGTTTTATTACCGCCTGTTCTGCTCCATTGTTGAGTTTCTTTGGAAAGTGACCTGTATGAGGAGGTTCAGCTGCAAGCAGGTCCCATTGATCACCAGCTGCCTAAGGAATTATCCATGCTAAGCCATACGAGTAAAGTCAAGCTGAAGGTTATAAGTGACTCCCAAATCCTATCCACTGCTTCTTCCTTCTGGGCATATGAACATGGTGGGAAAAAAGGCTGGAGTTGAAGCCCATCTGCAGAGACAGAGGCTACACTCTCATTGTCCTGCTAGTGGCTTACTCATTATGTCTTAGGTATGAGAAGGACACAGCGTTAGTGCTTCCTTCTTGGGTCGAACTGATCCATATTCCCATTTCAGCCTGTATCCCTTCTGGTCAGGATTTAGCCTGCCAAATTTCAGTGTTGGAAGCACTTTCTAAGCATTTGTCACTCAATCCTAACCAAGTTCTTGTGGGCACAACAAGCAGAGGTAGAAGGAATGAATTTTGAGGACCGTGACAAGCAATGAAGTGCAGAGCATAGAATATGCTATAATGTGAACCATATGCCAAGCAACTAGAGAAGGTTTTAAAAGAAAAATAAAGATTATAAGGATTAGGATATTTCCCTAGATTCTTGTGGTAACCGCATTTGCTGTGATACTGTAGCTGAGGGATCAGGAGTGAACACATCTGCAAGCAGTGGTGTATATCCCCCATGGCAGTGGGGTTGGAACCAAATGATCTTTAAGATCCCTTCCAACCCAAACCATTCTATGATTCTATATTCTAATTTCAGTGAAGGGAGTGGGAATGTCGCTGCCTTGCTCAATACTCTGCATCCACTTGGTGAGTAACCAGAGCTCGGGAAGAGATCACCAAGGCAGCAGAAGAGCCCAGCCCGCTGTTATGCTTCCAGCATGAAGAATGAATCCTCCCATCTTCTACCCAAAAGGATGCTTGAAAGGCTCACTAAGGGTTGCCTGGTGGCTGGCAGGAGTTCATATGGCACCCAGCAAGAGCCAGGAATGCAAATGACACATTTCCTTAAGCCAAGAGACTTGAAGATCTGTTACTGTTCACTGCGGTCAGTGGAGAAGGGAAGCCAACGCAAAGCTGAATGTGGGGAAGGAAATGTTTTCCTTCCAGCCTTCCAAAGCATTTCACCACCAAAACCTCACAACGCTCCCATGGTGATTTTATTATTTCCATTATAACATACGAGGAGAATGAATGACACTGTGGCACACAGAGCAAAAAATACGTTTCCTGGTTTCTATTTCTAGTTCTGTGTCTAGCTACTTGTCTGATCTCCAAACCAGATACCCCGACCAACAGCACTCCATTATATCTCTCTGCAAAACAGGAGTAAAAAAAAGAATTGCTCTGTAAGGGGACTGTGAATGTTCCCTTCGTTGCTTTTAAAGCAGTTCTTGATCAGTTTTGAACAATGATGTATATATCAAAGTCATCTAATCATTATTAGTTTGTACTTCATAAAGAGAGAGCTCACGTGGCAAGGAAAGGCAGCCAGGAACCATGCGAGATCTCACACCGTTTGATGGGCTTTCTGTGCCTGGATGGACAAGTCATTGGTGGTTGGACTCCAAGAGCTTTGCCATCTGACACGATTTAATTAAACTCTACTTCTGCACATCAGGGTGGCTGTTCCTACCCACTGGCATCAGCACAGGCCATAGAGCAGGATGGAGAACTGGCTCTGCAAGGCCTTTTTGGCTTCCCTTTCTCCTTTGGTCCAAGGCCAAGACATCTCTGTAAGTGCCTGACAACTGCTGAGGATGCTCCTCACTCACAGCAAGGCTGGCAGCACTCGTCAGGCTTCCCGCTGAGCTGTGGATGGACAAACAGTGTTGACAGCCCAGCATCAGAAATCACTGCCTCATGAAAACTGAGATATCTTGTGGGAATAGTTGGTGTCAGTTTTAAGAAAACATGTTGACTGAAAGGGTTTCATAAGCAACGCTCTAGTTTCATTTTGGTTGGAGTTTTGGGAACTACTTTGCTGTCTTGTCAAAAAGTTTTAGCTATTAATGGATTTTAATTGTGTGAGCATACAACAACACTTCAGAAGGTTTATTAGGAAATACATGTTATGTTTTTATCTACACTGCTGATAGAATCATGGAATGGCTTGTGTTGGAAGGGACCTTAAAACTCATCCAGTCCCAACCCCCTGCCATGGGCAGGGACACCTTCTGCTAGAGCAGCTTGCTCCAGGCCCCTGTGTCCAACCTGGCCTTGAACACTGCCAGGGATGGGGCAGCCACAGCTTCTCTGGGCACCCTGTGCCAGCGCCTCAGCACCCTCACAGGGAAGAACTTCTTCCTTATATCTAATCTAAATATACTCTCTTTCAGTTTAAAGCCATTCCCTCTTGTTCTGCCCATAGCCCACTAGTCATTTAGCTGGGTTATGGAAAGTGAATACTCTCCAGATGAGACTTCAGTGAAAAGCTGAAGGAGGTTTTAGCAAGTGAGTTCCAGGACAGAAATTGTTCCCTTTCACTTTCTTTCAGAGTCATTATCTCCAATTCATGTGTGGAAAGCAAAGCTTCTAATTAGACACTGCAATGAGTGCATTTTTTATAAATAGCACCAATTGTTCCACTGGGACATTCTCATCTGAATCAGCTCCTATTCAGCTTTGCAGGCTCTGTCTTCCATGTGCAAGGAGGATATGTTTTACTAACGAAACCCAAGTGGATTGCATATGACACAAAGGCTGAGGCGTTAGAATGGCATTGGAGAAATCTGGGTTCTGCTGCTGGTTGACATTGGTTTCACCTGCTGTGTCATCCTGAAGATGCTTAACTTCACTGCAATTCCACCCCTTTTTCATTCCTGAGTCCCTCGGACAAAACCTCTGGATGAGGGTTGTTGCTACCATGGACCAGTCCCGCTGCACATGGATGAGTTATTGTGATACAAAAAGCAATTTCAAAGCCACTCTTCGGTGCACTTCCAGCTTGGAGTCGTACAGCAGACATTCACTTCAGGTCATCATTGGCTCTGATGCATTTGAGTTGTGGAGTGCTTTGCTTCTGGAGTGCTTTGCTTCTCACTCTAGACTCATAGAATGCTTTGTGTTGGAAGGGACCTTAAAGCTCATCCAGTTCCAACCCCTGCCACGGGCAGGGACACCTTCCACTAGAGCAGGTTGCTCCAAGCCCCTGTGTCCAACCTGGCCTTGAACACTGCCAGGGATGGGGCAGCCACAGTTTCTCTGGGCACCCTGTGCCAGCGCCTCAGCACCCTCACAGGGAAGAGCTTCTGCCTAAGAGCTCATCTCAGTCTCCCCTCTATCAGGTTAAAGCCATTCCCCTTGGCCTGTCCCTACAGGCCCTTGTCCAAAGCCCCTCTCCAGGTTTCCTGCAGCCCCTTTAGGCACTGGAGCTGCTCTAAGGTCTCCCCTTCAGGAGCCTTCTCTTCTCCCTAACTAGCCCAGCTCCCTCAGCCTGTCCCCTGGGCAGCTCTGGAGAGCCCTGACTCTGAAAGCCAATGCAGACCAGTGTCAGAGGCTGTGTTTATGTGGCAGTGAGTCTGTCACAGAGAGGAACTCTCAAGCGTGCCTGGGGCAAGCGATTCACAGGCTGCTCAGTTTATGAACACATCTCAGCCGGGAGTGTGTGTTTAATTGCTCAATGTACTGTAACACCCGTCGCTTCCTGCATTATCCACTGGTCCCAGCTCTAGAGCTGCCACCTTCTCAAAACAGTCGTTTCATGGAGTCAATTGCCTTGCCATGATTATCTTTTTATGCAATTAATATTTTCTCAGCAAATCATGGATCACGCTGCCTCCTCAATAGCTAAAGCAATTAATGAGCCCCAGCCAGCAGCCATGGCTGAATGAGTCACTGTGTTGGAGGAAAAGAGATCATCTTTGCATATTCACCCCTTATGCTGTCATTTGCTGGTTGATATTTTGGGCTGCCGGTACTTGTCTGTTATTCCCATGATGGAGCTGGACCAGGTCTCTAAACCTGACAGGTCAAGAGGCTGCATGTTGAGGACTTAGTCATAGAATCATAGAATGGCTTGGGTTGGAAAGGACCATAAAATCATCCAGTTCCAACCCCCTGCCATGGGCAGGGACGCCTCACACTAGACCATGTCACCCAAGGCTCTGTCCAACCTGGCCTTGAACATTGTCAGTGATGGAGCATTTACCACATCTCTGGGTAACCTGTGCCAGCACCTCAGCACACTCACAGTAAAGAACTTCTTCCTTATATCTAACCTGAACTTTCCCTGTTTCAGTTTGAACCCATCACCCCTTGCCCTATCACTACAGTCCCTGATGAAGAGTCCCTCTGCAGCATCCTTGTAGTCCTTTCTCTCATCCGGGCGATCATCTCTGCCCCAGCCTTGACAATCCCAGACTGGTTTGTGTTGGAAGGGACCTTAAATCTCATCCAGTTCCAACCCCCTGCCATGGGCAGGGACACCTTCCACTAGAGCAGCTTGCTCCAAGCCCCATCCAACCTGGCCTTGAACACTGCCAGGGATGGGGCAGTCATGGCTTCCTTGGGCACCCTGTTTCAGCAGACCCTCTCCTGGCTGAGCAATGGATGGGGAAGGTGCCTGCTATAAAACCATAGCCTACTTGACTTCTCCAATAGGTTTTATGAAATCCAGTGAGCTACTCTGTGCTCTGTATCTTATTAAATGAGTGCACTTTTACACCCTTCTTCAAAAAGGAAAAACCAAACTGGGACATTCCTAGAGCAAATTCTGGGTCAGTTTTTAAACAGATATACATCAGCCCAATACACTTTTCAGCACATGTGTCACAGGCACATTTCAGTTCATTCCTCCTGGTCCAGCTCCATCATGGGAATGACAGACAAGTACCCCCAGCTTCTACAGCCTGGCACAGCTGGTTTTGCTGAGTGAGGTCAAAAAGGCTTTCTGGAGCTGTCTGCAATGCCTCCTTGGTATCTTCCTTATCTAAGACAGCTGATGTGGAAACTTACAGTGTACAAAGAGTTGAAGTGCTATGAGCCTTTAAAGAATAACCCAAACACTGAATCTCTTTCGTCTCCATTTACCCATCTGATTCTATGTGAAGTTGCTTTGAGTCCCCTTTCATCTCTACTGACTAAAGAGATAGCTTTGTCATCAGCATGTTGTTTGGTCTTTCTGTTCACTATCTTTCCAAGCAGCAAGAAATACGAGTTGTAAGGGGGGTATCTGAAGGAGATGAAGGCTTCTGGCTTAGCTCAGGAAAGCACGTGGGTGTATATCTTAAGAGGGATGGAAACCTTTGTACATCTGCAAGAAGCAGACAAGCAGAGAGGAGAGATAGCCTGATGTGTTGTGATTGCTGAGGAGTGGGATAAACAGAAGCTTAAGGAGCCTTGGAGGTAGGGGTCAGGATTGGGAATTTGAAGTGCCGCAAAACAGGGTAAGGAGCAGGCAGCGAGGGCAGGAGGCTAAGTGTGGCTGGAGAGTTTGGGGAAGCATCACTAAAACCTGACAAGGAAATCCAGGCAGAAGAGGCACAGGTTGCTTGGATGGTTATTTAGCTGGCAAGCGGAGGAAGACCTGGAACTACAAGAAAGTAACAAGGGAAAAAGACCCCAAAATCCAAGTACTGATGGTTCAAATTCCCTTCATGATTCCATTTTGTATCATTTTTATCCTAAGATTGTAATGTCACCTCTCCAAAGTAAAAATTGAGGAAATGGACCTAAAAAGGAGGTGGCAGTGAGCAAGGGGCCCTCAAAATCTACTGATCACATCATTCATGTGTTGAAGCTTTGATTTCAGCCACAAGGATGCTCCAGGTCTGTCAAATTGTTGTGTGGCTTTTAGTCTGAAGCTGCTGGCCATCATTTTACTCAAAGAAATCCCTCTGGATAGTTTGCAGATTGCTTTTGTAGAGGGGATCAGTGGTGAGTCCACCTATATTATGGTTTCTTCCACTCAGGAAGCTTGTCTATAGACTCATTTCCACGTACAAAGCAGGGCTCAGGAGGCCTTATGATGCCCTTCCCTGGATGCCTTTATTGCTGCCTATTGAACCAAAGATGTCTAAGAAAGACACAGACCATGCATTAGCCTTCTCCTTTCCCCAGCACTAAGCAAGATCCAGCAGAACAATACAGATTTCTGCTTTCCACATGGCCCTTCAGTTAATGCTTCTTTTGGGAGGGGAGAAAATCAGCCCATCATTATTATTTATTAACATCTACTTCATGCCACATCTGAATTTCTGACCTACATTGTGCTTGCGCAAATAGCTCATGGAAGGAGAATTGTGCCTAGAGTAAGGACTTCAAGTTTAGGTCTCTTAATTATTAATTGCTGTATTTATTTATTCAAAGGCCCTGGTGAAATGGGAACATTAGCTGTGTTCCTTCCTCATGAACTCATTTTCTTGCCTGCTCTCATCTGGCTTTGCACATGTTCTTCTCCACAGAAACCAGTCAAAAACTGCGTGTGTGTGTGTTTGTGGAAGGAAAGGGTCAGGTTTTTGCCAGGCAGGTCAGGGTACAGCCACATAGATGCTCTTCATACACCACTTTGTGGAACAACAAGCGGGCAGACAGAGTGAAATATTAGCTTCATTTCCTGCGTGTCCGAATTTAAAGCAATATAAGCCAAGGATGAATTGAGAACAACAAACACCAAAGCTACAGAGACTCTGCCAGTCAAAGAAAGTCTTCCACAGCAGTGATTTATTAATCTGGAAGATGCTGAAGAAGATCCTTTTCCATCAAGGCTGTTCACCTGTAAGCCCCTTCGGTTGTTCAGGGTTTGGAGGATGAATCTGTGCCAAGCAGTGACACTTTTATGTTTTCCCAGGACATTCCCTCTCCGTCGTGTGTTCAGTTTCTTGGTAACCCAAAAGAGCAGGAGTCCATAACCTTCCCTTTTGTGCTTTCCTTCACATCATCTGCAGCAGACCAGTGTGTCCAACTGCAGAAGACAATCCTGTTCTTTGAGTACTGCAGACAAACAGCCATAAAGAGCCTCCCAGCTCAGGCAGGATTGAGAGCAAAGCCTGGTTGCATGTCTGTTTGAGCCCAATGTGCTGCTTGAACACTGAAGGGAAGAAACAGCTACTTCTGGACAAGGCTTCGGGAACTGCTCTGAGCACACATCACAAAATGGAACAAAAAGCCCCATAGAAACCAAAACCTCTGGGTGCTTTCAGGGAAGAGGGGCAAACCCACATCCCTCGGTAGAGCTGTATTTAGACCTGCTCTGAGTCTGTTCAAGTGGAACCTACTGATGTTGACATCCGCACACATTTCCTGGGACACAGGAGCACTGTATTCTTGTACTTAGCATCACCTACAAATCCAGGAAGAGTAAAGAAACCTTTCTTGTTGAAACCTGTTACTTGCATGTAACTTGGTTTAGTTTCAAGGCAGACAACCCAGCTGCAGGTTGGTGGCCTTCAGACACTTATGAGGCTGTAGGCACCAATGTCAATAATCCTCATCTCTCTCCTCCAAACAGCTCCTGGAACATCATCCAGCATTTCAACCCAGCATCTCATACACTCCTTTATTTTGGATTTAGGAATGACTTTTCTTTGGGTGCACTGTATTTCCCCTCTTGTAAGCATCTAGGTATTGCTGCTGCATAAATACTGCCCCAAAGGCTCTTCCTAGCAGGTCCTGGGATATAGTTGTTCTGTTCCTCTCAAGCATTGTCATACTGAGGAAATAAACATGAGGTTTCTATCCAGAGTCCTGTCCTGCTCTTTTTGGGTGTTCTGGCAGCTCAGATGAGAGGAGACAGAAAGTGATCCTCTCCTCATTGTGCTGCTGACAGCCTGAACTCCTCTCCTTCCTCTCCCTGCCACATCCTGCTATACTCATTGACCCCAAATCCCACCAACTGCTCCATCAATAAGCTGTTTGCTGCCTGTGGCTCAACGTATCATCATGCTGTGAGGAAAAAAAAAGCAGCCACACATCCCTTTAACAGGCTGCTTGTTTCAGTGTTTTAACTGTGCACAGAGATGCTCTGATTAAGTTGAGGGATTATACCCATCACCCAGTGAGAGTGCAGATAAAGACACAACTGCAGGTAATGGCAGTGCGAAGATGTGCAGACAGAGCAATAGATAGGAACAATATCCTCTGAAAGCAAAGCAGTGGAGTAATCTGAAGGCTAAATCCCACACATTTGCCTCCTTTGGAGGTAGTTAAGGCAAATGATGTGGTAGGAGCAGGTCTAGCAGTCTCAGAGGCAGATCCTGGCTTGGTTGGTGTTTAGGCATGGAGCTGGGTCCTTCCTCAGCTCCAGGCCTCCTGCCCCACCACAGGACTGTGGAAAGGCCAGCACCCAGCCAGCCAGTGCCACAGCAGCTCAGGCATCACCTCTGCAGAGCCGTGGCAGGAAGGACACAGAGTGTCTCACAAACCTTCACCCGTTGCATTGGCCCCACTGCTTTGCGGTGCTGGAGGTAAAAATAAGCAGTGCTGACACACACTGGAAACACAAAGAGAGGAGGAGCTTAGTAAAGGTCAAAGTAGAAACAAGCAGCAGCCAACTCCACACCATCTCCTTACAGTCTACAAGTAAAGATGACTTCTTCCGGGCCTGAGTGGTGCATCTTCTCTTTGCTCATCTTGCAGCCTCCCCACCTCTGCAAGCTCCAGGTTCTCCACTGAATCATAGAATCAACTATATTGGAAAAGACCTTTAAGCTCATCAAGTCCAACCTTTCCCCCAGCACTGCCAAGGCCACCACTAACCCATGGCACTGAGGCCTCACCTACACAGTGTGTGAGCACTTGCAGGGACGGTGACTGCAGCCCTGCCCTGGGCAGCCTGTTCCAATGCCTGAGCACCCTCTGGGGCAGGAATTGTTCCTCAGCTCCATCTAAACCTGCCCTGGTGCAGCTTGAGGCCGGTTCCTCTTGTCCCATCCCTTGTTCCTTGGGAGCAGAGCCCAGCCCCTCCTGGCTCCATCCTCCTGTCAGGCAGTTGTAGGGAGCGATCAGGTCCCCCCTGAGCCTTCTCTTCTCCAGACTGAACCCCCCAGGGTCCCTCAGCCCTTCCCCATCACACTTGGGCTCCAGACAAGTCTTCCCTCCCATGCACCCCTTCCCCACCTCTGTATGCTGGTACCTCCTCTCACTTCTGCAAACTCAGTTTCCCTCTTGGTCAGTGCAATTCCTCCCTATACCCAGAAATCACCATCGGGTCCAGAATGCAGCCACCAGCACCAGGGAGCAGACACTCACCCACGGAGCACACAGTCCGTGATACACTGCAAACAGATAAATACAAGAAGCATCATCCATCACAGCAGACTAATGTCTGATGCAGGTCTGTGCATCTATGCTTTAACCCAAAGGCAGATGGTTGAAACGTGGGGATGTTGGATACGGCAGTTCGAGTTCAGACCTATGCTCATTTCTGAGGATAACAGCACTCTGCAGAGGTGTTGGGCTGAACAATTCCCAGCCCATCATTTCGTTTCAGATTGTTTTGCATCCACACCGTTAAGGCCTGTGGATGTGGAGCTGGTGAGTAGGCGTTCTCCCTCTTGCTGCTTGTATGCTTGAAACGTTTAAGCTGAAGAATAATGACTAGCAGAAGGTGAATATTGAATCTCATGCCTCTGGTATCAGCTTCCAAGCAAGTAATAACTCATGGTAGATATAGTGCATCTCCAAGAGGTTCTAAGTATTTTCACATTATGCTCCAAGGTAGAATTGCTTTTCTTTATGGGTTTTGGTTGGGGTTTTAAGGCTTTTTTCTGATGGGTCCATGTTTCACTCAGTAGGTTTCAGGTGGGAAGCAGGGGTTGGAGTTTCCCTCGCCACCACTACTGCATGGGGGTGGTTGCACCTTCCACAAACTAAATCTGGATGAAAGTACATTTCTTTCACACCATTTTAAAGAGGAATCTATGAGCGATTCTCTGTGTGCATGCATGGATGTGTGTGAACACACAGGGAACAAGGCCAGTGGGCTGTAGGAGCATGGCACTGCAGTGCATGGCCCATACGCAGTATAACCATGTAGGAAAGCAGTTTGATGGGGACTGGGGAGTTGGATTTGCTACACCTTAAATGTCATTTTTCAGCAGGGAGGGGCTTTCAGGGCTCTGTGTAGGCTACATATAGGACAGAGCCAGGCACAGGGGCACTCTGTGCATCCCATGGGGAGCTGGGCCCTGCTGGGAAACAGAGGAGGGGAAACCCCTGAAGCAGAACGGGGTTTCATCCCATATGTCACCAGCTCCCAGCTCTGCTGCAGCAGCTTTGCCTGTGAAGGAGAGGCCACAGAGTTTCCCATAGCAACCTTTTTAATAACAGGCAAAAAGAGCATCGGCAGCCCCTTAAGACACCAAAAGAAGGTCAAGCTGCAGGAAGAGCCTTCACGCTTCACCCTCCTCGTCTGCAATTTACTTCTGCTCTCACAACAACCCGTGCTTCAGCTCTGCCGCTTGTCCTAGTTCCCATCTCATCCCCTTACACAGCAGCCTGTCAGTGCTGCTGTGGTCGGGAGCAAGTCTCAAAGCACCGAGTGGTACAACACCTCCCTTCGTGCCTTCTCCACCCCTAAACCTCTTGGACATCCCCCATTTCTTCCACTGTGGGTGCTCACCCTTCTTTCAAAGAGAAACAGCAGCCAAGCTCAGTGCTGACAGCCTGGAGAAGCTGTGTGGAGACCTCAGAGCAGCTTCCATGGTCTGAAGGGGGCTACAAGGATGCTGGAGAGGGACTCTTCATCAAGGAGTGAAGTGATACGACAAGGGGTGATGGGTTCAAACTTTAACAGGGGAGATTTAGCTTAGATATAAGGAAGAAGTTCTTCCCTGTGAGGATGGTGAGGTGCTGGCACAGGGTGCCCAGAGAAGCTGTGGATGGGTTAAGGGCCATAATACAGATCTGGATGGTACCAAGGGGAAAATTAGAAGAGTAATTGCAACTGCTTGGGATGAAACAGAGCAAAATATGAACATCTTTTTCCCTTCTCCTCACATATGTACTTTACATTTTTAATAAAGACTGGCTTAATTTTTAATTGTCTTCTATCTGTTTCCTAAGCCTGAAACTCTACAGAAAATAAATGTGCCATCCAGACCAGACTGCCAAGTGCTGCTGGCTTTATTTGTATAGCCTCAGCACCCTCACCGAGTTATTACTTTAGAGCAGAGCTGGCTCTGAAGAAGCTGTTACCTTGCCCTTGGTGTGAGGGCACTGCCGAGCAGTCCCTATGTGTACCCAAGGCCGATGAGATTGGGAGTGTGGGTTGAAGGATAAGTTCTTTCCAACGCCGTAGCCTATCCAGGGGCCTCCTCTGAATTCAGCTCCTGATGTGGGAGGGCATTCAGGGGCTGCCTGGACCCCTGAGGTTTAGAGGACTAACATCCATTATATTTCATGTGTTGGCTGGGGATGGGAAACTGTCTGTCTAGCTTCCCCAGAGGAAACCTACTGCATCAGCACACAGCCTCCCTTTGTCAGAGAGTGAAAATGAAACAGCCCTGGTAGGTCCCTTCTGGGCCATTTCCCTGAGAAAATCCAGGGGGAGATTCTCTCTTCCAGCTCTTTTTTTGTGACGCCTTTTCAGTCTTTAAATTTGGCTTCCCACCTTATCCCTGTGATTCTGTCTCACAACCAACCACACATCCAGCGTCCATATGTTCCTTCCTAAAGCTTTCCGGTGCTTCCCTGGTTTAGTGCTGTCATTTCCAGATGGAGGTTCCCCTTCCAGTTAGATGCTCCCCCTCCTCCCCTGCTGTCCCGTAGGCTGATGGATGCTGTACTGGTGCTCATGCAGAGCTTACACAAGTGTTGTAACTTGGCCTCTCATCATAGAATCATACAATGGTTTGAGTTGGAAAGGACCTTAAGATCATCCAGTTCCAATCCCCTGCCATAGACAGTGACATGTCTCACTAGACCAGGTTGTTCAAGGCCCTGTCCGGCATCTCACCTCATATATCCACCCCTGAAATGCTTTTGCAGCTGCTCTCTGAGCTCAGTCCAGGTTGCCATCATCCTTCTGGTGCCACATGTCTTGGTACTGAGGCAGCAGCTCTCATTATCCCTTTCTTCACATCACTGTGGCTCCTGCCCAGACGGTTTAATCTGGACAAATCCAAGCAGGAGGCTCTGAACAGACAACTGTCGGCCCTTCCCACGCTGGGAGTGAGCAATGGGACTGCTGTTGGCTGCTGGTAGATACGACACATAACAGATAAACCCAGTGATTGAAGAGATTATGAGCAAAGGGGTTGAGCTGGGAAAGAATTCCTTTGTGGCCTGGAGGCAGCTCTGTTTGCCTGTGTGTGATCTGTTGACTGCCATGAGATCCTGTGGATATGTAACTCCTTTGCCACCATCTAACACTCACAACACACAGGCAGTTGCTGCTGTGGGCTGAAAGAGCCCAGAGCTTCCCTGCAGCTTGAGGAAGGTGTGTGCTGCTCCCTGCAGGGCACTGCCTCTTAATTACCTCTGTTAAAATGACTTAAATGAACCCTGTAGCTTGTAGAGTCAAGAGGCCCCTAAGGATGCTGTGATGCAGAGGTGGACAGGGAAATATTAAGATAGCAGCAAGGAGAGATGGCACATTCCTGCCCGGAAGGGAGAGAAGAAAGCAAAGAAACAGAGCTCCCAGAGGCAGATGAGATGCACACAGATGGGGTCCATTGCCTGTTTAAAAGCACAGCATCTTCCCTCCTGTCCACCCCGCAGGAGCAGGGCAGGAGGTGCTGACAGCCAGTCACACCTCCCCACTGCTGCCACCAGCACCGTACTTTGCTATCAGATGCTACCTGGGGTCACATCTCACTGGTGCAGCAAAGGGAAGGAGAACTGGTGCTTTGATGAGCTGCCCCCAAGCAACGTGACCTCAGAGCAACTCCCAGTGTCTGCAGGGGGCCTTAAAGGATGCTGCAGAGGAACTCTTCATCAGGGACTGCAGCAACAGGACAAGAGGGAATGGGTTCAAACTGAAACAGGGGAAGTTCAGGTTAGATATAAGGAAGAAATTCTTTACTGTGAAGGTGCTGAGGCACTGGAATGGGTTGCCCAGAGAAGTGGTAAATGCTCCATCCCTGGCAGTGTTCAAGGCCAGGTTGGACAGAGCCTTGGGTGACATGGTTTAGTGTGAAGTGTCCCTGCCCATGGCAGGGGGTTGGAACTGGATGATTTCATGGTTCTTTCCAACCCAAACCATTCTATGATTCTATGGGAAGGCGGGATGGGGCTGAGGACCACTGCCAAGTGCTCCTACCACAGCATCCCAGCTGGGCTGCTTCATTTTTTGGAGGAATCCAGGCCTGAAGGTTTCAAAGCAACCTGTGAAATGCGGTCATACCTCATGCAGCAGTTTTAAGAGGAGCTGTGTGGATAAATCCCCTGGCCTGCTTTGAATATCATCAAAAAAAGAGATCCGGAACAGTGAGTCATCAAAGGGTTTGTTGTATTTCCCACAAGAACTGATTGTCTGCTGAGAATTCCACATCAAGAAACCACGTTTTGCTTCTACTTCTCATGTCATCCATGTGCAAGATCGGACTCACAAACCTCTACTGGGTACTGTTAGCCAGGCTCTGTGATGTGCTCGAGCTGCAGCCAATGGAATAGTGCCGGTGTACCCCCGAGTTTCCCTTTGGGATGCTGAGGCTTTGTTCTGGCTGTGGAGCAGTCCTGTTGAAGTCAGTCCGACCATGGCAGGGATGCTCCTGGTGCTCAGCCCAGCCCAGCAGGTGACTCCGAGCTTCTTCAGGCTGGAAACTGCTCAGGAGGGAGCAATGTGCTGTTAATGCCGAGGGTAGTTTTATGAGTTGCTTCCTGCTAGAGCCCCATCCCTCTCTATTAGCCTGCAGGCTTCCCACAGCAATAAATGCTTCCCTTTCCTCCACCTTCTCCAAGAGGTTTACTTGGTAGGAGCAAGGCAAAGCTGCTTCTAAATCCCTTTACTGTTCATGAAAGTGGATCACATCAAAGACAACCTTCCCCTCCATTCCTGAGAAGGAAATGGTGTCACCCTGCAGGCTGGCCCCTCCTTACAGTTCTTTAAATCCTCAAAGAAAGGACCATTTTTCAGTGTTTTCCACTCAAAGATTCACACTTTTCCACCAGTCTTAATCTGTGGCCCCTAAATATCTTCAGTTACCAGGGCAGAAACTGCACAGGGACTACACAGGCTTAGTTTTCCTTTGCTTCCTTTCATGGGTCCCACAGGAGCAGACCATGGGCTTCCATGTGCCTGCAGAACCACAGGCAGAAAGCTGAACCATCCTAGTTTGGGTCATATATTAGGAGGCTCCTTCACACAGCACATCCAAGCCTCTGTTCCTCAAGAACAGGGAATTGTAAAGGCCAAAATGTACTTCCATTTTAATCCCATCATCATTCCAGTAGGTGACCGTGAAGCAGAAAAGAATGGCTTTCTTTCCAGCATAGAAAGCTGAATAATTCAGACACCTTCTTTAGGCCTCCTCCTCTCTTCCCAAGATAATAATCATCCCACATTATAGTGCTGCCACAAAATGAGCCACTCAGGACTTCATCGTATTCACTAGGCTTTGCGCTGACAGGAGGAGAAAGCACAGATCCTCTTGCTGCTGGAATGCAAAGAGAAGGAGGATGTTTATGCAGCCCAAGACTGAGGGATCAGCTGGAATGGGAAAAAGACTTGCTGCATCATTCCTATGTGATTTTGGCCACATCTCTTTGTCTATGACTCCTTCCTCCTACTGCAAAGAGAGCAGTGAAGACACAGCAAGCCCACAGCTGGCTGCTGCAAGAAGCAGTATATGGAGTAGGTGTCAAGGACTCGATGACCACAGTGATAGGCAGTGTTAAAGAGTTATTCCACATCCTGCATAACTTGTTCCCAAACCTCCAAGCAGCATGGGATGGGCCAGTGATGCTGAGCACCGCACTGAGCCCTGCCTGTAGCCAATGCAGAGTAGGTTGGGCTAGGCACAGCATGAATTGGGCTAGGAACAGCATGGATTGGGCTAGGCATGGCATGGATTAGGCTAGGAACAGCATGGATTTGGCTAGGCATGGCATGGATTAGGCTAGGAACAGCATGGATTTGGCTAGGCATGGCATGGATTGGGCTAGGCACGGCATGAATTGGGCTAGGCATGGCATGAATTGGGCTAGGCATGGCATGAATTGGGCTAGGAACGGCACGGATTGAGCTAGGCATGGCATGGATTGAGCTACGCATGGCATGGATTGAGCTAGGCAGGCTCTGCTGCCGCTTCCTTTGCTCCCACGCCAAGTCTTAAACCTGCATGGCCAGAGGTGAACACCAGCACCATGTGCTCTCTAATCCCTGTAATGGGAAGCCTTTTTCTGAGAAGCAGGGATTAATTTAGCCCAGGAGATGAAAGTCTAAGTGCCATCAAATTACATGTGATCAGAACTAGGTCAAATTCATAGCAAGAGTACAGATTACAGTCCTTACCCGACAATTGAAAATCAGTTGATGCCTTCAAGAGAAAGTAATTATGAGGAACAAATGATGAACAAGGGAAAAGTGGCAGTTTAAGGCAGAAGCACACCTTCCCTTGATGTAAGTTACCATAGCTTTACAGCAGCTGAACAATACTTGTGCCTTTAAAATATCTTAACTGAGGGGAGCTCTACAGACAGTATCAGTAATATGCATATAGGGAGTCTGTGAGTACCTGTGCAAGTGCATGAAAAAGGATGAAGAGGCTCTAAAGGGAGCTGGAAGAAGTGTGACTCAACACTATGAAGATGGTTAATGTGGATAGAAATGTTCTGAGAACAAAAGAAATCCTATAATTGTTTTAGATCTTTTATCAGATGAAGATAATGATGTATCTAATATTCCTGCACCAAAAAAACCCAGCAAAACAGCAGTATCCAATAACTATCTCCTGTATTCTCAAAGAAACTAGGTGGCATATTAATATCCTATGAGAGTAATGTATTATTCTACTCTATTTGAATTACTCTATTCTACATTAACTACAAAAGTTGTTGAATATCCTTTACTAGAGATGAATATTTCTGAATTAGGACACCTAGATAACAGTCAAAAGGTTTCTAAAAGCTCTCTGAAGACCTCTCTAAATGGTTAATATCAAATCTAAGTAAAAATTTGGGACAACTGAGAATTGCCTGTAAACTGCAAGGAAGGCATTGTTCCATTAGCACTTTTACAGCATAGATGGGATGGCAAGGGGAGAGAGACGAGCAGGACCATCTTCCACTGGAGCAGCTTGCTCCAAGCCCCTGTGTCCAACCTGGCCTTGAACACTGCAGGGATGGGGCAGCCACAGCTTCTCTGGGCACCCTGTGCCAGCGCCTCAGCACCCTCACAGGGAAGAGCTTCTTCCATACACCTAACATAAATCTCTCCCCTGTCATCTGCATGGAGTAATCTTCCATGTGTCTGTGCAAGATCCTGGCCAGACCTGCAATTCCTGGGAATTGTGGGCAGCTGAAAAGCCGGCAATTTTTCTGCCATAGCAGCTCTTCAAATAAGCTTTTCTTGTTTGAAGATGTTCCTGAGGTGGATTTGAAGAAGGCAGATGTTTTTAAGCACTGCATGATCTGAGCCAGCAGCAGAAGCAGTGTGTGCCCTGAGAAGGACATGGTCATGATGACAAGTTGGGACTTTGGTTCTCCGTTACCAAGGAAAGCCTAAGCAGCCCGTATCAATGTGCACAGTCTCTACTGGCTGGAGAGCTGCTCATGCACAAGCACCTCTGGGAACTGCCAAAAATCTGGTGCCACTTCTTCCTCTGGCTATTGAGACTGGACAGTTCTCAAGTCACTTGGAGATCTTTACCCTTGCAAGGTAAAAGGATGAGGCTTTTTCTTCCACAGCCACCTTTTTCCCAGGTATCTATTTGCACGGTCCCTCATAAATCAGGATGTCTGGAGCTGGGCCCAATGATTAAACCAAAGATAAATACAGGTAAATAGGTTGCCTTCAGTTTCATTGCTTAGCCTGCAACTCCAAACAGATGAGATTAATCCTTTCTTGTCTCTACCCCACTGTTTGGGTTGAATCCCTAGTGACCATCCCCTTAGGCAGCATATGGTTACTATGGATTCTGCCACAGAAGAGGCAGAGGTTGTGCACCCAGATATGAGAAAGAAGATGGTCCTCATCTCATTTTCCATGATGCTGGGAGTAGCTTTTGCTGATGATGGAAGAGCTGCCACTTGAAAAGGCTGCATGTAGAGGTATGCTAATATACTTGCACAGAACAGAGAAAACATCAAGTTTCCAAAGCACTGAGAGGAAATAATCTGTGTTTATGTGTGCAGCACCACTAGAGAATATGCATCAATCTCTTTCATATATGAGTTCACTTCCTATTTCTTTTGATACTTGCTCTTGTCAAGCTCCAAATAGAGTTTTTTCCCTTTGAGTGCAGGTTCCCTGCTCCCTCCTGGGTCTGAGGGCTGACTTATCTACCCATTACATCAGCTTTTCCAGGCAGAGAGATAAACACAGGCCTAGGGAAAAAGCTTTGTCAGCTTCTGAAGGAAAGATTAAACGCAAGCGGTTACTGAACCTCAGGCAGCACCAGTGCCCAACGTGAAGCAACACAAATCCCTCTGTTTCAGAGGCACCAGTAGAGTGAGAAATCCATCCCACTTAACTGTGGCAATAGGTCTGATCCTGAGGGAGAGAAAGTCAATCGGCCACAGCGCTCCCAATTCTCTTGCCATGTTTGCATGGTGTGTCCAATCTCAGCAGTTGCTCCGAGTTGTCCTTTCTGAAGCTACAGAAAGAGCAGCCACCAAGCCTGGTGTTTCTAAATGCACAGCGGAGAGATGCGTGGCCCTTTTGGAGGTTACCCGTCACCCCTGCAGCATCATCCAGGCTTGAGCTATACACACTATGCTCTGTTGAGAGCACATGTAAAGGCAACCAGAAAGCAGGTAGCAAATACCTGTGTCCTTGGATATAGTGAGGATGCTTTCCAGTGCAAGTGTGTCATTGGGGAGCTGGAAGGACACAGAGGAAGGACAAACTGAAAGAAATCTCCCATGAAACGTCCAGAGTGGGAATGTCCATGGCTTTTGCTGTATTTGTTGACACTGCTTTGGGAGGCTGCTATAAGACTACAGAGGTCAACTTGCTGCTCAGAAATGACAACAAAGACATCATCCCTTAGTACCAGTGTCTGTGAAATGGGACTTTACGATACACACTTACAAGATAAGATGTGTTATGCCACCACAGGTACCCAGGAAGCCTGTAAGTGCATAAATAGCAATGAAAGAGGAATACTTTATTTTCACATCTACTCCAAATCCATGAGTTTTTTGACTCACATTGGTGCCAGCGTGTCATGGTTTAAGCTCAGCCGGTAAATCAGAACTATGCAGCCTCTCTCTCACACACCCCCCTTTCCTCCCACCGCTCCCAGAGGGACGGGAAGGAGAATCGGAAGAATGTAACTCCCACAGGTTGAGATAAGAACAGTCCAGTAACTAAGGTATAACACAAACCACTACTGCTGCCACCAATAATAATAATGATAAGGGAAATAACAAGGGAAGAGAATACAACTGCTCACCACCCGCCGACCGATACCCAGCCCAACCCCGGCAGTGATCTAGCCCTTCCGGGTAACTGCCCCCAGTTTATATAGTGGGCATGACGTGCTGTGGTATGGAATATCTCTTTGGTCAGTTTGGGTCAGGTGTCCTGTCTCTGCTTCCTCCCAGCTTCCCCTTCTCCCTGGCAGAGCATGAGACTCATAAAGTCCTTGGTCAGAATAAACATGACTTAGCAACAGCTAAAACCATCGGTGTTATCAGCGCTGTTCCCAGGCCAAAAGTCAAAACAATAGCACTGCACCAGCTACTAAGAAGGAGAAAAAATGACTGCTACTGCTGAACCCAGGACACAGCGATAGCATGGGGTAGGTAGCACACGGAAGTAGCCTGCTAATGTATCTTGAGCATCCATTTGACTTTCTGGGTGACTCAGAGATGCACAGGAACATGCACTCTCTGGACTTTTAAGTAACAGCTTTGCCAACAATCCAGCCACGGTGAAGCAGCTTCAGGCTTCAGCTGAAGATCTCCCATGCCCCTTGCTGGAGAAGCAGTGCAATAACAGAGCTCCGGACAGCAAACCTGTGAAAGCAGTCAAACGGAAGAAGAAAAGCCAAGTAGATAATGAATCTATATCCCCATGGATACAGATGTTGCCCCAAACTCATTTGTGGTAGTGAAAATTGACAAATAAAACCATACAACTTAAAATGTAAAGTAGTACAGGCCTATTTTGGCATATACGGGTTATATTTTGGCACTGATGAAATACAGTGCATATTCTCCTATTTCTAAAACCAGAATGACCACTTCAGTGACTGTGGTACATCAGAAATCATATTAGATGCTCATATGGCATAGTGGGAGATGTATAAAATGACAGTGTTGTAGTATAAAGCTACCAAAATCAGTATCCAAATAACTAGCTATGTCCTGATAGCCATTTACTGGTCAGGTATCTGGGACAGTCAAACCTTCTGAGCAGCTCTTGCACTGAGCCAGTTAATGGCAGGAAAAGAGTAGAGAATAAGGTGAATTCAGCAAAGACAAATGTAAGGCCTTGTACCTGGGAAAACATAATCCAGGAGTGCAGCACGGGCTGGGATCTGCCTGGCTGGGAGGAGCTCTATGGAAAGGGACCTGAGGCTCCTGGTGGACAAGCAGCTCAGTAAGAGTCAACAGTGTGCTGCTGTGGCAAAGAAAGCCAACAGGGTGCTGCCGAACACCAACAAGGGTATCATAGCAGAGACAAAGAAGTCATCATCCCACCCTGCTCTGCTCTTGTCAGGCAACCCCGGGAATACTGGGTTCAGTTTTAGTCCCTGCTATGCAAAAAAGATGTGGACAGGCTGGAGAGGGTCCAGAGAAAGGCCATGAAGATGATCCAAGGACAGGGAAGCCACATGAAGAACGGCTGACGGAGCTGGGCTTGTCAGCCTAGAGAAAAGAAGGCTCAGGGGACACTTTATCACCATGTTCCAGTATTCAAAGGGTGGCTACAGAGAAGATGGAGACTCCCTTTTCAGAAGGAGTCACATGGAATAAATGAGGCGTGATGGGTACAAGTTACTGCCAGGAGATTCCAACCGGACAGAAGAAGACAATTGTTCACAATGAGAAGAATCAGCCATGGGAATAATCTTCCCATGGAAGTGGTGGATTCCCCAATACTGGATACTGCTACATGTCAGCTGGATAGTGTGCTGGGACATGTAGTCTAGGTCATGATCTTGACAGGAAAGGTTGGACTAGATGATCTTCAATGTCTATTCCAACCTGATATTCTATGATTCTATGAACTTACAAGAGAAGTGATTCTGATTTGCTGCAGTTACATAGAAAAAGTTAATGCTACATTAACACAAGCCAGCTGACAATTCCCTCTTGCTGTGGCTTGGTTTCCCTCCTCAGGAGCTATCTTCCTTGACGGGAAAAATATGGAACCCCCATATTTAGAGACACAACCTTAGATTAGAGACACAACTTTAGATTAGAGACACACATCAATTTGCAATGGCTGAGACACTCAAGGTAACAGAAATGCTGTCCATTGTGGGAGGAATACCACACTTCTCTTCCTGTGCTTCAGCTGAAGGAGGAGCTGCAGAGAAAGCCTGCAAGACCCTGCTCTAAAGCTGCTGTTCTCCCTGCATAGTCTTCAGGAAGCCTGAAGAAACCCCACTTTTGTTTAAAATATATTGTATTATTTGGCAAACATAAGTGTGCTCCTAATGGAGCATGAAGCCAGTGGACGTATCGTTTAACATTACATTTCTTCCTTCATGCTTTGTCGGTTGGTAGTGATGGCAACTAAGTGACCCAGTGGGAATTGATAATGAAATTACTGCAGCAGCCCAAAACAAAACTGCTTTTAATTTAGGTCCTGCATAAATTAACTTTCTGACATCCTTTAGTTTAATTCTTACTTTTCCAAAGATAAAAGCAGCAGCAGCAGCAGCCACGTGTCTGACAAATGCAAAGGTGAAAACAGGTTTTTATTCAAAAGCAATGTCTGCATTCTGTGAGAAATTAACAGATTTTCTAGTTTTATCAGGTTATAAAAACCTCAAGTAATTAAGTAAATAATACAAGCTTGTCTCTGGAATAAGGATATCAAGTAAGAAATCAGAAAGGTGAAAATGTGCCTTAAAATGGCACTGAAAACCAGCTAGATGCAAAGGAAATAACCACAGAGGAAATGCTTAGAAACTGCCAGAGATGCCTCTGCATAAGACTATAAATTGTTTTAAGTCAGTACGTGTCAATCACGACAGAAGGATCATTCCAGGGATGAGGCATCCACAGCTTCTTTGGGCAACCTGTTCTGGTGTCTCATCACTCTCATAAAAAAGATATGTTTTTTCCCACTATATCTAAACGAAACCTACTTGCTTTTAGCTTATAACAGTTACCCCCTTGCCTATCTCTATGGGCCCTGGTAAAAAGCTCCTCTCCATCTTTCCAAGGCCCCCTTTAAGTATTGAAAGACCACAATAAGGGCATAGAGCAACCATAGAATCCCAGACTGGTTTGTGCTCGAAAGGGCCTTAAAGCTCATCCAGTCCCAAACCCCTGCCACAGGCAGGGACCCCTTCCACTGGAGCAGCTTGCTCCAAGCCCCTGTGTCCAACCTGGCCTTGAACACTGCCAGGGATGGGGCAGCCACAGCTTCTCTGGGCACCCTGTGCCAGCGCCTCAGCACCCTCACAGGGAAGAGCTTCTGCCTAAGAGCTCATTTCAATCTCCCCTCTGGCAGGTTAAAGCCATTCCCCTTGTCCTGTCACTACAGGCCCTTGTAAAAAGCTCCCCTCCAGTTTTCTTATAGGCCTTTTTAGGTATTGGATGTCCAGGTACCACTTAAACACAGAACACAAGGCGGTGATTCTTGACTGAAATACACAGCCATTAGGCAGGAGTGCTGCCAGCCTGCAGAGTCCAGGGAAAAGAAAAGCCAGTTACTGGGCAGTCAGAATTAGCTTTAAAATCCTGCTATTTCAGGTAATAACAAAGGGGTAGCTGCCTCTTTTATTTACTTCTAGCTTAGGAATCTTTAAATCATTTGTACATAAGCTCAGGCTTTCTGCAACCTCTTAACCAGAGGACAAGAAAGCACTATTTTTAAAATGAAAGCTGAGAAACCCATGCAGTCAGAAGCTTTAAGGAAAATACCAAGTGTCATGAGAGTTGGCATCACTCGAGTTCCCTACCACCGTCTTTCTTTAGATCCTGTTCTTAATGCAAAATTAAAGGCTATTTTCTCCCTCGCATTCTTCAATGCTACAGTTAAGTGCAATGTGCTGCCCTTTAAGTGAATGCTCTTTTTACAAAGCAATTTGATTATCTTCAATTATGCTATTATCAACAGCTGAGATGAGTTAAAAAAGGCGAAGGTTTATAATTATACTCAATTTTCTTCTCATTTCAGACAATAACGTCTGGACAGTCATTTTGCTTTGTATTATTAACTTCAATCACAATGATTTTCTGACTCTGATGCATTATAACAGCATGAAATGGTTTGAACTGCAAAAAAAAACCAGGTAAATTACTTGCTACAAAAGTCTTTTCCTTTAGGACTTCAAAACCACACGGAAGTATTTATTTGATGTAGATTAATTGGGTTGCTTTAAATAAAACTGGCATTCAGAGTTAAATTTGATCTACAAGTCTCCCATTTGGAAGAGAGAACCCTGAGATTTATAGTTCGTGTTCTCATGAGGTAGTGCTGGTAACAAAATCCGCTGGTGCAGCAGTGAATGGCAGAGGCTCCGCCTGCAAATATCTGTTGGATCTATTTGCTTTGGAGCTCTCTGCTCTGGTTGTGCAGTGGAATTAACTTCTCCTAATGAAACAGCCTGTTGAGGATAACATCAACTAGTAGATAACTATAGCACAGGCTGTCTGTAATATACCCTGTTAGCATTATTGGAAGTGCAACACTCCTGCTACCCCCTCAAGACAATGAAATATGAAGTCTGCAGGAGGCATTCCACCTACCTTAAAGTCAGACTGTAAGAGTTGCCTGACAAGGGCTACTCTCTTACAATAGCAAGCAGCAAAGGGGTCCCCCATCCTTCCCAAGGCAGCATGGAGTAGCCGCAACTCCTTGTTAAGATGAGTGGGTAGAGGGTTCTGCAGGGGTTGATGCAGAACAGAACTATGTACTGCGAGACCTGGGCTGGAGCAATGACAACCTGCTCCCAGATTGCGTCTGCTCCTGCTCAGGAGCTCAGCCTCAAAGGTACTGCAATAGATACATAGCTAGTAATGAACTGATAAACATCCTTATACAACTGAGAAAACAACACAGCAGCATCTGGGGCTCCTCCAGTGCCACAGATGGTGCTGTGGATCTCTGTGGGGAGCTGAGAGCACCGCCAGGTCTCCTCTCCGCAATGTGCTGGCCCCATGGGACAGAGGAGCAGGGAGTGCTGTGGTCATACATCCCAGGGTGCAGTTGGACAGGAGCAAACATAATCTCAAGGGCTGTTGAATGGCACCTAGTATGGAGCTGGACAGGGGCTGAGCCTGGGCAATGGGTCAGGAGAGGCACTGCTATGCCAGCTGCATGGAAGGAGCTGCATTTGGAGCACTGGGATATGCACTCAAACCCAGTGTATCCTGAAGAGATGAAACCCACGTAGCTCTATATAAAAGAAGAATTATTTCCTCTCCAGCCTAGAGGCCAATGCAAGGAGTTTGCATCCTTGACGTAGAAATAAACTGCATATTTATTGCCAGCATTACAGAAACCTGGTGAGCTAGTACTGGTGACATTTTAATCCATCCAGAACAGCATGGTTTATATTAATAATGCACCCGTTAACTGGATTAATAACTGGCTCCTTTCAGATCTCAAATCCAAATTGTCAGCAGAGAATCCCCAGCAAACACAGGCAGTGATGTGGCAGGAGTTTCTAAGAAGGAGCATTTACATCCAGCCTCTTCAGTAATTTAATCAGTGACCAGAAAGTTAAATATAAAATTACTGCTGATAAAATTCACAGGTGAATCATCAAGATTAGCAAAGGAGGGAAGAGGAGGTGCTGCATTATCTGATCTGAGGGTACCTGATGTCAGAAGCATGCCAAGAAAGGAGTTTTGCAAGCGGTGCCATGCGCAGTGGTGCAGGCATGGGCAATTCCCACAGAGTGGTGGAACATCCCCTGGGTAACTGCAGCTCTAGAAAAGGTTAAAAGGACAAACAGTTCATGGAGATCTTTCAGTGTCGTGATACAATGAAATACGAGGGTGATCCTGAATGCATAGCTGTAAAGAAGAAATCTGTGTGTTTTCGTTAGGTGCATCCTAGATTGCCAGAGGCCATTCAGGCAATCATATTTTAAAAGGGATGTTGAAAAACTGAGCAGGGTTCACAGGAAAACAATGAAGGACTGGTAAAAATGTCTTTTGTTGAGAGGTTTACAGAGATCCATTTGTTAACTTAGCCAGAAAGAAGAATTTGAGTTGAGTACAGCATATATAAAATCTTCCCAAGAAGAAAATATCAAGAATGAAGTATAAAGAAAAGTATAAAAAGACCGAGTGGCTACAGGGTAGATGCAGCCAAATTCATACAGAGAATCCAAGCCCATGTTCATAATGAGGAGGGTGAGGACAAACGGAAAGATAAATTCTTCACCTCTTCATTTCGTCAGAGCTGAACTGTTTCTTAAAGACAGCTTTATAGTTAAACACAAGTTATTTGGCTCAAGGCAGGGTAGCTGCTTGTGATATACAGAAGTGCACATTCCTATGGACTGCCAAAACATGTGACGGATGCCTAGAAACAAACCACTGAGTTTTGAAGTGCTTGTGAGTGGAGACATTCCTTGCTTTGAGCCAGCTACAGAGAGACCATTTCATATGGAAAAGCACTTCTGATTATCCACTAAAAACACACCAGTGCAAATTCTCAAAGCTCAGTGTTTGAAAAAGGCACTATTTGCATGTGTTTCATCGAGCCCTAAAGGATCAGGATGGTCTTGGGCAGGTGATCTGGGTTTCTGGCTATGGTTTGAGTGCCTATTTGTCGCTGCAGTCAAAGCCACAGGCACTGATCTGGGTAAAAAGCAATCCACATGCATGCACCAATATTATAATAAATAAGCAGCTTTCTTGGGGGTTTCTATGGATTATTTTTAACCCAGTTCAACTCTCTACAAACAGCCTTGTCAGCATGGCTGGGGCTGGGCAGCCATGGCAGCACCCACCCATCACAGAGCAGGAATTCCCAAAGCCAGTACTGCATCAGAAGTGCAGATGTTGAGGCTGTGCCAATGGCTTATTGCTGCATGACAGCATGGTACCACCACCTCCTGTTGCTGGTGTTGGCAATTGGTGGCTAATTCTCTGCTGGATTAGCCAGCCAGCTAGCTCAGAGAGAGCAGCAGTACAAGCCTAAGGGATCATGCCTGCTGATCTATCTACCTGCTGCATCACAGCATCTTTATCATCACACCATAGCCTCAATTTCCTGTATAGCTCTGGGCTATATATAGCCATATATAACTATATACAGCCAGAAGGCCTCCCTGGCTCCATATAGTCATCTAAACCCCAGGCAGGATCATCCCACCCTCCCCACTGTCCCTAACAGTGCCTTTTCCTCCTCTCTCCTTAGCACGAGAGCAGCAGGGGGTGTGCAGGCTCCACTTAGCTCTTGAGACGAGCTCAGCAGATGCTGGCACAACTTCCAGGTCTTGGAGAAGAGAGAAAAAGGGAGAAGGTTGCACCCAGAAGTTTTGTAGTATCACAGCCTGGTTTGGGCTGGAAGGGACCTTAAAGCTCATCCAGTTCCAACCCCCTGCCACGGACACCTTCCACAAGGGCAGGTTGCTCCAAGCCCCGTCCAACCTGGCCTTCAACACTGCCAAGGATGGAGCAGCCACAGCTGCACAGCCACCCTGTGCCAGGGCCTCACCACCCTCACAGGGAAGAATTTCTTCCTAGTATCTAATCTAAATCTCCCCTCTTTTAGCTTAAAACCATTCTCCCTTGTGCTGTCACTCCACGTCCTTGTAAAAAGTCCCTCTCCAGCCCCTTCAGGCACCGGAAGCTGCTCTAAGGTCTCCCCTCAAGGAGTCTTCTCTTCTCCAGGCTGAACCAGCCCAGCTCTCTCAGCCTGGCTCCAGAGCAGAGCTGCTCCAGCCCTTTTCATGGCCCTCCTCTGCCCTTTCTTGCTTTCCAGTTGATCACAGCAATGCTTATCTGCCTCCTTGGGGATTGTTCATCAGGCTTAACCCAGAGACACCCATAAAATTCATGGAGAGCATGGCATTGCTAAAGCATTCATATTCTCCTGCTTATAATAGTGAAAGACTCATAGGGCACAATGAGGAAGAAGATGGATCACTGCTGGGTAAAGGTCATCACTACTTCTATTGTAGAGCAGAAATAAACACAAGCTGCAGCCCTGCACAGCTACGTGCTCTTCAAAGAGCTCTTCCCCTGTGCCTCTTTCAGGGCCTGTCCCACCCTGCTGCAGTCATTTGTTACTATGGGTTTCTGGCCGAGTTTCCTTCTCAAGTCATGTAATTTCCTTTTTCTTTTCTTTTGTGGGAGGTTTTCAGATTTTCAAAGGGAAAAATCTGTACTCCGATTCACCATCCAACAGCCCATCAGTGTGGAAGAGAAACGTTCCTAATTTTCTTAGGGAAACTTTCCAACTTGCTATAACAGACTTAACAGGCAACTAACTTCATACTGATTGCGAGCATCAACGTGATGGTCCTGCAGATTGCAATCTTTTTTGTGGGCAAGGAAGGAGTTGTCGGGGTAATGGCAGTAAGATTTTCCTTTCTACTTGCAACCTTTCCTGGAGGAAGAGGCAGTCTGGCTTCAAACAACTCATTCCTTGAAGGCTGGGAAGCAGAGACCCGCCTCCTGGTATTGATGTGGTTATGTAGGATGCCGACAATCTTAAGCAACAGGATATTTAGTAATGTGATGGCTGCTCTGTACATCGGCTTGCAGAAGAACCCAAATGCTTTCTACCTTTCCTTGGGCACCCTGTTGAAGACAGCCAAGTGAGGCAGCCCCCTAAAGCCCCACCTCCAGCATGGGTCCTGATTTCCCTCTTCTTGCAGTGCTGCACCTGAGCCTCCGGGTGTTTTTAGGGAATAATATGCTCATTACACGCCGTCACTTTTGCTGCATCGGACATCGGAGCTGGCAGAGGTACCTGCTGACTCCCAGTATCTTGCGCTCTGAAGCCCATTTAAGCGTAGCTGTTGACAAGCCGGATTCTGTTTCATCCACTTTTGCATGCATTATTTTTTATATCATTGGCTAAAAGCAGCAGAAGAACCCTTTTGCCTCGTTGGGACATTATCCAGCATTTCATGGAGCAGCAGATTTGACAGTCTTAATACTGGAACATCAACTCCTAATTACCTCATTCCTATCTGTTGTTGTCATTTTGTTTGTTGAGAGCCAGGCAGACAGAGATGAATTGCTGTGGGTGATGGAGTGACGGAGGAACACAAGGCGAAAGTGCTGAAGCACTCTTTAAATTAATTAATCCTATGCTTTCTTAGTAAGTGAGGGGGCAGTTTGCTAAGAAAGAGGAAGATCCTACAAGCCCCAAAAGTCATGTTTTTGAGAGACAGTGCAAGTTTGCATTGTGCTCCTTCTGCAATGAGTTTCAACGCAGAAAAGACACAAAATCTTCTTCATTGGGATTTTATTGCCTGATGTTGTGGGTTGACCCTGGCTGAACTCCAGGTGCCCAGCAAAGCTGTTTTATCATTCCCCTTCCTCTCAGGAGACAGAAATATAAGGAAAGGCCTGTGGGTTGAGATAAGGACAGGGAGAGATCACTCAGCAATTACTGTCATGGGCAAACCAGACTCAACTTGGAGAAATTAGCTTAATTCATTACTAATAAATTTGTATTAAATTCCTTCCTCCCACCCCTTTCTCTTTCTAGGCTTAACTTTACTCCCAGTTTCTCTTGGTCTTTCCTCCCCAGCAGTGCAGGGGGACAGGGAATGGGGATTGCAGCCAGTTCATCACACGTTCTGCCTGCTCACACTTTTCCCCTGCTTCAACATGGGTCCCCTTCAGCAGCTGCAGGTGGGAATCTGCTCCACCATGGACCTCCATGGGCTGCAGGGGCACAGCATCATCGTGGTCTGCACACCAGGCTACAAGGGAATCTCTGCTCTGGTGCTTGGAGCACCTCCTGGCCCTCTTCACTGAACTTGGGGTCTGCAGAGCTGTTTCTGTCACACAGTCTCACTCCTCTCTCCTGCTGCAATTGCTGTTGTGGAGGTTTTTCCCCCCCCCTCCTTAATTATGTTATCCCAGAGGCACTACCAACCATCACTGATGGGTTCAGCCTTGGGTTCAGTGAGTCCATCTTGGAGCTGTTTGGCACAGACTTTATTGGATATGGGAGAAGCTTCTAGCAGCTTCTCACAGAAGCCACCCCTGTAGCCCCCCCGCTACCAAAACCTCACTACGCAAACCCAAAACATCCATTCAATACATACAGACAAAAAGCACACATTAAGACAACGCAACTCCCAATAAATTAGAATGCCCGTGTTTGCAAGGAGACATAATAGCTGTTATTTATACTGCACGTACATATTTAATTTTCTTTATAAATAAAAGCTTTATGCCTCCCTTTGAGCCCGCTCTTACAGCCTTTAGACTACAACAGCTCCAACCAAACTATTACCCCAAATTAGCATGCCATTCTGCATGTGCTTGTATTGCTTCCATGATTTTTATTGTTTTCTTAATTATTATTTTTCCTCTCAGTTCATTCATCCATCATCTTTACAAGCCCATTGTCGTACTTGCTGCCAGTTTAGTGTTCTCAAACATTTCAGCACACAGAAACGGCAAACTAAGGCGGCTCTATTAGGATCTCTATATTTCTGAGGAGTCTGAAGGTGCTGACAGCTTATGGTATGCCTTTCCCAGGCAAGTGCAAGTGCCTCAAAGTCCATCTATCTGCGATTACTAGGAGTAAAATTACACAGCACGCTTACCCTCCAAGTAGGATTCTGCTCCCCAGAGGTTAGAAACGAGGAACAAAAAAGCACATCACAGCTGGAAAACTGGCCAATGGTTCAAACTTCCGAATAATCACCCGTGCCTCTGCAAGGTGAGTATGTGTTGGACCCGAGTTGATAGCCTTTTCCTTGCTGTTCTGCCAGACAAATGATCTTCTGCTCACTTAAGTGATGCATCAAGACCCCAAAGTCCTGCCACCCCCAAAGCTCTCGGTGACAGCAGCTCAGGGATGGCAGAAGTGGGGCCTCTATTTTGCTCTATGTCCTGTTTTACTTCGTGCCCTTGCTGCTTTTTCTCCGCTCCACACCATTCTTTCATAGTAGGCACCTCAGGGTGGTGGATATTGGGAAAGAATTCCTCTTTTCCCTTGGGACTGCAGAAAAGGGTATTTCTCAGGATACGCTCCAAGTATCCAAGCATGCACATTGTCACCACTGCCCTGTTTGCATACAAGCCCATTGTCAACCAAAGGAACTGGAAAATTATGGCTATTTATCCATCCCTTTCTTTACCCCCTGCTGCGCCTCTTTTGGCAAAGCAGCTGAGCAGTTCGCATTGTTTCGCATTTAACGCTCGCAGATGGTTTTATTTAGAATTTGGTTTATTGGTGAGACATGCTTCCTGCGCTTATTAAATTATGCCTACTTTTTGTCATCCCTCATGTAATTCCTGCGCGGAGCTCGGGGGAAGGGGTTGTTGTTATTGCCGTTGGGTGGATTGCTTTTCAAGGGGGGGAAGAGTTAATACAGCCTTGCTCTAAGCGCAGGGCAAACACCGCGTACTCCACATCCACTCCTTGCTCGCACAAGGGCATGAGGCTCCGAATGGGCGAGCGCAGCCGCGCACCGGCGGGGTTCCACCGGGGGGAGCGGGGCCACCCGGGGGACACTCGGACTCTCCCCCCGGGTAGCAGCGGAGCCCCGGGGCACGTCCTAGCGCCGTCCCCACAGGCGGGCGGCCCCATCCCGCTCCCGGTCCCTCTCGGGCGGCTGCCGGGCGGCGGCAGGTGGTGGCTGCGGCAGCGCCCGGGGGGGAGCCCCGCGGGTGTCTCCCCTCCGCTCTGCCCCAGGGCCGCCCGGGCGGCGGGGTTTGTCCTTCACAGCCCCCCCCGAGCCCCCGGCCGCAGATCGCCGCCGGCTCCGCGCGGAACTCGCCGGCTCCGGAGCAGGAGGTGGGACCGGGTTGGGTTCGCTCGGCTTTTCCCTTTTATTCCCCTTGCTTTGTGCGGCTTTTGGGGTTTGTTGTTATTATTTCTATCCCCTCCTCTGTTTCCACCCTGGTGCTCGGAGGGAAGGCGGGAGCACCGCGGCCCCGGGAAAGCCCCGACGGGCCGAGCCGGGCCGGGCCGGGCGCGCCGGCGGCGCCTCCCCCCGGTTCGGGGGGTCCCCGGGCTCGGCCCCCGAACGCCCCTCTCTTCCGTTCTCCATGTCATTTCCTGTGCTAATAAGATGGTGGTCACGGCCGGGAGGGAGGGAGCCGCCGCCGCCGCCTCCGCCGAGCCCGGCCCGGCCCCGGGACCCGTCCTCGCCTGGGACTAGCCAGCGGGGCCGGCGGGGAGGGTGGGAGGGCGCAGCCAGACGGGCTCTCCCCGCTCCCCCTCCCCGGGCCCCCCGACGCCGAGGCGGGCCCCCCGCGCCCGCAGCGCCGAGGTGAGTCAGCCCCGCTGGTAGCCAAGGTGGCCACGAAAATGGCTGCGGAGTGCGGCGGGGCGGGAGAGGGGGGAAGGTCCGGCTGAGCCGTGCCTGGCCCAGCGGTGCCCGGCTGAGGGGTTGCCAGCAGCGCGGCCACGACCCGCGGGCTCAGGTAGCGCTGCCCCCCTCCGGTCCCCCCCCATTCGCTTCCCCTGCGGTGCTGGGCCCGACCCGGCCCCGCCGCTCCCGCCCGCGCCGCGGCTGCGCCCGCCCTTCCCCTCAGCGCTGTGTGTGCCCCCCCACGCTCCCCGCGCGGCCGTTAACGGGGCCGGTGAGTGACGGGGCCGGCGGCCAATGGGCAGGCGGGGCTGGAGCCACAGTGGAACGCGGGGCGGGGCGGCGGGAGCCCGCGGGACGCGGCAGCACCGGGGCGGGCGGGTCTTCGGCCGGGGCCGGGACGCGGGGCTCCCGCAGCGGAGTGGGGCGAAAGCCGGGTCAGTGGGAACCGCCCCGCGGCAGCGGAACCCTTCCTGCAGCATCCCCCGGGGCCACTGCGGGGTTGCCCTTGCGCCGCTTAGCCAGGGTGTTTCGTGTGGAAAAACTCCCCCAAATTCATGGGTTTTGGCCTTTTTCCCTGTTAACTTATTGACTCATTCTGGCTTCTTTGCCGACGCTCCCTAATAGCATGATTTTTATACCTATATTTTTTAAGCCCAATTCGTATATCCCTTGGTGTATGCCAAAGGGGAAGGGAAGATGCCTCCAGCATCCCGTATCAGATCCCTTAAAAACCAAAACCAAAACAAACAGAAAACTGGCCTGTGGGCAAAACTGTTGGCTCAGGGTTGCTTCCTCTTTTCCCAGTGATTAATGCTTCTCATTAAGGAGAAGAGAACTGGCAGAACCAGCTTAAAAACCACCCAGACCTGATGGAGAGAGGGTTGTTTTCCAGTGCTGCAGGTGCTGCTCAGTGTTCTGTTGAGCAGCCGAGGAGCCCCAAATATCCAGCAGCCCCCTTGGATCCGGTCCTGCTCGTGAGGTTTGATTCCCTGTGAGATCAGTGGAGCCAGGCTGGGCTTTATGTCCCCTAAATTTCCCTTCATGCACTCAACGGAGATTATAAGCAATGAAAGTGGAAAGGGAAATGACTCTTTCAACTTTCTAATGCCTTGTGTAATAAACCCCACCATGGACGTGCGTGCCTGATGAGGGTAGCGCAGTTTGTTTGGTTTCAAGCGCAAGCTGCAGTCGGAAATGGAAGTATTCGGATGATGTGTGTTCGCCTCTTACAAGTGGTGCTTGGAGCAAAGGTGCTCCTCCTCTGACAATAGTGGCTTAGTGCGTGGCTGGGTGATGTGGGGCTCTTCAGGCACGTGGAGTCTGCAAAGCGACTGGGTGTTGGGGCTGCTGGTGTGGCCAGTGGAAGGATGGTGGCATTGAGAAGCTATGGGAGATGCTGAGGGGTTGCCCTGGCTCTTGGCTAGATGCTGAGCAAACACGGTCATGCTGTGATGTGGAGAAGCAGGACCAGAGGAAGCCGCTGTTCCCTCGTGCTTTGGGGGTCATAGAATTGTGCAATGGTTTGAGTTGTAAAGGACCTTAAAATCATCCAAATCCAGCCCCCTGCCACGGGCAGGAACACTTTGCACATTGCTCCAAGCCATGTCCAACCTGGCCTTGAACACTGCCAGGGATGGGGCAGCCACAGCTTCTCTGGGCACCCTGTGCCAGCGCCTCAGCACCCTCATAGTAAAGAATTTTCTTCTTAATGTCTAATCTCAATCTCCCCTCTGGCAGGTTAAAGCCATTGCCTCTTGCCCTTGTCAAAAGTCCCTGCCCAGGTTTCCTGCAGCCCCTTCAGGCACCGGAAGCTGCTCTAAGCTCTCCCCTTCAGGAGCCTTCTCTTCTCCAGGCTGACCCAGCCCAGCTCTCTCAGGCTGGCTCCAGAGCAGAGCTGCTCCAGGCCTCTGATCATCTCCGTGGCCTCCTCTGGACTCGCTCCAACAGCTCCATGTCCCTCTTGTGCTGTTGCCCCAGAGCTGAACGAAAGACTGCAGGGGGGTCTCCGCAGAGAGCAGTAGAGGGGGAGAATCCCCTCCCTTGACCTGCTGCTCACACTCCTTTTTGATGCAGCCCAGGACGCAGTTAGTTTCTAGGCTGCAAGTGCTCAATGCTGGCTCATATTGAGCTGCTCATAAACCAACACCCCCAAGTCCTCCTCCAGTCTCTGCCCAGCCTGTATTTGTGCTTGGGATTGCCCCAACCCAGGAACGGGAAAAGCATCTCAGCACCCAGTGTCTAAAGCTGCTGTTCGCTCAGGCTGTCCGTGGGAGGTGAGGGTGATCCTGCAGCTCCCAGCCCAGGGCTGGCTTGCTGTGAAGCTGGCTGATTTGGGGAGATTGACCTCTCGCTCCTGTAGCATCTTTGTGGGCCATGCATGAAGCACAGTGTTTTCTGGGCCAGTTTGTGGGGGACTCCCTCATCATGAGCCTTGCTGGTAGCAATTGCTGGTGCTTTCTTGACAATTTAAGGGGAAAGGGTTACTGTGAGGATAATCCCTGGTTTTGAATACTAAGGACACTGCTGGAGGAGCCCAAAGCAGGAAGGTTCCTGCTGCAGCAGGCTGGGTTTGTGATCAGGGTGCCACAAGCCTCTCAGTGAATGGAGGTTGCAGCCCTGAGTCAGGAATCAAAGTATGTATATTGAGGAGAAAAGGGACAAGCCCAGGCAAGACAGGCCTTTGGTCTTTTATAAACAGTACGGTGTACACTTTATCCTTCCGCTTGTTGGGGTTTTTTATTAATACACTTTTTCCCTTTCATAACTTCTGTCTCATGCTGGTTAATTCCCAAGCAAAGCTGGTGTTTATTTTAGTTTCCCCCTCCCTGTGTCCGTTTATGCAAGAGAAATACATGCTTTTACCTTTTACTCTTAAATTTGCCATTAGCAGGGCCTCTCTCTTGCTGGTTTGGCTGCAAGTGCTACCAACCACTTCCGGAGCTCTTAAAATTCATGACGTTTTGGAGTAGCATATTTAAAATTGTTATTTCCAATTGCTGACGTTGGGAAAATTTGCATGGAGAAACTAAACATAGTCCCCCAAAACAAAATGCTGTTTGTTTGATTTGGTGTTTTGTTTTGTTTGACAGTCAAATAATAGTACTGTAGACTAACTGGGAGACCTCCAGAAGGAAGAAATAAGGTGCTAAAGCTTGGTCTGAAGATACAAGGCTGAGTGACTGTAAGAAGTAATGACTCTTCTTCCCACTGGCATGAGGCAGACATGCAGAGGGACTTTTTACAAGGGCATGTAGTGACAGGATGAGGGGGGATGGCTTTAAACTGACAGAGGGAGGTTTAGGTTAGACATTAATCAGCTCTTCCCTGTGAGTGTGGTGAAGTGCTGGCACAGATTGCCCATGGAGGTTGTGGCTGCCCCATCCCTGGCAGTGTTCAAGGCCAGGTTGGACGTGGCTTGGAGCAAGCTGCTCTAGTGGAAGGTGTCCCTGCCTGTGGCAGGGGTTGGAGCTGGATGAGCTTTAAGGTCCCTTCTAACACAAACCATTCTATGCTTCTATGAACACAGTGGGAAACTTTTGATGCCTGCTTTGCGTTGAGAACATGTATCTGAGACTTATGAACAACTGTTTTTTGTAAGAAGGCCAGAACAAGCAAAACATCACTTTTATTCCTCAGGTTGGATTGCAGTTTTCTAGCATTTTAAGAAATCTGGAGTCATTTGGAAGCACGTCTGGGTATGCTTGGCATGTCTTCTTGCATCAGCGTTGGCTTCTGTGGATTCTCACCTGAGCACAGGTCCTTCAGAGCCCGGGGCTGAAACCTGCTTGGGGCACAGGCATAGCTGATGAAGGGGGCTCAGCATGTGCGATGTCCATTGGCACTGAGCAAGTGGCAGAATTCCTCCTTGACAGCCGGTGGGCAGCCCTCCCACGGGACGCTGACTTTTCTGCTCCTCGTCTTGCCCCTTGTCATGCTGGTGGTGTATTTCATTGCAAGAGCTTCTGTACAGCATTCCTGCCTGAAGATCTGTCATAGCGGGTGATGTTTCTTCGACCTGAGCTCCTGTGCAGCTGCAGACAGTTTTAGTGCCTTCTCTTGCACTGTTCTCTGCAGTAGTGGGTTAAAGAAGGCTTCAGTTTCACAGGCTCTGTTCTCCCTGTCACCTCTTCTCTGCTACTGAAGGTGTCTTTAAATAAAGCTTCTACAGCAATGCTCCTTCTGAAGCTGCATTGTGAAATGTTGCTTTCCAGGAATCCCTGCTAGTTAAACCTTTGCAAGTGGATTCCAGAGCAAATCCAACCTTCCGAAACTAAAGCAGAGAGAACAAGGTGAGAGACAGGCTCGTGTCTCCCTGCCTGGCATCTTCAGGAAGGTGAGGGAAAAGTGCTTCGGAAAGGGAGGAAGTTTGTGGGTAAAATAAGCCAAATAAAGAGTGATGGAAAACACAGAGTAGTCCTGTGGCTTCTTTGGAATGTGAGAGCATCCAAGGTGGATGGAGGAAAAGCCTGGTGAGGAGGGCAACACAAGCATCCCATGTTAGAGAAGTTTTTCTTTGAAATGCCCACTGTGTGATAGGCACTACATTACTAATAAAAAAGACCAGGAAGATTAAAAGCAAGGAGGGAAAACGGCACATCCCAAACTACACATAACTGCAGGAACCCATGTTTCTGCTGCAAGACATCAAGCAATTAAAAATACCAACACTTAAAGCTTTGCTGTTGTGCTTCCTGGTCACGTTGGTCTGTTTGTGTGAGCAGGATAGCTCATATGCTTGAGAGCTGTTGTTCCAAGGCCTCCTGTCCCTGCAAATCAGCACTTTGGGGTTTCAGACTCTCAAGAGTTTCTCTGCAGTCAGAAGGTAAAAACATTATATATATAATTTAAGGTTTAAGCTGCAGAAGCTGGCAGCCTCCAGAGAGAGATCAGTAATGCGTACTGCAGAAGACTGCACACAGCAGACCCTTGGTCATGGACAGCCATCACTAAGGGGCCCATCACAAGGGTATTGTAAGCAGAGCTGTCCAATTTGAGCACGCTCTGATAAATGGCTTCATTTCTCTGCCCCCTTTTTTTCTCTCCTCCCTTAGGTTTTGGCTTTTCAGCAAGAGTAGTTTTACTCCAGCTGTAGTGACTTGTCCTGGAGGAGGGATTGCTGTTCCCAAGCGAGTGTTGGCATTGAGCCCTGCTGGGGCTGGCACTCTTGGGGCTCAGTGCGGCTGCCTGTGCCGCTGTCAGCTGCAGGTTGGCTTTTGTAGTACCATAGAATAGTTTGGGTTGGAAGGGACCTTAAAGCTCATCCAGTTCGAAACCCCTGCCATGGGCAGGGACACCTTCCACTAGAGCAGCTTGCTCCAAGCCCCTGTGTCCAACCCGGCCTTGAACACTGCCAGGGATGGGGCAGCCACAGCTTCTCTGGGCACCCTGTGCCAGCGCCTCAACACCCTCATGGTAAAGAAGCTTAGCTGTGGGTACTTTGGTTGATATATGAGGACAGAGAGGTGAAAATGCATGGAAGGTGATGTGGGGAATTATCTCAGCAGCTTTAGAATTGCTTTAATGAGCTAACCCTGAGAGCATCCTGTCCCTACAGGCCCTTGTCCAAAGCCCCTCTCCAGGTTTCCTGCAGCCCCTTTAGGCACTGGAGCTGCTCTAAGGTCTCCCCTTCAGGAGCCTTCTCTTCTCCAGGCTGCCCCAGCCCAGCTCTCTCAGCCTGGCTCCAGAGCAGAGCTGCTCCAGCCCTCACAGCATCTCTGTGGCCTCCTCTGGACTCGCACCAACAGCTCCATGTCCCTCGTGTGATGGAGGCCCCAGAGCTGAATACAGGACTGTGGGGGGGATCTCCCCAGAGCACAGTAGAGTGACAGGTTCACCTCCTTTGACCTGCTGCTCATGCTCCTTTTGATGCCGCTCAGGACAGAGTGGGTTTCTGGGCTGAAGTGCACACTGCCGGGTCTTGTTGAGCTTTAATGAGCTAACTCTGAGAGCATCCTGTGCTGGTCCCCAAGCCAGGGGCCATCCCTGGGCTGGCTCCAGGCTCCTGAGTGCAGATCAGGGCACTGTGGGCACACAGCTTCTGTGGCCCCAGAGTGTTGAAGGCCAGTAATTGGAGCTGATGTTAGTCAGGGACATCAGCTGTTTCCAGGCTGATAACTGACGTGAAATATTGCCCAGTACATTCCTTTTCAGTACAATGAAGCTTTATTTTGAAAATATATCATATAAACTCTATCATAATATGCTGCGTGGGGTTAAATGTGGTCCTTCAACTGCAGACTCAAGCAGCTGAGCAGACTTGAGTGTATATAGCATCTTCATTGAAAATAGATTCAAGTTTAGCTGGGATTACCTTCCCACTCCTCACATGTTCCTTTTTACACCGTTCATTTGGATAAACCTTGACTTCTTCATGTCTGGAGGAGGTGTGTGTGTGCTGCTGTTCTGTTTTACTTTGATTTCTTTTGTTCTGAGGCTGCTGGAGTACTTCATGTGGTCTGCTGCTCTCATTAAATTGGAGGACTTCTGCTCAGAAAGGCTAATGCAGATCTTAAATATGCCACAGTTTGCAGAGTCCAGTCCTGTTGTCCCTTCAGGAGAAATGAATGAAAACACTTGGAAACTGACTGAAGGAAAAGTCAATACTGATGGCACATGGGTGTATTTTTGTGTCACTGTGAACAATAAAATATGTCCTAGAGTTGTCCTATGTACATACCTAGGCACACATACTATCTTTTTTGAGCTTGAATGAGTTTAATAAGCTTTTGAAGAATAGAAGCCTTTTAATTCCTGAATTTCTCTTCCCATCAAGATTGGGAGAACATTCGTATGTACAGAATGTGTGTAAGTTGCTTCATTCCTTGAGAAACTCTTCCTAAATGATATGGTGAAGGACTGCTGGATGGGTGCAGCGGTACCTGACCCTCAGGGCAGAATCCCACCAGCTAATGCTGTGTTGCTGTTGTTAATGCACTACTTCCAGAAAGGTGGATCCACTTACTGCATGTCCTGGACTTGTTGAGAGCTAGCTCCAGCTAAATCTGATGCTAACATACCCTCTTTAGGTGTGGTCTTCACTGGTGGTTGGTGGTCATGAGACCCCACTTGGAGCACTGTCTGCAGTTGTAGTGTCCCCAGCGTAAGAAGGGCATGGAGCTGTCGGAGCAAGTCCAGAGGAGGCCATGAAGATGATCAGGGGCTGAAGCACCTCCTGTATGAAGACAGGCTGAGAAAGTTGGGGCTGTTCAGCTTGGAGAAACTGTGTGGAGACCTCATGGCAGCCTTCCAGTATCTGAAGGAAGCCTACAAAGGATGCTGGAGAGAGACTCTTCATCAGGGACTGTAGTGGTAGGGCAAGGGGTGATGGGTTCAAACTAAGCAGGGGAAGTTTAGATTGGATATAAGGAAGAAATTCTTTGCTGTGAGGGTGGTGAGGCACTGGAATGGGTTGCCCAGGGAGGTTGTGAATGCTCCATGCCTGGCAGTGTTCAAGGCCAGGTTGGATGCAGTCTTGTGTGACATGGTTTAGTGTGGGGTGTCCCTGCCCATGGCAGGGGGTTTGGAACTTAAGGTCCTTTCCAACCCTAACTGTTCTATGATCCTCTTGGGGAGGTCAGTAATCTGTTGTAGTTCCTCAGTGACTTGCACAACTGAAGTCACTATGATGTGCTCCCTCTTATTTCCAGACTGAAACTGAATGAGTTCTTGGATCTTTCCATGCTTCTGCTAATCAGTACTTAAAAACGTCCACAGTGTAGAGGACCAGGTATTTCTGGTGCCTCTACCCAATACCTTTATATAGAAGGTGCACAGGGGGTGGTTGAAGGAATGGACCAGGAATGCTTGGCTGGAAATCTGTTGTAGTTCGCTGTGTTAGGATGCACAGGGTCTGAACACCGCTCTCTGTATGGAAGGGAATGTGCAGGTCATATGGCAGTGATGGTGAATTCAGCACACGGATATCTGATTTCTTGGCAGATCGGACACTGGGAGTATCTGGACTGCTGCCCGCCCCAAGGAAAAGAGGGTCAGCATGACCCATGCTCAGCCAGTACTCATCCAAGCTGTGTAATGTGAACCCCTAACCTGTGGACAGATTTACCAGACCTGAATAATGTCTGTTGTGCTGTGTGATCTTATCTCCCTAATGGCCTGCAAGAGGGTACAAATGAGGAGAAATAAATATGGCTTTTGCTTTTGCTTCCTCTGCATTTTATGGAACGGTTGATCTGTTCTTGTTTTGCCTGGAGTGTTCACCAGTGCCTTTAAAGGACTGAGCTAGGGTTTTAGGAGTTTTGAAGCAAAGGAAAATATGATTTGCTCCTGTCTTCTTGTTTTCCCCCAAATATTCTTCCGCTTTTTGCTGAACAAGTAAAGAGAAAGTTTGCCATGTTCTGATACCCAAGTAGAGTGAAACTACTGTAAAAAACATAGAGGAACCATAATGTAACATCATTCAACAGAAATGAACACGCACCAACCAGACAAATGTTCCCAAAGCAGGTTTTTATCTTTATTTTGCATCTGTACCCATAGGTCCCACTTATATGGGGATCCCCCAGCTGCTGAGACACCCTGCCTGGGTGCTGTAGAGGCTTTATAGTTTGATGTTTGGCTTTTGAGTTGAGTGGTGGGATGGGGCATTGCTCAATAACCAGGTGCCTACTGGAGGTCCAGAGGTGACCTGGCGGGGTGAGAGTTTCTGATCTGCCTTTGGGATACAGGATTCTGGATTGTGCTTTGTAGGCAATACCATCTGCTCAAGAAACTTTCTGTCATGTGGCTGTATCAGGGGTGAAATTGTGTTTTGTGGGTTGTGCTTTTTATGTGACGGAATTTAAGAGCAGTCTTACTTAAACCCACTAGTGTGTGTAAAGGCTGACAAACGCTTGGTTGTCACTGTTGGGTGTGGTATTGGCTTTATGCAGAACAAGAAGAAATGCACTGAGCTTTCTGACTCGGGGAGACGGTCTGAATGTCATGCTTAGCTTGGCCATGGTTACAGATGCGTTTGCAAGCCTGTCACAGGGTCTTGGAGTCATAGAATGGTTTGGGTGTCCTGTCACTTTGTCCTGTCCTCTCCTCTAGCACCACTACACCTTCACCAGTGCAAGAAAAAATCAAGACGACTGCAGGTAGTCTTCTTTATTAAAAGTTAAAGAGCTGGAACTTGTAGAAAAGCCTTGAGTGAAAGGCTGTCTTGTTAAAAGATGGATTGTGTTCTCCAGAGGGGCTAATTTAGACACTAAGGAAATATATGTGGAGCTGATTGCTGGCCGGGTGCCCGTCACTGAAGGGCACCGGAGGCTGCGATGCCAGGCAGGGCTGGTAGTGCTGGCACTGCAGCCCATGACTGTTGGCTCGCGTGAATTCTCTCTCTGCCTTCCAGCTAATTTTATCCCGTTGATTTTTTCATGAATCATTTCCCATCTCTGTTGGTTAGAAATTAAAGTGGAACTTTGCTAGCCAGAATAGCCACATCTGCTATTTAGAAAGTACTGTCTGGGGTTTGCTTCCTGCCCACCCCCCCCTACGCCTTCCCTTTCCCTTCTTCCTCACATCTGTCAGTGCTCACATACACGAACCACTGGTATCGCTCCCCCAAAGGCATTTTCAGGCTGGCACAAGCGCAGGGGTCCTCGGAGTGGGTGGCTGGGCAGCAGGCGGGTGCTGAGTGCTATGTGGCAGGGTCCCAGGCGTGTGGCAGGGCTGGCAGGACCCCACTGGGGTGGCTTGGGTTTCCTGCACGTGCTTTGTAAAACAAGAAAGGCACTCCTGTGGCTTTTCCTAGCACAGCAGAAGAACAGGAGCGTGCTGCAGTGGCTCAGCCAAGTGCTTCCTCGCTCCAGCCTTTTTGTCTGTCCGTGGAGGAGTAGGTGATACGGGCGTTAAATTCACATCTTTACTTTCTAGAAAGGCATCTAAGTGATGAAAAACTTGACTTTTCCAGACCCAAAGATAACTTCCCTTTGTTAAGCTGTGCGTGCTTGATTGCCATCGAGGCTGCTGCCTGGACCAGCAGCAGGGAATGGGGAGAATCATAGAGTCATAGTATCAACAAGGTTGGAAAAGACTTTCGAGATCATCAAGTCCAACCATTACCCCAGGACTGCCAAGGCCACCACTAACCCACATCGCTGAGGGCCTCATCTGCATGGTTTTTGAACACTTCCAGGGATGGTGATTCCACCGTTTCCCTTGGAAGCCTGTTCCAATACATGATTACCCTCTCTGTGAAGAAATTTTTCCCAATAAGTTGATTATCCAAAACTTGAGCCCTATAAGTAGAGATCCAGGGATCTGCATAGGAGTCGCTTTGTGTAGGTCCTGTGGGTAAGCAAAGTTTTGCTGGCAAGCTGTGCTTAGGAAAAAGCATGTTCGCTTGAAACAGCGAGCCCTAGATAAACAGGAGGAGGTGTCTAGCTTGCTGGTTGATGTTCATCTTTAATCATTCTTGGTGCATCGCAGCAAATCCAGGATACTGGAAGAGTGGTTGTGTTGGGATGGTTCTGGAAATGATAGATTGGGTAGCAAGACGCTAATGCTGGGTAAATATATAATAATTCATGCCTCAAACTTGATGTTATGGAAAGCGTCTTGTACTTCTCCAACAGATCTGATTTTGTTTAGAAGATTTTGTTGGTTTAAAGAAAGATCCGTAGATGTGATATACTTGGATCTATAAGGCAGTTAATTCACTGCATGAGGACACAATTAATACCTAATATCTGATGCCATAGAATATCAATAAAATACGAGTGTTTTAGGAAGTCAAAGTGATTGATAGTCTGCATCCAGTAAATAAACTGAAGTGGTAGTAAAAACAGTAAGGGGGGTGGAGGATACTCAGAATTAAAGGACAGTATTAGCACACTAATGAATCTACTGTTTGTGTATTGACTTTAAAATGAACGTAGAAAATCATTTTTCAGCATCAAAAGATCAAGGCTCTGGCATTGCCACCTTAGATGAGGGGAGCAAATAATCCAGCTATTTTAAGCTAGAGCTTGATCATTTTACAGAAGAGTCTTTGCAACATGATATGTGGAGACCGTGGCTTCAAAGAAGTGGACTCGATGATCCTTCCCTCCAAATGAGGGGAGGGAAGAAGCCAATTCTGCCTCACACTCCCTCAGTGATGCAGAAGAAACCCCGACTCGGCACTGGCAAAATGTATCGATGAAACAAGTTTGGTGAAATACAGCTATTGATAAGGGAAGGATGGAGTTACGCTGTTTGTTTGGTAAATGGAGCCATTGAAACAGTCATTTTCATGCAGACAAGTGGAGAGTTATGGACCTGGGAAGGTGTCTTCTGAAATCTGTGAAGGGAGGCCTGAGCAGTCCCATGTAGGGGTCAGAATGGGCAAGTGGTTTCAGGGAGCTTCAGTGCCACGTCCTAGCTGGAAAAGATGACTCTGATTGTGGACATACAAACAGGGAGGTAATGAATCAGAGTGAGGAGGCAGTTTTATGTCTGTAATCCTTGTATTTACTTCAAGCTTAGTCTGACACCAGCGTGGCTTTCTGGTGCCAGCATCTTGAAGTCATGCAGAGAATATTGGAAGAGTTACACAGAAGAATGACAAAAAACTGTTGGGAAGTTGAGAAGATGCTGCATGGGTGCATATCCAGGGCTCTGCTATGTATGTGTTTTTATTCAGTGCTTATCACTATTGCTGTCTAAACACCTTTCAATAGTGCCTTAAGAAACAAGGCTTACGTCTGCATTTGCTTACACCCTTATTCTGTCCTTGGGGAGAAAAATGGTGGTGTAACAGTACCTTGTCTTAGCACTGCTGGTTTGTGTGTGTTTTAACTTTGTAAATGTAGGTATATATTATGTTGAAGAAGCCTAAGGCAAAGAAGTGCAACTGACCAAAGATGGTGAGGTTTGTTACAGCCGTTAACCGCACAGAGCAGCATCCCAACATGATGGGTATTTCAGCCTTTCCCTTGGGGTTGCAGAGCCCTTTGAAAGAGCTGTTGACTGGTACCCAGAACTAGAGAGATCCACATACAGCATGTCCCTGGTTGGGATTAACAGTCGAAATGAACTTCTGAGAAAGTGTTGGCTTCTCTTCCCCTTGCTAGGCTTGGATGGAGATTTTGTCCTGTTTGTAGACTAAAGGGCATGTGGCGTACAGGGGATCAGTCAGGTTGACCTAATTCTCCTTTCTACCCTCAAACTGTGAATCTGTGCGATCAGTGCAAGGAGCTGAACACAGTCAAAATAAGAAGTTTCCGGTTTAAGGGAATTATTTTTAATATATTTAAAAAGTGCAAGTCACTTGCATGTTCTTCAAGCTGCAGTAAGTCGCTGCCTTGGCTCCATGGCATACTGCACTGTTTCACAGGCTTTAAGGCTTCATGGAAGCTTTACATGCACAGCATCCTGCTGTGCTGAGTCCTTACTCAACGCTTAATGTAGTTGCACCAAATAGTACCTGGTTTGCAGGGGCATGTGCTGATCCATGATTCTTTACTATGAGGGTGCTGAGGCGCTGGCACAGGGTGCCCCGAGAAGCTGTGGCTGCCCCATCCCTGGCAGTGTTCAAGGCCAGGTTGGACACAGGGGCTTGGAGCAACCTGCTCTAGTGGAAGGTGTCCCTGCCTGTGGCAGGGGGTTGGAACTGAATGAGCTTTAAGGTCCCTTCAAACAAACCAGTCTGGGATTATATTATACTAGCTTCTTACTGCACAATCGTCAGCAAAGGGCAAATGCTTCCAGCTGGCCATAATACAGAATTTTGTGTCAAATCCTGTAAAATCAGCATCATTTTCCACCTTTGCTAGAAGCCACTGTAAGACAAATTTAACACTAGTTCAGGGATTATTTCAGAGGTTCTTCTCCTTCTTCTCCCTCTGAAATGTGTCTGTCACGAAATAGATCATGGCAGGTTTTGATGACGTGTTGCCAATAAACCATTTAAGAGTGACAGTGTGAACACATCTTACATCCATTTGAAATGACAGGAGGAGTTCCAGGTTGGCAAACAGGAATTTCCCTGTCCTCAGCCTGTCTACAGTCAGGATGACACCAGGAACATAGAGTTGTGGCACCCTGATGTTGTTTGTCGTGTCAGTTGTTGGTCTTGAGCAAGGCATTGAAACCACTGAGAACATTCAGCCCTCTCTGCAGTAAAATGGGTTTAAGTGCTGTGGTTTTGAATGTTTCTTGTAGTCCTGACCTTCTTTAGTGCCTTCAGAATTCAAGACTCAAAATGTTTCCTACTTTTCTGGTGAATTTACAGTTACTGACTGTAGTGGAGTAATTGGCAATGATTTAACCAAGTCCTAATGAGCCCATGATGCTCAAATCCTACATCGTCCATGCCCGGTAATTTCCACTAATTGAGTTTGAATTTGTGACTAACCCAGCTTGTCTCCAGCTGGGCAGACTGTGCTCGGCCCTGCTCTGTGGCTGTCAGAGAGCCTTGGCTTTGCATCAAGCTGGGAGACAGAGGTCATCAGGTCTTTCCCTGACACCAGCATTCAGGACGCAGAACAGCTTTGCTCGCAGGAACATTAAGGGGGAAGGTTAAGCCAGCACTGTGACAACTGTCAAGGCGAAACCTCTTTTCCCAGTGGAGCATGGGTTTGGTTCTGTCCATGGACAGTGGTCCTCCTCTGGGCAAACTGGTTCTCCTTCTTATTTTGTGGAATCTCTTGGTGTTTGCATTGGTGGTGAGCATGAGCTGTGTAGCCAGCTGGTACTTCATATAGTGACCTGATACGGTTGGCATGGCCAAGGACCTGGGTAAGTGAATTCACCTCGAGGAGAGCAGTCAGTTTGGGTCTTTCATGGCTGTTTGGGGGGAGCTCAGAGCCCTGAATGCTTTGCTTTATTCCGCCTTCTTGTCTCATCAGTAGCTGACTGTTCTGGATGCCTATTTCTGATAATAATATGCAACTGTAGAAGAAGCATATGAATTCAAGTCCATCTTTCACCATGGGCCTGCACTTTAAAACATGTTACAAGCTGCACAAGATCTTTCTTAAAAGCAGAGGGGATGACCTCCAGAAAGGCGGCAGTGAGAAACTGAGTGGAGGAGCTGTGTGCTGAGGAGGGGATGGATTCCTATATGGCTGTTTCACATGCAAGAATGTCCCAATCTGGGAAATGTGCCAGTAAAATGTAAAATTAAAGCTCTGTTTTGGAGGCTGATCCATGCAGATAAGAGTCTGAGGCTGTTAACTAGTAACTACAAGAGGGGCAATGATAAAGGCAGCATACTTAGAGACAGGAATTCACAGGTTTGTTCATGCTTAACCCCGTTTGGATGCTTTTTTCCTGCATTAGAGATTAACAGCTCCCATGTTCTTTTGTTTTCTACTTCTCTGATTGCGAGCAACATGGTGAAGGCACTGCATGTGTCATGAAGATACGTGACAGGTCCTTACCTACTTTGTGAAGAAAGTGGGTGAGTCTATGTGGCACTGCCTGTGAACCCAGGGATGCCTCTTGGGATGTGTAGCAGTCATGCTCGTGTCCAGAGGACTTGGTGTTGTATGCAAACAGCACCTGGATCTTCACAGCATCCCTCTCACCTAGGGATCATCCTAAAATGTTGTGGCTGCCCCATCCCTGGCAGTGTTCAAGGCCAGGTTGGACAGAGCTTGGAGCAACCTGCTCTAGTGGAAGGTGTCCCTGCCCATGGCAGGGGGTTGGAACTGAATGAGCTTTAAGGTCCCTTCCAACCCGAACCATTCTATGGTTCTATGACTTTGCAGTAGGCTGTGTGCACAGTGGCACTGGGAGGACTGGCTGTCCTGGTAGGCACAAGGGCATGCACGTAGCAGGCCGAGTACCCACTGAAATACCTTCAGCAGTAACCAAGGAGCCTGCTCTGCTTATGCTTACATGGTGCTTCTCCACATCGTCTGAAACCTTCAGAGGATCGTCATATTTAGGTGTTAGCACAAACACAGCTTTAAAAATTGCCCCCCAAAAAAGAGAAAAGAGCAATGAATTGGAGGAAGTGTAAAGTACAGAATGTGAGCTAGACTCTTGTAGCAGTGGGAAACTGAAAGAGGGGGAGAAAGGGCAAGAAAAGGGACCTAATGGGCAGTGAAATTAGCAAAAGTTAAAACCAACTTTAAACATACCAGAAGCTAAACCAGTCCTGAAAGCATGGTCACCTGCTTGTGCCTGGAACTGGAGAAATGTCAGAGGTTCCTTTCCTGTAGCTGGTAGAAAAGTTGGATGATGGTACCAGTTGCAGCCGCAGCGTAATGCTCTCTGCTGTAGCAATAGCTTGGGGGAATACCAAACAGCAGCTACTACTGAGTACGTTTTAAAGTTGCATCCATGGATTTTAAAAGGGCTGCTGAGCAACACTCTCTGGGCCATAAACGCTGGTTTAAAATGTATATACACACACATGTAATGAGTTAGACTGAGAAAAAAGTGTGTGTTAGTTGCCAACAAGTAAGCTAATATCAAGCCTAATCTGGGCAAGCTAGAACAGTTGGCAGTCTGATGTTGGCTTCCAGTAAAATAACATAATAGCAGATAGGGGGTGGATTGGTCATGATTTGGGGGTGTTAATTGTAATAATCAGCCTGTTCAAATTTTTTAAAGTAGGGTTTTTGTCTGATTTTCTGATGTTGCTATAATTCTGCTTGATAAAGGTTAAAGCTTTGGTATGTGTTGCGTGTTTAATGCAGTGAAGTTGTGCCACAGGTCATTGGAATAAGCATCTAAAATGATTCAGTGTGTGGCATTGTTGGAGCAGGCCCAGAGGAGGCTACAAAGGTGCTGCAAGGGCTTGAGCAGCTCTGCTCTGGAGTTAGGCTGAGAGAGCTGGGCTGGGTCAGCCTGGAGAAGAGAAGGCTCCTGAAGGGGAGACCTTAGAGCAGCCTTTCAGCACTCAAAGGGAGCTTGTAAGAAAGATGGAGCAGGATTTTTTGTAGGGCCTGTAGCGCTAGGACAAGGGGTAATGTTTTAAACCAAAAAAGGGGAGATCCAGGCTAGATAGAAGAAAGGGATTTTTTCAGTATGAGGGTGCTGAGGCACTGGCACAGGGTGCCCAGAGAAGCTGTGGCTGCCCCATCCCTGGCAGTGTTCAAGGCCAGGTTGGACACAGGGGCTTGGAGCAAGCTGCTCTAGTGGAAGGTGTCCCTGCCCGAGGCAGGGGTTGGAACTGGATGAGCTTTAAGGTCCCTTCCAACCCAAAATATTTGACGAATAAATGAAAACCTGACTAAATGAAAGGTCACAGTGTGACAAAAGGAGAGCCGTTGCTGATAAGTGTATTTCTAGCAGTGTCACGTGGGAATTGTTTCTTTGGCTTGATTCTAATCAAGTGATGGGTGTTGGTCTCTTTTCCTGAGTAGCAAGTGGTAGGGTGAGAGGAAATGGCCTCAAGTTGGGCCTGAGGAGGTTTAGATTGGATATTAGGGAGAAATTTTTCACTACAATAGTTACCAAGCACTGAAATAGGCTGCCCAGGGAAGAGGGCGAGCCACCAACCCTGGAGATACTTAAAACATGTGTAGATGTGGCACTTAGGGACATGGCTGAGTGGTGGTGGCAGTGTTAGGTTTATGGGTGGACTCAAGGATCTTGAAGATCTTTTCCAGCCTAAATGATTGTATGATTCTGAAGTCTGTTCTTGTCCTGGAGGAAAACTAAAGGGGGCCTACAAGGATGCTGGAGAGGGACTCTTCATCAGAGACTGTAGTAAGAGGACAGGGGGTAATGGGTTTAAAGTTAAACAGGTGGACATTCGGGTTAGGTATAAGGAAGAAGTTCTTTACTGTGAGGGTGGTGAGGCACTGGCACAGGTTGCCCAAAGAAGTGGTAAATGTTCCATCCCTGGCAGTGTTCAAGGCCAGGCTGGATGGGGCTTGGAGCTTCCTGCTCTAGTGGAAGGTGTCCCTGCCTGTGGCAGGGCATTGGAACTGAATGATCGTAATAACCCTTGCCACCCAAACCAGTCTGGGATTCTATGATTCTAAAACACAGAAGTTAATTTGGATTATGTTTGTTGGCAACACAAAGTCAAAGCAAGTCACAAGTAATGAAAAGAGGCAAGTTAGTGGTGGAGTTGTGATCTCATGTATGCTGGGTGGGACTACAAGGAGTTGTATGAATGCAGGTGCCAAGTCTCAGAGCAGGAAGGAGGGAGCTGTTGCAGGAGCTTGGGCTCTTAAAGCAGCACAATTGTTCAGAACATAAAACAGCCAGAAAGTAAATGGGTGCTTGGATGTGAACGTGGAAATCCTGAGCAGGGCAGGGAGGGTGTTATCGCGGTGCAAGGTGCTGCTCCCATCAGTGCAGGAGTGCTGCAGCCGGTGCTGGCGCAGGAATGTTGCTGATAAGTTCAGGGAGGACTGTGAGAGGGGAGGGAAGGCATACAGTGAAATGAGCAGCTCTGCCTGTAAAATAAACACTGGATTTCTTCTTTTTCCCTTTTTCCTTGTTGGAGGCACACTGTAGTTTAAAGGAGCTCACTAGAGGAAGCGTAGTGGCCTGCCTTGTGCAGGAGGTCGCACTGCATCGTCACAGGGTCTCTATTGCTCCATAACAGGAATCTCCAGGAGGGAAGAGTAGGAAAGGAAAAGCCATTGTCTGTTCAGAGACAGATGTCTGCATCTCTTCCTACTGAAGCCCTGGGGGTTCTGAGTGTTTTACCTCCAGGTGCCTCGTCTACCAGGCTTCCAAATGGGTTGGTTTACTGACCAAGAGCTTCTGCCCCGCAGCCAGCACTGTTGCAGGCCCCGCAGCTAACCAGCTCTGGGGCAGCACCCATCTTTTCTTGGTTTTAATAATTTCCTTCTCCCCCACCTGCTGCTTTTTGCCTTTTGAGCTGTTTTACTGCAGACTTTTCGGGAAAGGCTTCTCCTTTGGGGAGGGCAGGTATTCCCTGCCTGCAACAGCGGCTGGTGCATGGGGCCATGACTGGAGAGCTTCCCTCTATAGAGAGTGCAGGCCAGGGGTTCAGCATTGCAGAATAATGAGTCCCTCCTTGCCCTTCCTATCACTTTCCTTCTTACTGGCTGTGGTAATTCTGTGTCTTGTTTTGGGCACCTTGTAAAGGCTCAAAAGTGTCTGTGTTTGCCTGTATCTAATTGTATTTACGCTTTGATTTCAGAGCACTATATGAATATTAACTAGTGCTTCCTCGATACAGGCTCGATTAAGGTCCTTCAGGCTGCACATTGACATGTGAGAAGTTGGGCTGGAAAAACTAATCATTCATCCCCTGGCACAAAGAGGAGGCTGGGAATAGCATTCCTTCTGGCTGTAAACAGGGCACAAACAGACCAGACTTCCATGGTGCTCACTCCTGTACAACCATGTGTGGAATAAGGGAGTTCCTGTCTTCAGGGGGTTGTGGCCTCAGAACATGGATTTTGTCCAGGGTTGAGTTGTGATGAGGATGCGCTCTTCCGTCTCCCCTGACAGAAGGGGTCTGGTCATCTGCTGAGGCCCCTCCATTGGGTGCTATGAGTATGCAGCACAACAGAGCATGACACTGAGCAGTGGCCATGGAAAAGAGGGATGGATCCCAGGGAATTCTGGGGACAGCAGCTGTGAAGTCTGTCCAATCTGGTATGGTGCCTGAGGGCAGCCAGTGTGTGTGCCTTGGAGGGAGTCTTAAGATGAATTCAATGGGGAGGCAAGCAGTGCTCTGTTCCTTGTGTCAAGCTGGGATGCTGTGGAGCTTAATGGCTCTTCCAAAAATCTTGATTCAAGCAATTCAGAATTATCATCATTTGCTTTATCAGTATTTTCTCTTCAGCGCCGTCCCGTGATGGGGGAGGAGGGAATTGTTATCATTCTGGAGTTTGCTGTCCTTAGACATCATTAAGTGGTTCCTGGCTCTTGCACTGAGCTGAGGGAGAGGCATTTTCACTACAGCAGCCTGTGTGCCGGGAGGGCTGTGGTAGCTCAGGTCAGGTCATTGGGAGGAATGGGAAGGTTGAGAGCATGACTTGTGCAGTTTTGGTGGAGTCCTGCGGGGCACTGTGGGCACTTACCTGTTTGTCAGAGGTGTACGGAGCACAATGAAAGCTCCATCTGCAGAGGTGGTGGGAACTGGTATATGTTATATTAGAACCATAGAATCAAGTGGTGGATCATAGAATCGTATTTGTAAATGGATCCTGGTTCATGCTACAACCTGCGTTCCTCTTTCTTGTCATTCAGCCTCCAAACACTTGCTCTGAGGTAGTGGTGCTCTGTATTTCCATAACACATCCCATTCATCAGTCTTAAATTCCTTGCATGACATTTTTAATGGGTGCTGTGGCGCATACTTCGGATTCCCCGTGCCTCAGGTTGCTCCATGGTGTCTCACACACTTCACCTGACCTGCGACTGAACTGCTCTTTCCTCCCCAGCACGGGAAGGGGTTTCCATCTACTTGTGCCCCAGATGATGACAGTGACTCTTGGTGCAAACTTGCTCTGCTGCTGCATCCCAGAGGAGAAAGGCTGCGGTTTCCTGGGGGAGGAAGGCTGCCATTTCCTGGGTGCTCATTTTTCTCCTCCCTCCCTTCATTCTCTTTCAGAACATGAGTGAGAACTTGAAGGACTGTTTGATCCAGACCCAGGCTTCCTTAGGGGAGATGGTGACAATAAAAACAGAGGCCTGCTCTCCGCACCGGGACCAGGAGTATGGACAACCTTGGTACGTGGCTGAGCTTCAGTCCCATGCACTCTAACCCCTTTCTGTCTACCTCCTCCCCCCCGGAGTTTAAAGTTGGTTGCGAGGGATATACTTGAACTTCTCAAAGTTATTAAAACCCTTCCACGTGAAGCTGGAAAAGACCTTTAAGGTCATAGAGTTCAACCGTTACGCCAGCACTGCCAAGGCCACCACTAACCCATGTCACTGAGGGCCTCATCTACACAGTTTGTGAACACTTCAAGGGACAGTGATTCCACCATAGCCCTAGGCAGCCTGTTCCGGTGCCTGACTACCATTCCACGAAGGAATTTGTCCTTATATCCGTGCATGGAGGTGCTGCAGCTGAAGCTACCTGCTGTAGTCTGAGCCTTAAGCCATCTCAGGTACCAGCTTTTGGCAGGTTGGACAGCAAGTGGAGTCATTTCTCTGCTGTAGGTGTCAGGACTAAGAGAGTTGATCAGGCGCCATTGCGTCTGCTCCTCACTCTGTGCAGGCCCAGCATCTTGGTCATCTTAATTAATGTCATCTTTCTCTTGTTCCCTCCCCAGCTCTGGAAGGCCTGACCCACAGTCCATGGAGGTGGAACCCAAGAAACTGAAAGGGAAACGGGATTTGATCATGACCAAGAGCTTTCAGCAGGTGGATTTCTGGTGTAAGTGTCTTGTGAGTGAGGGAAAAAGCAATGCTGCCACTTGCATAGGCTTTGGTCTTTCCTAGTTGGTGCCCTGCTGCTTTGGGGTGGGAAGCAGGGGACAAAAAAGCTGGGGCAAATTTGTGTGCTCCCCCAGCACATTTGCTAGGAAGCTGTTGCACAAAATCAGTTTGTCTGTCATGGGGCTCTGCAGCAGTAGGGAGGTGAGTGGAAAGTGTGCTGGAAACATGAAAACACACATAGGGAAAACTCCAGGAGCCTGCAAAACCCAAAGGCTTAGATTCAGGAACTGTGAAGGGACTATTCTTTTCCCTATATTCTGGGAAACAAAGTTGGTTGCAGTTACATTGGCATACCTACAGAATACCAGACTGTAGGCGTGAGTCCCTATCTGGACACAGGGCAAGTACTTGGGGCTGCTATCTCTCTCCCAAGCACTGAATAAAGGCTGTATGATGAGGGTATTTGTTTTCAGGGTTGTTTGGTTTAGTTCCCCTTTGATGTGTGGGAAAATCAAGACTCTCGGCTTGAGGACATTGCTGTTATCCAGAGATGTGCAGGGAGCCCCCAGCCTCTGTCTGTGCAGATTGTGGTGGCACCTTTCCCTGTGTGTAGCTGTTGGTGGTGAATCTGTGTAGGACACCAGGGCTCATGCAGGTGCAGGCATTGGCTGGGCAGGCGTGGGTCGGGACAGAGCCCTTATTGAGAGTTGGGTGTGAAACAAGTGAGCAGTTGGTGAAGTGCCTGCATGGAGGCCAGGCTTTGGGAAAGGGGCTTAGCCAGGCTGGAGAGAGCTGGGGCACACTGGCCTGAGTACTGTGTGTCCTGCGAGCTGCATGAGCTTATACAGACATCACGTCTGCCCAACCTAACCCCTGTCCCCTCACACCCCCAGTCTGTGAGTCCTGCCAGGAGTACTTTGTGGATGAATGCCCGAACCATGGCCCCCCAGTGTTCGTGTCTGACACCCCAGTGCCTGTTGGCATCCCTGACCGGGCAGCGCTGACCATCCCGCCTGGAATGGAGGTGGTGAAAGAGCCCAATGGGGAGAACGACGTGCGCTGTATGAACGAGGTGATCCCCAAAGGGCACATCTTCGGGCCGTACGAGGGGCAGATGTCCAGCCAGGACAAGTCTGCAGGATTCTTCTCATGGCTGGTGAGTGACTTGTCTCCCCAGTGAAGTGGTGTCCCAGCCATTCAGCTCAGAGCTGGGGGACTTGTGGAGCCAAATCGTAGCCATCTTCCCCCATCTCTGAAGATCTGCTGACCCACATGGGCAGTAGGCAAACATCTACTGCCATAATTATTAGCAGCTTAAGGGTATAGATAGTGAAAGGAGGCCAGGTGCCATGGCACCAAGTTCATTGGCTGTAGGAAGCAGAGTTTGCTTTCTCTTGCCCCCTGGCCGTGTTTTCCATCCCCACTCAACCCCTGGGGCTCCTCCAATACCTTTTTCTGCTCTGGTCATTACTTTGAAGATAGAGGAAGGACTGTAAAGATTGCAGAGCTCTCTCATGGGCATGGAGCACACCATTCTGAGCAGAGTAGGTCACCCAAGAGGCCAGGAGAGAGGAGATCCAGTCCATCAGGAGGTGATCTATATGCAGACTCCAGCACCAAACCCCATAATTTTTCCCCCAGTACTACAGGCTTTGCTTAGCCTACGACATAGAGATGTCACAAGATGGACAGGTATTAATTATTAGGAGATGCAGGACTTGAGTTATAGGTGGGAAAATAATTGAGAGCTGCTGCTCTGAACTGCTGCTCACGCTTTTCTGTCTGTAAAATATATGTGTGTCTCAGCCCTGTGCTGAAAGGGGAGTTAATCTTCTATATCTGAGGACTGTTGGCAGTTTTTTCGGCTGCATTCATAGTTCTGTATTACATTTGTGCATAGGATATGCCTCTTAGTTCTGAGTAGCCTCCACACGCGTATCCAGGGCAACAGCCTGTAGTACCAGGAAGGCTGAGATTCATGTCCCGACTTAAGGCAGAAACTGAAGCAGTGATTTGAGAGTGATACACCTTCTGTCTGGACCAGCTAGTTGACATACTCCATCTGTTCTCTTGTTTCACAGATTGTTGATAAGAACAACCGCTACAAATCCATCGATGGGACAGATGAAACCAAAGCAAACTGGATGAGGTGAGTCCATTTCTCTTCTGCCTTCCTTTGTAGGGTTTTGTCTTCCAGAGAGAGGCCATCAGACACTCCTTGTTTTGTGTAACAGAAAACCAAACCAAAATGCCACTGCCCCTTCTGTAAAGGGTGTGCTTGTGCTCTTCCAGTGTTTATTGTGATGAGAATCCTTTGGAGGCACATCAATGACAGGGACTAAAACAAGGATGTGTGAATAGAGGATGGCTGTTTTCTGGAATGAGGACAAATGATAAAGATGATCCTATTTGTCCACTCTTTCGAATGCTGACAGGTCTAACTCCATTGGTTTTGGTTTTTTAACTTTTAGTTAAGCTATTTGCAAAATGCTTTGCATTACCCCCAAGATACCATTTGATTCTGTTTGGGGCTTTTTGTCCTTTCCCATTTGATGGACATTGGAAGAGGTGCTTTTCCTGTCTTCTTTCTGGCTTCACTTGAAACAGTTGTCAGTGGTGGCTGTCATGGGTAGTGGCAGCTTTAGTGTGTTAGGAGAAACATGGAGTGAGTTGCCTCAGCTCTGAATGCAGAAATGCTGCTTGTTCTTGCACTCCCTCTGCTGACCCAGCAGAGCAGAACTCAAATACCAGTCAGCGGGGCTGGCTCTGGTTTAACTGCAGCAGTAAGGGAACGTGTTTAACCACAATGCAGTGCTTCAGGTATTATCGTGTACCTGCAGAGGATGTAGGTCACTCTTGCAGCCTCCCGAGACAGAGGCAGAGCACTGGCGTGCCTCCTGTGTATGGTGCATCACCAGGATGGGGCATTGCACACTGAAGCCTGTCCCACATTCAGACCAATTCTTATTCGGGGGTGAATTTTGGAAGTGGCTGTTGTCAAGAAGGCATTTCATACAAGAGTAAAGAACGTGAGAATTCACTGGTTTGTTGGCTTGGGTGTCTAGGATTTTCAGTTGGGTTTTAGGAAAGAGAGGGGGTGAAGTGCAGGTGGATGCAAGCCTGACCTTGCTGGTCAAATGTGGTTGCACCACTTTTGCTCCATGTGAGTGTTCACATGGATTGCAGCAGTTCTGACCGCTACCTTCACAAAGTTCAGCAAAGAATCTCATTTTTCTGTAAGAATTCCAGCTGTTTCATTACTGAATGAGAGAAAATGCTAGACCTGGGTTGAGGCTGGAGTTGTCACCCCAAAAAGAGGCAGTGGTACAGTGGACAGATAGGTTTGGGGGCATTGAAACTAAATGATCTTAAGGTCCTTTCCAACCCTAACTATTCTCTGATTCTGTGATTCTATATATCTTGAGGTAAAGAATACAAAGTTCAAAAATCAGAGTGAGATTTTTCTGCTTGGATCTGGATCTCTGTGTGATCTGGATGATAAAGAAGCCAGAGGGAAACATGGTCTTGGAAAGGAAAAATCCAGTGATGAACTCTTCTTCTTGCTGCCATGAACATAAGCTGGATGTCTGGATTTAAACGGGCACTACTCCTGGTCCCAGTACCAAAGACCAGAGTGTTCTTGTCTGAACTTGTATTTGCCATGGTTAGGTCTCAGGTTGAGTGTGGTCTGGGCCATTCTGTATGACCTGGAAAGGCAAGGAGGTTATGGCCTTGTGCAAAGGGAATGTTTGCAGCTCTTCTGGGAAAGGATGTATCAAAGGACCTGTGCAGGCTGTACCGGTCTTACTGATCTTTCTGGTTTCACTCTTGAAAATCGCTTCTAATAGCAGTATAATGTGGAATCTGACAGATGGAGATAGCAATCCTCAAAAAGCCTTGGTTTTGTTTGTAACCAGCTTTGAAACAGAGGTGCACTGGGTATCCTGTGCTAGGACATTTGTCATGGAGATTACCCACAGAAACCACACTGCCAGGACGCTGTAGACAGCGCTCTTTTTGTTTTTCAGATGGTGGTCTTTGCCATCACTCACAGATGGAGTACTTTGCAAAGCAGATCTACTCACCCTCTGGGTAGGTGGGTATGGCAAGGGGAGGGCAGCTTGGGCTGACTCCTCTCTCTTCTTGTAGATCTGGCTATTGTTTTTGTTGTTTGACTACCACATCTGAGTCCATTTTCATGTTCCTGCTGAGAACAGTGTGTGCTCTGCAGCACTTGCTGGTTTCAAGTGGCTGTTTACCCAGGGCAGTGGATGACAGGGAGGAAGGAGCACAAAGCACAGCAGATGGCATGGCAATGGGAACATCCTCTTGCCCTTTCCCTTGTTACTCAGACAGTTGACACAAACTCCTGATGCTGGGAGCATGTTCTAAGCTGGCTTTGGCACAAGATAATGCACCCTTCATCTCTGTGCAGAGTAGTGTGTTTCCAATACTTTATGAAACTCCATGGCTTTGACCTGCAGGGATGTGTGCAGACGTCTTCCTCTGGTTTTATTTTCTGGGGCATCAGGGTGACCAATTACTATGGATTGCAGCAGACCTCAAGCAAAATCGGTACTTGCTTGGACACAGACCATAAACTGCTGCTAATGGGAGTTCTTGGGGCTTCTGAAGGACTGTGTAGAACCAGCCTGGTTGTTCCTGGTTATTTCTGAGGAATTTCTCTTAATTCAGTTGTTGAGAACTCTAAAAAAACATAATGGAGGAGACCAAAAATGGACGTAATTCAGGAAGTCCAGTTAACATCCCTCTGAATATCTATCACTTCCTTGCTGAAGTGCCTCATGTGTGGGGCTTCCAGGCTAGTTGGGGCACTTATAGTCTATATCCCTTCTTACATGTGATTGCCTGAGTTCTCAGGCTTTTGGCACAGTTCAGATTCATCCTTTCCCTCAGCCCATGGGGAAAGGCTGGTGCAAGACTTCCTTACTTGCTTCTCCTTTGCCTTCCTTTCTGCCCCTTTCCCCTCCAGATGTAGTAACAAAAGAGGTTATGGGGAGCAAGGCTGTTCTGTAAGTCTTCCCCTATCTCCTTATAATGGAGATGTGTGTGATTTGATCTTCATACAATAATAGAGCTTGGAAGGGAGCTTTGGTTGGGTGCTCCGACAGCCTGCTCAAAGCGGGATAAGTAGATCTTTTAAGCTGTTGGTTTGACTTCAGAGGACCTTTTAAAAGTCAGGGTTATGGTGTCTGCCCATGTGTTTAAGGGCATTAAAGCCACCAGCATCTGCACAAGTCATTTTGTCGAACTTCATAAACTGCTCTCTGTTACCTTGCAGCAAGGGGAGCAAATGTTCTTAGCCATTACTAAAGTTTATGCAGAGCAAAGGGATCCTAAAGTACTGCAGCACTGTGATCCCTGTAAAAAACCTACTGGAGAGCCCTGGAAAAAGTATTATGCTTGTTTCTTAGAGGCCAAGAAGAGTGGAGTTGGTCGATGTCTTCGTGGGGTGATGATCAGTAAGTGTTCCCTGTCCTCATAGTTACAGCATCACATGTGTTTTTAAAGGAATAGCTGCGCTGTCTTGCACTTTCATATTGACCTGGGCTGAGGTGTGAATTCACAGCCTCACAGCTTGATAAAACCCACACAGCATCTCCAGAGAGATGCGTCCAGGTATCAGTGACTGCTCCTAGGGACATTCTGCATGCTAGAGGAAATGCTTGAGGGGAAAAGATCTCTCTGCCAGTAATACTGTCTGCATTTTTATAAGGGGGAGGTTAATGTGCTTGCTGGGAACCTCACCTTAATTGAATTTGTAATTACAACTGGCCAGAACTCATTACTCTTTGCATGGTGAATTAGCTATTAGAATACTTAAGTTCTCTTAAATCATTTAGACCCAACTCATGCTGGAGTAAATGAGTGGAAACCCTCAAATCTAAATATCCAGGTCTATCACACATTGTCCTACGTGCATTTAATGGAATACCCTGTGTGGGAAGAGCAAAAAGGGCTCTGATTCCCCGTGGGGGCAGCTTTGCTGCTGAGCAGCCATAGGTTCAGCTTAGAAGAGGGGGTTCTTGACCAGATCTGGAGAGACGTGGGTTGTGCAAGCTCACCCCTGTCCAGGGGCACTTGGCAAATAGTTACCCCTTTTCACCAGAGCAGCTTGTCAGCGAAGGTTTGTTTCCACCACATGGAGGCACTGATGATACTCTGGTTGTAGGGACCATGGAGAATATACACGAAGCCCAGTTTTGCTGAATGTAATAAAAATCAAACAGTAAATGTTCCTTTGCTCAGTGTTCTTTGTGGCCTTTTGCCTCCTTCCAGTGTTCAGCTGGGAGAACTCCTTTTCCCTTTTATTTATTTATTATCCCCTTGAGGTCATTGTAGCAAGTCCTTTGCTGGCTCTCCATCATTTCATTACCATCTTCTCTCCATAAATAAAGCTCCACCAACAGTGTCTCAGGGATGCATTTACATTTGTTCTGGTGAAATGCATCTGTGCACTTAGCTCCCAGCCTTGATCTGAGCAGCGTTTCCTACTGTTTTTCCAGCTTTAACCAAGGTTAACAGCTTCTGACACTTATCCCAGTGGAGGGCAGCAGTGTCAGTGAGATTCATTAAGCAGCAGTGTGACAGCACTAAGGAGAAACCAGAATGATATCTGACAAGGGGCACTCTGCCTTTCTGTAGGTTCTTAGTCTGCAGCCCACAAGCACATGAGTGCATCCCAATGCTTCTGCTGGGTCACAGCAATGCTGGAAGTAACCTATCTCTGAGGAGATACCCGCAGGGCCATCACAAACAGGGGCAAGTGGGAAAAATGCCAAGGCCTTTGCTTATACCAACTTCTCAGGAAGTATTTTTACCTGGGTCAGAGCAATCCCAGGCACAGCTACAGGTTGGGCAGAGAAGAGATTCAGAGCAGCCCTGCAGAGAAGGACTTGGGGGTGTTGGTCAATGAGAAAATGAACATGAGCCGGCTGCAGTGTGCACTCGCAGCCCAGAAAGCAACCGTATCCTGGGCTGCATCAAAAGGAGCGTGACCAGCAGGTTGAAGGAGGTGATCCTGCCCCTCTGCTCTCGTGAGACCTCACTTGGAGCATTGTGTGCAGTTCTGGTGTCCTCAACATCAAAAGGACATGGAACTGTTGGAACAAGTCCAGAGGAGGCCACGAGGATGATCAGGGACTGGAGCACCTCCTGTATGAAGACAGGCTGAGAAAGTTGGGGCTGTTCAGCCTGGAGAAGAGAAGGCTGCGTGGAGACCTCAGAGCAGCCTTCCAGTATCTGGAGGGAGCCTACAAGGATCCTGGGGAGGTACTCTTCATTAGGGACTGTAGTGGTAGGACAAGGGGTAACGGGTTCAAACTTAAACAGGGGAAGTTTAGATTGGATCTAAGGAAGAAATTCTTTACTGAGAGGGTGGTGAGGCACTGGAATGGGTTGCCCAGGGAAGCTGTGAATGCTCCATCCCTGGCGGTGTTCAAGGCCAGGTTGGACAGAGCCTTGGGTGCCATGGTTTAGTGTGAGGTGTCCCTGCCCATGGCAGGGGGGTTGGAACTGGATGATCTTAAGGTCTTTTCCAACTGAAACCATTCTGTGATTCTATGAATGTTGTGTTCTCCTCCATAACTCCATGCTGATATAGTTTCCTAGCTGAGAACTTCCTTTTAACATATTAAGAACTACATGATGTGAGGACCAAAAAGGTTGACCTCTTTCAAAATAGTTCCCAACATCCCTGCTTTCAGTTGTGTTAAGATGTGTTAAAGCAAGTCTTTTCTAATGTATAGCACTAGAATAACCATTTTGGCATTTTATTTCTCTTTGCTATCATTCAAGTCAAGGCATACGCTAAGCAATTCTGCTCCTCTGTGGCATCTGCTGTCTTCCATGCTGTTCTCCATGCTCATACACAGCATTGGCCAGGGTGTGCATTATTCTCCTGTCCGCAGTTGCACCTTGTTTATGTGCTGGATGTTCACATAGTCTGTTTTCTCCTTCTCTGTTGAATAGATCTGCCACTGCCTTTCTTCCCCTAATAAAAAGCCACAGTTAGGACTAATGTTTTGTTTAAAGTTTCCTTTGACTGTGGCTGGAGGAATTAACACCCTCCCCTTTTGGACAGAAGTGCCTGTTCTCAGGATGCTGCCTCCTCTTCTCAATGGGCTGAGGCTGCGAGTTGTTGATTTGAAGCACCACGAACTGAGCACAGGCTCCTGTCAGCACCAGTGACAGCAAAGCCTAGCCAGGAAAAACAAGTGGGTGGCCTCATTCCTTTTGAGAACAATGGGAAATGACAACCATTTGGGTGGAACAAGGGTTTGTAGTGGAGCGGATGAATGCTGGATGTGCCGTACTGCTGGTGCTGAAGAAGAGACTTTTCCTTAGGAAAAGCAAGTTGCAGAAATAGCCCCTCAGTCTAGTAGGAATCTCCCTCCCCTGTAAAACATCCCAATTTGATGTAGCCCTTACATGACATCCTGCAAGTTTTAACAGAAAGGGTGATGTAAATGTTTCCATTGCATGTTGTGCCTGGCAGAACAATAGGATACGCTTCAGGCCTCTAGATTTCCTCAAGAGCTCATTTCTGAGCAATGTCACCTTAGAAGCTAATTCACCACCGTGGTTGTGACTTCTTATGCTTGTTCCTGAGCACAAACTGCAGCAGGGGATGTGAGGCTGTGCTGAAATCCTCACAACTGAGCCAGGGCATCAGACAAAGTGTAAGATTTCATTGTAACTGTAAAGCTGAAGCTTTTACACTATAGTGTCGCTTGGTGTTTTTTTCCTTAAGCTTGGGAATTGCTTCTTAAATCATGTGCCTTTTCCTGGTGCAAGTGAGGAAAACTCAGAGATTGTTGCAGGTTGGGGGGGGAGCTGGATCCCACCCAACTCCTGTGCCCCAGCACTGCTCTGGCCAAGTGGTTGGCTGCAGGGGGATGCTTTGTGCTGATTCCCTTTTACCCAATTGTGCTTTGTGGGATGTTCAACCCAAGGAACATGGCTGAACGAAAGAGGAAGCCCAAGTTTTCCAAGGAAGAACTGGACATTCTGGTCACTGAGGTGACCCGAAATGAAGCCATGCTGTTTGGGAGGGAGACAATGCGTCTATCCCATGCTGACAGGGACAAGATCTGGGAAAGCATAGCCAGGCAGATCACATCAGTCAGCCAGGTGCCCAGGTCTGTGAAAGACATTAAACACAGATGGGACGACATGAAGAGAAGGACCAAGGACAAACTGGCCTTCATGCAGAGGTCCCTGTCCAGCCCCGGCAGCGCGGGGCGGCCCTCGGCCATCGTCCTGACTGCCCACGAGAGAGCCATCGAGTCCACACTGCATTCGACACGCCAGAGGCACGGCTTCCGGAGAGTGGATCTGGACGTGGTTGACAGCCCGTCAACAAGCTGTAAGTATCACTGCCTTAACACCTCTTTGTCTTATGCTTGCATATCTCAGTGTGACGCCACAGGAGCGGTGTGTGGTTTGTGAGATGCTGGGTTGCCTTGTCAAGCCAGGTCCTTACTGCTGAGTTTGGTTTCAGGACAGCCTGCTCTGGTGGGGCGTTGAGATGGATTGAAGGAAAGCTGTTTCCAAGTTAAAATCATCTTTCTCTGTTTATCTAGTCCTTTTCCATGCTTTCTGCTAAGGGTAGATGCTGTTCAGATTCCACTTGCTTAATGGGTCGTAAGTCTGAACTAATCTTACAAGTGAGGGAACATCTTGAAGTGCAACTACCTTCAGTTCATGAAGAAGTGTTTGTAAAGGATTAGGAGTTCTTCATCTTGCATGCACCCCAATAAAACAGCAATGCTATCAAGCTGAGAATCATGTGCCAGTTACTAATGGATCACTGCATGGTAACCATCTTCTAGGAGGGCTGTTGAGAGGGCTTAGTGCTCTCTGGTGTTGATGCTCTGAGGCCTGGCCACTAATGATTTCTCACTAGTGTTCTGAAGATTCAGTGCAAGTGCTGTGAAATAGGAAGATGATGACTCTCTTCTTCCTGGCCCTGCCTTCCAAGTTAATCTTCTTACACCACAACTCTCAGACACCTTCCAGTGCTGAAACACAACCTGCTTTTTGCAGGTTCTTTCCCCACTTGCATACTTACGGTTGTCTTGTGTGGAGGTCCAGCTCAGAGGTGGTCTCCGAGCTTCTAGGGATAACAGAGGAGAGAAAGAGGAGATAACTTCTTGGGAAGAGAGCCAACTAACACTTCACGGGTGGCACTGTCCTACCACATTAGGTCTTATATCTGAAGTAATGTTAATGGGAAAGAAGGACAAAAGTCTTCAAGAACAAAGTGGGACTTGGTCATTCTCTGCATCTGTCTTGGAAGCCAGTTGCACTATTTCACAGGTAAAATGAATACAGCTTGTGCAAGGAGGCAGTTGCAACAAGTGAAGTATTGTTTCTTCTTACTTTTGCCTGTACCTGTGAACTGGCACATCATTAGACTAATGAGAACTTCCCCATGGTGTTTTGCTTTGGGTTTGGTTTTGCATCAAGTATACTTGCCCTATTAATACAGGGTTTTGCTGCTGCTGTCCCTGACTGCCTGGTTATGCCAGTGATGCCAAGCCACATAGTGGCTTTGCAGTTCAGACTTCATGAGCAGCTAATACTACATCTATGCTTTGCTCAGAGGATGTAAGAAATGACATGGGAGCAGGGTTTTGACATGAGGAACCAAGTGGGTCAGGGTGTTCAGAGACTGGACCAAAGGCCAGAAGCCTTTGTCCCTCCAAGATGTTCTAGCTACTTATGGTTTTGGGGAAGGGATTCATTGCTACAGTCTGAAATGGATTTATGTTCTAGTAATGAACAATGAATGCTATATACAGGGTACCTTGGCAGCTTGGGTTCCTCCTTGGTTGACTGGGTTCGCCTGCTCTTGAGGCCTCTTATGGCTAAGCTTGTCACCCAGATGCTAATGTTGCAGCACGTGCATGTTGAGTTATGCATCGGGAGCTACAGGCTTCTCTCAACTGGCTGACTGGGGAGGGGAGGGAAAAACTCTTTTTCCATGTGCTTTGAGATACCATGAAACAGAAGTGAGAGCTGTGAGAGATTCACATCAATAATCCATGTTTTCTCTTCTATTCAAGCTGGTGAAGATGAAGAGATGCCAGGCACTTCTCAGGGACACTGCTTGTCATCACTGCAGAGGGCCGGTGCAGGAGCCAACCAGCCTTCCGGGCCCTCCTTTCTCCACACTTCTTCCTCCTCGGAGCACTCAGAAGGCACCAGCCAAAGGCAGGAGCTGCACTGTCCATCCCCACACACCACCTCGTCCTGCAGACCCCCACGCTCCTGCACAAAGAGCCCTCCCCTCTCCAGCTTTGACCGCCAGCTTCTCCGTTCCCACATGCAGCAAACGGAGCTGTTCAGGCAGTTCTGCCAGGAGCTGGTGGCTGTTCACAGGGACATGGCAGACAGCATGCATGTCGTCGCTCAGAGCATGGCTGACCTCACCAGCCAGGTTGGCCAGTTGTGCCAGACCCTGTCGGAAATCCGTGATGGGGTCCAGGCTTCCCATAGGATGCAGGATCCCAGTGTTATGCAGGGCTCTCCTCCTCAAGCAGCTTCCTCAAAACAGCCCCCTGAGCTCAGTGCAGAGTCTAACCAAAACACCCCAAAACAGACCCCTCCTGCACGGATTACCAGGTCACGGAAGAGAAAATACCATCTTTAGTCTGCATTATATAAAGTAGAGAAGCGTGCCTGTTCCTCAAGCTGCTGCATGCTCCTGTGGCCCCTCCATCTGTATCAGTACTCTGCAGGGAAGGTCAGCAGCTACCCCAACCAGTCCATCCCCCTGCTAGCTAATAGCAGTATGAATTGTGGCAGCTGAATAGTAGGGCTGGCCCTCTGCAATGGCAAAGAGGAATCCTTAATCTTATAGAGCTTGGAATGTAGGACATCATTCTATTCATAGATATTAGGAGTTTTCGCTGGGCTCCCCATGCTTTGAATGCTCTATAAACGAAGAGATGCAATAGGAATCATTGTCTTGATCTCTTCTTGTGCCTGTGAAATGTTATTTACTGAGACAGTATATTACAGAACTCCCTTTGCAAGCAACCAACAAATTTACCCTACTACTGCCTTCCCATCATCTTCCTGCAAATTATTATATGTAGTGTGCAGAGTCACATCCTTATGGCTCTAAAGACTCTTACTGTCATTATTACCAGCAGTAATGGGTAATCCAGGACTTACTGTGATTTAGGAATAGGTTTGGGGAGAGGGATGTAAAGCAGAGCTTGTGCAGGGAAGGGAAGGAGGCACAATGCTGAGGCCAGAAGGACAGGTCTGGGCGCTGTGTGGTTTTAGACTGCTCAGAAGGGCTGCTACGGCATGGGCCTCGATCCTGCAGTGCCACATGAACTTACATCAGAGAGTTTAATCTTTGTCTGCTCCAGTCTAAAACCCCTACCTGCAGTTATTCATAGTGTGACAGCATTTAAAGGTAATTGTACCGTATTGTTTCCTTGCTTGTTACAAGCTTCAGTTTTGAACCACCTCGCCCTCCCCAAAATGTGAGAGACTGCACAGAAACAAGGAAGATGTAGGGCCTTCTTCTGACCTTGGGAACAGTTTGGTTCTGTATCGCTGTAATTCTGTCAACTTCAGTACAGTTACTTTGCACTAACTCAGTGTCACTTAGAGTGGGATCTGTACTTTGTTCTCCTCTCATGAAGAGTTTACAAGCTAAATTGACAGCTACATAGGTGAAAGTCTTAGTCGTGCTGGTTTTGTACTGCTTGCTATCCCAATACAGATGCAAGGAAGAACTGTGTTACAACATTAGAATTGCTTTAGTGCTGCATGAGGTTCCCATGTACAGCCCCAGTTCTGAAACTAGGCTTGAATAATGCTATCTCAGGTGGTGAGAATGTGGCACCTTTTTACATGATGTCTGTCGTCTCTTTGATTTGCACGTCTGCACCTTCCATCCCTGCAAAACAAAAATGGCCTATTAGTTGATCCTATTCTGTTCTATTACCATGATATGCTCCAGCAGGGAAAAGCTCCAAGTTAGCACACAGTTAGCACGCTGCTTCTCTCCAGGCTGTCCTATTGTATGTGGTGGGTTGCAGGCAATGTGAATGCCCACCCTCAGTGCCATGTCTGGGCTACAGACTAGGCCAAAAAGTTGTATAAACTTCAGCAGGTATTGAACATAGGCAGTGCAGGGTAGCAGAAGGATGGCTTTATGTGGTCTTGAAGGATCTTCTTGAATCTATCTGGGCTGTCTTTCAGAAGTATAGTGCGCTAGCTTCTCTCCTGGGAAGTTCACTGGATGTCTGCTGTGTCAGGCATTCCTGCTTGTCCTTTTTCAGTTGTTCTGTAATCCTGATTCAAGTAATTTATTTTTAGTGGTGTGGTAAAAGGTTTGCTCAAGGAAGCAGAGGTCTGACAAGGAGAAAAACCTGCTTTCCGAGGAATGACCTGTGCTGGCTTTGTACAGAGGACATTCCTCATAGTGCTGGTGCCAGACAAAGGCAGTGCTTGCTCACCTTCCTCAGAGGATGTTGTTTTACTTCTGTTATAACGTGTATTCTGCAAAGTCACAGTCTCCCTTCAGCTGAAAGGAAGGTTGGGAAAGGTGGTAGAAATGGATCTAATTTATGAATCACAAAGAACTGAAATAAAAACGGTGATATGTTTTAAAGGCTGAGTCCATAGAGTGCTGCTGCTATATAGTAAAAGTAGTATTTTATATTTTTATAATACCTGGTCCCTGCTGATGTTCTCCCATGGATGCACTGTGATAGGATAAGTTCCTTGCATGTTGTCCAGGGGGATCCCTTCCAGGAACCCTCAGGTCTGCAAAGGAGGCCCTGGAGGGAGCTGGTGGTGTTGCTGCCATCAGTTTGCCCACACAGACATGTTCAGACAGAGCATCCTGGTGCAGGATGTGCAGCCTTCCATCCAAACCCCCAAAGGCTGGGCTCTGGTCAGGAGAAAGGACCTTGTGCTGTGAACTGCCTGATGTCTTCCCCCAGTTTCCCCTGTGGACTATCACAGATTGGCCCAGCTCTGGGGAAGTGTCTCCTGCCCTGCGTAGACCCCTCAGTGGAGTGGCTTGTCTGTACTGGCTTGCAAAGGATGCTTCCTCCTGCACCCATCATGTTAACTGACTTGTTGAAGTAAGTGCCTGTGTCAAAGGAAACTGCTGTGCTCAACCTCAGTATCTCCATGTCTTGTACATGCTGAAAAATAATTATCTCTTTCAAAGTATTTTTGTTAAGAATGCAATAAATATATAACACTTTTAACACAGCTGCCGAGTCATTTGTTTCTCTCCTATAAGATCTGCCTGAGCTGGTGATAAACCTGTTACACATGCTGGGGTCTCCTGGAGGTGCTGGGGTAGGGTTTGTGGGTATGGCACCTCATGGCATCTGCCTGGGCTTGTGGCAGCTCTCGTGTGGCATCTCCTGCCGTGCCTCTGCTTTGGGAAAAGCCAGTGAATGGCCTGGAAAGGGCCTTTTCCCTGTGGTGCTCAGCCGTGGCAGAGCATCAGTGGAGCACCACCAGGGCCAAGCCAGAGGATGAGCAACACAGGGGCTTGAGGTAGGCATGGGGCAGAGCCTGGATGGGGAGGAGTTGGGTGAGCAGGAGCCTGAGCTTCTTCATTACCTTGGTGTTTTCCTGGGCATGCTCACTGGGCCATCCCAAAACCTGGCTATTGGGTGTCCTGAGTGTGCTGCTGGCTGGAGGGGCTATGGGAAAGGTGGCCCTGAACAGGAAGGCGCTGTGTCTCCCATAGCCATGGAGTGGATCTAAGCCCCACTAGCTGCAAATGGGTCATTAATGGTCTCCGTTGGTGCAGTGGCTGGTCCTGAGTAGCCTGGGCAAGAATCTGTGGTGGTCTTGAGCCTGGCCGAGGGACTAAGCAGGACATGAAGTGATCTATTTGTAGCTGTTGGCTGTGCTTCCTGCAGGAACAGGAGCAGCTCTGGGTGTCTGGGTCTGTTCCATCAGTGATCCTGATCCTGCTCCTTCTCCAGGGGTCGTGGTCCAAGGGAAACTCACTACACAAGCAGAGCCATGCCTGTCTGTGTGCAGTACTTGTGGCCGGGGCATCTGAACTAAGGGAGCCATCCTGTCTCGATGCAGCTTGAGTATTTGGCATCGGGAGGGGACTGGCTGCTTCCCAGCCTTCACAGGAAGGTGGCTGAGGGTGTGAGCATTGCGGTCTCGGGAAGATGTGTCAGTGAAGGCAGATCCTGTGCTCTGCCCTCAGCAGCAGTTTGTGTCCCTGCCTTGCCAAGCAGGCTGCTCTTTAATGTTGTGACTTCATCCTCAACCCGTGGTGTGCAGACCTTAAGCCAGCAGGTGCATTTGGGTTTAATGCAGTCCTTTATAACCTGTGTCATTTGTGCCTCTGTGGTCAGCAGAGCAGCACTGGTTTCATTTATGTGGATGATCTCATCCCTCTTTATGTTACCTCAGGGAAGTATCACAGTTGTAAAGCTTCCTCTCAAGGAGTGTAAAGCAGTTACCAGCTGCCAGAAGCAGTCAAGAAACATGTTTGTGACTGGATTATTCCACTACTCTCTGCTAAGGGCTTCCTACGTACCTCCTGGTGAAATCAGCAGTGCTCTCCTCCCAGCTCCCTGATGCTCCAGGATGTGTCCAGAGCTGCAGGATGCAGCAGCAGAGCTGAAGGACACTCCTCAGGCAGAAACTTGAAGGCACAAAGAGAGCAGCGAACAGGAAAAGCATGCTCATTCTTAAATAAGTACTTCATTAAAGTGAGCCCTGATGGGAGCAGTTACAGTTAACCACAGAATCATAGAACCATAGAATAGTCAGGGTTGGAAGGGACCTTAAGTTCATCCAGTTCCAACCCCCTGCCATGGGCAGGGACACCTCACACTAAACCGTGCCACCCAAAACCGTGCTCTGCCCTTCCCATGCAGAGTTGTGTTTTAGAGGATTCTGTACATCTGTCACATGCACTTTGATGGGGATGCACTGGGCCATCCTGTCACTGCCCATTGAATTCAGTGCCATTGACTGTGGGAATGTGAGCCCTGTGTGTTGCACTAAGGAGCTGTGAGCCACCTCAGGGTGATAAGTGTTCAAGGCCAGGTTGGACAGAGCCTTGGTCGGCTTGGTTTAGTGTGAGGCATCCCTGCCCATGGCAGGGGGTTGGAACTGGATGATCTTAAGGTCCTTTCCAACCCAAGCCATTCTATGATTTGATTCTACGATAAATCTGTGCAGGTGACCAGGCTTCTTTGCAGGGGCAGCTTCATCTTGTCATTGCTCTGTTTGGGCAGTGGGATGCAGGGCAGATGCAGGGTCTCTCTCTAGCTGGTGGAAGCATCCTGGCATTCTGCTCGGACCAGGGGGAGCATCCTCTAGGATCTCCTGTGCTGTTGGGCACCAGGCTGACCGTAGCAAGTTGCTGTATCTCAAGGGTTGTATTGTCAGGCATCTCTGAACGCCTGATGCACCTTTTGTATTGATGGCTAACACTCAGAAGTGACAGCCCAGCAGTGCTAGCTGTGTGCTCTTGCAGGACCTCCTTCCCACTGCGCTGCTCAAGGCTTCCTTTCCTTCTCAGACACACACAGACTGGTGGTTTAAAAGTGCCTTTTGTGCTCAGAAGTAAAACAAGGGTTAACCAAAGCCAATGTTGGGCTGATTTTGGCAGCGCCAGAGCCTGCTGCTTTGATAATGACTGAAGATTGCGGAGCATCCTGCGTCGTTCACATTAGGAAAAATACAGCTGATGGCAGGCACATGCACTGTTGCTGAACGTTAAAACCAGAATGGGTGGTCTGAGACACTGCAGGCTTGTTTTGGGTGTTTTGTGGGAAGCTTCACCAAGTTTGTGACCTTGTGTGTCAGTGGGCTCATGTGCAGGTGGGCTTGTGTCTTATGTGTATGCATGCACATGGCTGGAGAAGGGGAGAGTGTTTGGATTTCTTAAGCCAAAGACATTCCTGTGAGCTATAAGAGAATGTTTGGGCAAGGACTCGTAGCAGCAGATGTCGGAGGAGCCATGTGCCACTCGCTTTCATTAATGTTATTGCAGCAGGGAGTATATAATACATGTATAATAATAATAGAGTAATAGAGGAAAATGGAATAAGAGAAGAAAAAGCTTTTAGCCGTGAACTGTTCAGATCTGCTTGTATGTGCAATGATGGGGCCTCCTCCTGCTTCTGGGTGGGTGTTAGGAGCTCATGTTGGTAGCAGCTGGAACCAGTCTTACCAAGCCTTTTTAATGTTCTCTTAACAGGAACACAAGGAGTATGAGACCAAATGATGTGATCCTAGCTATAGATCTGTCTTAGCAAGTGAACAGAAGGCCAGTTGCTTGGAGTGGGAATTAATACATTTCTGCTGAGCTGAAATCTAGCTGGTTTAAATCAGGAAGATAAATCCCATGCCCAGAAGGCAGTCTTCTGTCAGCACTACAAAGAGATGCCCCAATGTAGTGCTGGGGTTTCCAATTGCAGGACTGATTGTACTCTTATGTCCCACCCTGCTGAATGCCCAAGCACAAAACCTTCCAGTTCTGGTGTGTTCTTGGTTTCCTTTTGGACAACCAGTGAATACCCCCATGCACATTAGATGTCCATGTTTCCGTCCTGAGTATCTGAATTTTGCTTGCCCAAGAGGAGAGAAGCAAGGAAATCTGGTATCTACTAAAAAGGAAGATGGTGTTTTGGGAAAAGAGACTGGCTGAGGGAAACTGCCATATTCCAGATGTTCCTGAGAACAAGGGAGGAGTCCCTGGGGTGTAAAGTGGTAGTGAGGAGTCAGGAAGTCCTTGTTTCCATCACCAGGCAAAGATATTTCTGCCTGTGAGATTCTATGTCACTCTCACTGGCAGATACTCCTTCAGGTTGGATGTACCTTGTTGTCATCCCTTCCCCAGCAGAAATGGACCCATTGGCTTAGTGTTCCCTGAGTGTTCGTGGTTGTCCTGTATCTGGCAATTTGCACACCATTACTTACAATTCCATGCTTTCCAGTGTGGCTGTGTTGATGGCTCTCTATGAAGGTCATTCTGGCTCCATCATGGTTGTCATTCTGGTGCAAGGGGAGGGCACAGGAGAGAGCTTTGTGCTTCACATGTGCCTTGTCACCTCGCTTCCAGGTACGTGATCATCTCCCGCGAGGAGAGGGAGCAGAACCTCATGGCCTTCCAGCACAGCGAGAGGATTTACTTCCGTGCCTGCCGTGACATCTGCCCTGGGGAGAAGCTGCGGGTCTGGTACAGTGAGGATTACATGAAAAGGTTGCACTGTATGTCCCAGGAGGCCATCAACAGGAACCTCACAAGCGGTGAGTCTCTTCGCTTTCCACCCTTCTACCCTCATCCCCTTGGGCTGAGACACTTGTTGGACCACGTGTGATGGGTGAAATAGGTGATGCACAGGTTAGGTGAGGAGAGCTGTATTTCTAGACACAGAGCACCTCGAGGTGAGAGTCACCAGTTATGCATGGCATGGACGGATGAGTGGATGGATGAGTGGGTGGATAGATGGGTGGATGGATGGATGGATGGATGGATGGATGGATGGATGGATGGATGGACGGGTGGATGGATGGATGAATGGGTGGATGGGTGGATGGATGGATGGATGGATGGATGGGTGGGTGGGTGGGTGGATGGATGGGTGGATGGATGGATGGATGGATGGATGGATGGATGGAGGGATGGATGGATGGAGGGATGGATGGATGGATGGATGGGTGGATGGAGGGATGGATGGATGGATGGATGGATGGATGGATGGATGGATGGATGGGTGGATGGATGGATGGATGGGTGGATGGATGGATGGAGGGATGGAGGGATGGATGGATGGGGGGATGGATGGGTGGGTGGATGGGTGGGTGGATGGGTGGATGGATGGATGGATGAATGGGTGGATGGATGGATGGATGGATGGATGGGTGGATGGGTGGATGGATGGATGGATGGATGGGTGGATGGGTGGATGGAGGGATGGATGGATGGATGGATGGGTGGATGGATGGGTGGATGGATGAGTGGGTGGGTGGATGGATGGATGGATGGGTGGGTGGATGGATGGATGGATGGGTGGATGGATGGATGGATGGGTGAATGGATGGGTGGATGGATGGATGGATGGGTGGATGGATGGATAGATGGATGGATGGATGGATGGATGGATGGATGGATGGATGGATGGATGAATGGGTGGGTGAAGGGATGGATGGGTGGAGGGATGGATGGATGGAGGGATGGATGGATGAATGGGTATACAAGAAGAATAGGATAATCACTGTCATAGACATCATGAAAGAGATTTGTGCTATGTTGTGTCATGTCATGTGTTGTCTTGTCATGTGTGTGCTGCAAGAGCCTGATGCAGAGCCCAGGGATCAAAGAGCTCCTCTAACACAAGACTTTCCAGCCTGAAGATTGCCAGGCTGGAGATCCTACAGACAGCATTAGGTTTTACCTCTGAACATGCTGCTTCCTCTGGCTCCTTGGGCAGCCTGTTTAGCAGTCTCCATCTGGTATTGTGTGCATAAGAAAGAGAGATCTCCGCGGTGTGTTTGTATGTCCATTTTCCTCGCTTAATTTATCTCCTCTTTCTTCAGAGAGATAATTTGGGATCAGCGCGACATCAGCTAGAGACTCCTTAGTCTCACAACCTTTGAGTGCGTGTACAACATACAGGAGGCTTGGTTCTTGTCACACTGATTCCTCCCTGGATAAAAGTTGTTCTTATCTTAAGGAGTAGCCATTCTGGAACAAACCCAGCAGTCCTTTAGGTCAGTGTAATGTCAGCAATATAGGAAGCTTTAGAGGAAGGCAAAAACTCTTAATGCATCTCTTCATCTGTATAGTGCTGATACCTGAAGTTAATTAAGGGCATTTCTTTCCAAGCCTACCCACAGAATGGCAGGGCCTCAGAGGAGCAGCCACACTAAATATAACTTTCTAATTAAGATTTCCATGTATATTATTACACAGCTGCTCTTACTGCCTTGACTTGGTAAAAGGTGTCTCCTCTTTAATCATGGGGTGGACAAGATGTCCTGACAAAGCTGGTTATCCTCTCTCACCTTAGAGTTATTATGCACTTGCAGTGTCACATCTTGATGGCTGTACTTGGGCAATTCCCACTTTTGAATTGACATTGGTGTGAATGTGGTTTTCTATGTTAATGAACATCACTGAGTGATTAGGTCCAGGCTGCAGTGATTTTGCTGCACAACATGCACGCGTTGGTGGTCCGGATGGCTTAGTAGTTAGCACAGCAAGAGAAGGACCGTGCCCTTGGAGCAGCTGCTCTGGATAGGCACCAAGGCTCCTGCCCTGCCACACAGACATGCCTTTAGTCATGGTTTGTCACGGTGTCGTGGTTTAAAATGGTCACTCACAGCCTGCTCTGTGCTACAAGTGCAGTGAAGATCTGCTCACCAGGACCCACCATACCACCCACTCAGGTAGAAACCTACATGGCCATGGAGAACATTCTAGGAGAATCCTGCGGCATGTTGGGCTCACCCTGCGTTCCAGAAAGGAGCACAGGGATGTTGTTAAACGGAGCATCACTTGGGCCATTGCTAGACATGCAAGAGACATCACCAACTCAGCTGGAAGGGCACTGGGAGGTGGTCAGGGAGCAGCACCAAGACCTCTTGAGTCACTTTCTATTGAACAGACTTCAGATCCCCTGCAGATGAGCCCCATGCTTGAAGTGGCACGCTTTAAACTCACAGGGTTTTGTTTCTGTTGGCAGTTTCTGACCTGCCCCACCAATGGAGTGGAGAACAGTAATGTGAGGGATCATCTTGTGATTTATAGCTTTTCCATAGGGCTGAACCACTTGGGTGGTTGGGGTCAAAAATCACTAGGGAAGAAGAACCCTTTCTCTAAACCCCTACCTCTGCCAGCAGTTGTTTTAGTCTGTAACAGGGGAAATAACCAAGACTCAAATACCAGTACTCAAGGCTCAAAAGCTTTTCCTGTAGAAATCCTCATCAATGTGTTGAAAATGAGATCTGTTGTTACGGATTCACTCCAGAAGAGGCTGGGGTTGCCAGCCAGCCTCCAAACCCAGTGCAAAATCCCTGCCTTTCAGGCCAGCCTTTTTTACAGTGCCTTACTCTAACTGTTTCAAGTCTTGCATCTTTTCTGCATTCATAGCGTTGCTCTCCTTAGAGAGGGAATGGTAGCTTTTGCTCCGTAACAATTATGAAAGCATGAATACACTTTAAAAGCAAACAAAACCAAAAAATCAGCATAAAGCAGCGTCTTGTTTGGGAAGCCATCAATGCTTGAAGTTATTTACAAGATAGAAGAATGATGGAAATTGAGCCAAACCTATCGTCTTTTGAATTTCCAGGTAAGGAAATCTGGCTATTCCATTTATTTTAAGCAATTAATACTTTGTATGAGGTTGCTTTTATTTTATTTTCATTTTATCACTGAATGGCCACACTCTTAGACTCCACTGATGCCCCATCCTTGGAGGGCATTCACCCGCTGTAGCTCAGTTGACAATGAGTACCTTTGGGGTTTAAGAGTGCAGGTTGTTTTTTACTCCTTTACCTTTGCATTCCTAGAGCAGCCTCCAAACTGAACGAGAGTAAAGGGGCTTGCAAACTTTGTGCCATGGTTGTCATGAAATGGTCCAAATCTCTCGCTGCACTGCTGTACACTTGATACCTTTTACCAAGTCAAAACAGGCACAGGTCTTCCAGCCAGCCAAAATGGTGCTTGGGCTTTGAGCGTTAGGTTCCACTGCGATCAGTCATTCACCTTGTAGTCCTCTTCCAGCGCAGGTTGGTTACACCTTTAGGTTAAACGAGCTGCCTGTAGTTGCTCTTCTCTTTAAAGTGTGTGGGTTCTGCTCCGCTGTGGCTACCCAAAACTGTCTCTGTTTTTGCAGACGTGCCCATTAGCAGGGCTCCTTCCTCTCGCAAGCCTTGGTTTCCACTGGGTTGTGTCAGTTCCCTGGTTTGGAACGCAACGTGCAGACCTGCAGGGATTCAGCCTGCCTTTTTGTTCTATTTTCTATTTGAGTTTTAGATTGAGGGATGTTGCTGGGTTCCCTGTGATAATCCCCACCCCTCACTTTCCTTTCTAGGAGACAAAAGGTTACAGAGAGAAAAGTTGGAAAGGAACATGGAGAACCAAGAGGACGTGAGGGGGCCGCTCCAGCTCGCCACCTTAAAGCAAGGGAAGAGCCCCTACAAGCGCAGCTGTGAGGAGGGAGAATCCCACCCCCAAACGAAGAAGAAAAAGATTGACCTCATCTTCAAAGATGTCCTGGAGGCTTCTTTGGAGTCCGCCAAATTCGAAGAGAACCAGTTAGTAACAAGTACGCCGCTTGCCATCAGAAAAGCTTCTAAATACCAGGCTGAAGACATCTTTGAGCGGTGTGGCAGTGCCATGCAGCACGGCTCCCTGGGCCTCAGCAGAAACCGGAGTGAAGGGGAATGGAAGGTCCCTCATGGTTCCTCTTTCAGCTCTGCCAAAGAGATGGGAATCCTTGAAGATGAGGAAGAAGAGCCTTTGTCACTCAAAGCAGACAGCCCAACGGAGCTGTCGCTGGCCTCTGCACAAGGCAACTCCCATGAAATCCCCACCACCTCCTTCTGCCCCAACTGCATCCGTCTGAAGAAGAAGATCCGGGAGCTGCAGGCTGAGTTAGACATGCTGAGAGCTGGGAAGTTACCCGAGCCACCCGTGTTACCGCCCCAGGTACCTGAGCTCCAAGAATTCTCAGACCCCACAGGTAAGCCTTGCCGAGTAACAGCGTTCTCCAAACCCTGCCTAAGGAGAGTAGTGAGATGCCTGTGTGCTGTGTACCCATCTAAAGCGTTTTTGCTCTGAGTATTCAGGTGAACACGGTGGTTCCATGGAAGGTTCGCTGTCAGGTTTTGTGAACGGGTGGGCCAGGAGCTGACGCTGTGGGCACAGTGGAAAACACTGTCTTGGGAAAGACTCTGTATGACAACTTGCTCTTTGTTGCCATTGTAATCGATAATGCACTGCCAATAAAAAAGACATTCCATTGCAGACAGTTTGCTTGCTGTATTTTTGATGCCTTCTCTTCCAGCGGAAGCCCCTCCGCAGTGCCTCAAGGGCTACCAAACAAGTCTGAATGACTGTGGTAACACTGAAATGTGCGCTCTTTGTGTATGAAATGATGTCCCGCTGTGCCCCTTGTTGGAAAGCCCTCTCTGTTTCTCCATTGCCTTAACACAACCATGTGTCCCTTTCTGAAGATACATTTCATTTCCTTCAGGAATGTGTTGTTGAGCAGCTAGGAACCTTCACCAAAGGGAATATGTGGGTCATACCGTGTATTGTGTAAGTGGCCAGGCTGTAGTGTTCTTTCTTGCTGTCCATTGTGGCATGTTGGAGACAAAGTTCCTATGCAGAAACATTGATTTGTTTTCCCTTCAAAGCCATGATTCAAATTCTACCTGTAGTGCACTGTGGGGGCAGGAGAGGGCAGGTTGTGGCCGCCCCATCAGGCAATGCTCTACTGTCACCAGTAGGATGCTTCTCTAGCTCAGCAACTTTGTAAATACCTTTTCTGTTTGTTTTTGTTCTTGTTACAGCTTCAGAAAGCATCATCTCTGTTCCCACCATCATGGAGGACGATGACCAAGAGGTAGATTCTGCTGATGAATCAGTTTCCAATGACATGATTGCTGCTACAGATGAGCCTTCCAAGATGTCTTCTGCGACGGGCCGGAGGATACGGCGTTTCAAGCAAGAGTGGCTTAAAAAGTTCTGGTTTCTGCGATACTCCCCGACACTGAATGAAATGTGGTGCCACGTGTGCAGGCAGTACACAGTGCAATCCTCTCGGACTTCAGCCTTCATCATTGGCTCAAAGCAGTTCAAGATACACACCATAAAGCTTCACAGCCAGAGCAACCTCCACAAGAAGTGCCTGCAGCTTTACAAGCTCAGGATGCACCCGGAGAAGACAGAAGAGATGTGCCGGAACATGACCCTCCTCTTCAATACAGCCTACCACTTGGCCCTGGAGGGCAGGCCCTACTATGACTTTCGGCCTCTGGCAGAACTGCTGAGGAAGTGTGAGCTCAAGGTGGTGGATCAGTACATGAACGAGGGAGACTGCCAAATCTTAATCCATCACATCGCCCGGGCTCTTCGAGAGGACCTCGTTGAACGCATCCGACAGTCTCCCTTCCTCAGCATCATCTTAGATGGGCAGAGTGATGACCTGCTTGCAGACACTGTGGCAGTGTATGTGCAGTACACAAGCAGCGATGGGCCTCCGGCAACAGAATTCCTGTCTCTTCAGGAACTGGGCTTTTCAACAACAGACAGTTACCTCCAAGCATTGGACAGGGCCTTTTCCAGCCTTGGCATACAATTGCAGGATGAGAAGCCAACTATTGGCTTGGGAGTCGATGGTGCTAACGTTACCGCCAGCCTGAGAGCCAACTTGTTCATGACAATCAGAAAGACCTTGCCCTGGCTTCTCTGCCTGCCCTTTATGGTACATAGGCCCCACCTGGAAATTTTGGATGCAATCAGTGGGAAGGAACTGCCATGCCTGGAGGAGCTGGAAAACAATTTGAAGCAGCTGCTCAGTTTCTATCGTTACTCTCCCCGACTCATGTGCGAGTTGAGGGTCACTGCAGCCACTCTGTGCGAAGAGACTGAGTTCTTGGGGGACATTAGAGCAGTGAAGTGGATCATCGGCGAGCAGAATGTGCTCAATGCTCTAATCAAGGATTACCTTGAGGTTGTGGCCCATCTCAAAGATGTCAGCGGCCAGACCCAAAGGGCGGATGCTTCTGCCATTGCCTTGGCCCTCCTGCAGTTCCTGATGGACTACCAGTCGATTAAACTCATCTACTTCCTACTGGATGTGATTGCTGTGCTTTCACGCCTCGCCTATGTCTTCCAAGGGGAATACCTTCTTGTGTCGCAGGTGGATGATAAGATAGAGGAGGCCATCCAAGAGATCAGCCGGCTTGCGGACTCACCTGGGGAATACTTGCAGGAGTTTGAGGAAAACTTCCGTGAAAGCTTTAATGGCATTGCTGTGAAAAACCTCCGAGTGGCTGAAGCCAAATTCCAGTCGATCCGAGAAAAGATCTGCCAGAAGACCCAGGTGATCCTAGCCCAAAGGTTCGATTCCCGTAGCCGGACATTTGTGAAGGCCTGTCAGGTATTTGACCTTGCAGCGTGGCCCAGAAGCACTGATGAGCTCATGAGCTATGGGAAGGAGGATATGGTACAGATATTTGAACACCTGGAGACGGTCCCATCCTTTTCCAGAGAGGTTTGCCGAGAGGGGATGGACACGCGCGGGAGTCTGCTGATTGAGTGGCGAGAACTCAAGGTGGATTATTATACCAAAAATGGTTTTAAAGACTTGCTCAGTCACATTTGTAAATACAAACAGAGATTCCCCCTCCTCAATAAAATAGTTCAGATCCTCAAAGTCCTTCCCACCTCATCGGCCTGCTGTGAGAAGGGGCGCGCTGCCCTGCAGAGAGTGCGCAAAAACAACCGCTCCCGGCTCACGCTGGAGCAGCTCAGTGATCTTCTGACCATTGCCGTTAATGGGCCGCCCATTGCCAACTTCGATTGCAAAAGGGCACTAGATAGTTGGTTCGAGGAGAAGTCGGGCAATAGCTACGCTCTGTCAGCTGAAATGCTGAGCAGGATGTCGTCCCTTGATCAGAAGCCGATGTTGCAGAGCATGGACCACGGCTCTGAGTTTTACCCCGATATTTAGGAAGGAATGCCTCAGATCAGAAAGCTGTTGAATAATTTTTTTAATCTATACTCTAAACTTTGATATATTATATAAAATATATATATATATAATCTATATTAAGGAGAAACCCACACTGAAAGTTTAAAAGTTTAAGACGATGTGCGTCTGATAGAAGCTAAGCAGAGTTTTAAAGATTGAGACAACGTTTAGACTTTTACTGGTGTCTCCAACCATGGCAGCTGCAGTGTAGGTGGCAACATTTCATTCTTTAGAAGCATGTGCTGGGGCCATACTCTACATGTTCAAACCTAACTCTCTATAAGCTACACAACGGGTCTTTGTCAGCCTCATCCTCCCGGCGGTTTCTTTTGTATGCGTGGTGTTGTTGGGTTGGTTTTTTTGTGTTGTTTTGTTTTGGGGTTGGTTGTTGGGGGTTTTTTTCCTCCTCAGTTTGAATCTCTGCCTCTCTTTCCGTTGTTCAGTCCGGTTATTGAGCCATTTGAGCCTTTTGTTGACAAGCCTTTGTTCTAATTCCTGACAGAGCATCCCGTGCTTTTCTGTTGTCCCCAGTTCTCCAGCTCCATCCAGTTCTCTTGGCTGAGTGGGAGATGTCTTCACTCATAGAGATTACTGGCAGGAGGGAGAGGCTGGGCATGTGATTTTGGGTTTTTCTTCTGATTTAGCAACAAAACTGTGATGCCTCTTTCTCAGTTCTCCTTCCTTTTGGGCTGTAGAGTAATACTTGGCTTTCAGCTCCTTTTCTGATTACAGTAGTACCAGTCTATCATGCATATATTCTAACATGATGTCATGTGCAGACTATAAAATAGCAAATTAGAGAAGGCAGGGGGAAATTTTTTGCATTTATATTTTTATATTGTAGGAGATAAATATATATATATATACAACTATTCATTCGAAAACCAGGGCTGCTGTGGAAGCTAGACAGCCAATGAGTCAAGAGCCATCCATGGGCTTTGAGATTCAAAGGCTTAAAAAAGTATATTCTAATTTACATTATTTATACTATGTCTTTATAATCCTAGATTGTTGTGGGGGGTTTTGTTCTGTTTCCTTTTGTTTTCCTTTGGAATGACTGAAAGAAAAACCTGCTGCGGTTTGGTGGCAGGAGCTATCAATGCAAGATTATCTTGGATTATATTCATGGGATGATGTTCTACAAAGGTTCACGTATTCTCTTGTGACCAAGGTAACATGTTCCACAGCACAGCAGACTGATGACAGCAGGAAGAAGGGGTTGCTCTGCTTCTTCCTGTGAAATACTTCGTCCTTTCTCGAAGGGATGCAAAGCCCAGCTGACATGTGAATGGGGGACTTGCACCTTCCATCACATTGAGATTGTTCTGTGGGCTTGGGGTTCTTCTTTGTTTTATTCTTCTACAGTAAACGAGCTCCAGGTATTCACACAATATCACTTCAGGTTAGAAAAGCGGAAAAAAAAAAGAGAAAAAAAAAAGAGAAAAACTAACCAAAAAAAAACCCAACCCCTCACAAACAAAAAGGTGCAAAAACTCCACAGATGCTAGTGCCTTGCCCTGCTGATGTGGCATGGACAGCACCAACCTGACCAGATCATCGTGGGGGTGAGAACATGTTGTCCAGAAGGTGTCCGATGTGTTCTCACTCCCCAGAGGGATGAGCTTTGTGCCAAGCTGTGTTGTTTGGAAACATGATGGTGGTATCAGCAACACTGAACCTTTCCTTTCTCCTGTTACCCCCTGCCCTTGGTCTTGGTGCTAAGATATCTCTAGAACCGTTGCTGCTAGTTGATAGCTTTTCATTTATATAAATATATATATATATATAAAATATTATTTTATTTTTTAAACTTTTTTGTTTGTTTTCAATGGAGATGTAGCATGTTTGGAACCGATCTCTCTCGGAGTCACTTTCACTGCCAGGGTTCACGCACTGTCTTCCCCGGAAAACACGCACTTCTACCTAGGTCTTGCTCACCTCCTGCTAAACCCCTTTGCCCCCAGCAGAACCACACAGCCAGCACTGGGCAGAGATGTGTGGCCAAGCCACTGTGGACTGGCTCAGCTTTCAGATCCCATGGGAACAGCTAGACTGGTGTTGATCAGAGCTTTGGAAGCGTTTTCCCTCTATCCCTATGGGACTGAGCCTACCCGAAGCACTAGTGGTGGCCAGTCTTTGTGTCCTGACTGCCTCTTTTGCTGTAAAATGGGGCCAGACGGTTCAAGGGGTGTAGAGCAGACCCCGCATACCTTCTGTAGCACTTACTCCCTGTCCCCTCTGCCTTACCTCAGATGGCAACGTTGGGAGCTAGGTCAGGGCATTGCGCCATTGCAGAGCAATACGCAACACCTAGCAAGCAAAATAATACGGTGGCGTTTGCATTTTCTTCCCAACAAATGATGTGATCAAATTGACCCGTTCATCTAGAGGGGTAAAAATTAAACCCTCTGCAGCTGGGCAGGCTTGGGCTGTTGTTTGCCTGATGGTAAAATAGGGATCTCTCCACGCAAGGTGCTTCAGCTCTGCTCAGGGTGCTGCCACAAAGCCCTCAGAGCTGCTCCTTGGTAGGGAGGTGGCAGGCTCCCTCCTTAGCTAACATTTTGGAGATGTAAAAAGAAAGATGGACTTGCTGCTCCATTAGTCTCTGACCTGGAGATGGGCAAGGTGAATGTAGATGCTGGAGACAAGAAGTGATTGGATGCACCGGAGGGGAATAGGCAGGTGGGGGAGAGTCTTCCTTGTCGAGCAGCAGAAGAAACAAGTAGCAAAGATGTTTGATGCAAGCTGTGTTGGCCGTCAGAGGGGCTGTAAAGACAGTTTCCCTCCTCCCTTTTTCTTCCATTTTCTCTTTGCTCAACTCCATAGCTCTTTGCAAGGGGGGGAAATAATCACCTGCCTTGCTGTGCCAGAAGAGGTTTAGATTGGATATTAGGAACCATTCCTTCCCCAAAGGGTGCTCAGGCATTGGAACAGGCTGCCCAGGGCAGTGCTGGAGTCACCGTCCCTGGAAGTGTTCACACACCGTGTAGCTGAGGCCCTCAGTGCCATGGGTTAGTGGTGGCCTTGGCAGTGCTGGGAACGGTTGGACTTGATGAGCTTAAAGGTCTTTTCCAACCCAGTTGATTCTATGATGCTGTTTGCAGCAGTGGAAGCTTGTGGCCGCGGGGGCCCACCAAAGTGCCTGGCCTGCATGGAGGGAAGGGACACTTGAGTGTCCAGACACCTTTGCAGGCAGGAGTGCTCCCCAGAGCTTGTGCTGAGCCACCCGAGAGGCCCGTTTACAACTGCTCTGAGCCTTTCTGCTGTTGCCACTGGGGAGTAAATGGTGCCTTGCCTTGTTGGCAAGTAAGAGCTGCCAGAGGCTTCTCCAGGAGTGATTCCTCTAAGTTGTCACTCCTTTGCTTCATTTGCAAATCCCATCCTCAGTGACAGCTCTCACCGGCTGCTCTCATTCCTCATGGCAGAGCGGAACGTGCACCAGTGCTGGTTTTCCCTCCAGGCACTCGGCTGGCAAAGGGAAAGTGCTTGTTTCTTTTGCAAATGACTTTGTGTGCATCAGTGAGCAGCATCAGTAGGAAGCGTGATTCCCTGCCACGGGATGTTACGGATACCTGCGATGGGAAAGGTCAGGGATGGGGAAAAAAGCCATCCCAGCTCCCCCAACACAAACAATTCCCGGCTTTTGTCCTAGACAAACGCAGGTGCTTTGCAAGCTTTCCCTCTAGCCTTCCCAGCCTATCTCCGATCTGTAGCTGTTATTCCCATGGATAGGCTGTGCATGGAAACGTGACTGCCAGCACGAGCAAGACAGGGAGGAATACCAATGCAAAGTGCCTCTGGCTTCCCAGTCCCTGCCTGCCTGGCCTTTCCTAGGAGCAGGTTCAATTCTGTGCCCTGTTTGCAATCCCCAGGGCCCGGCTGGGCAGCAGCAGGTATGGGGAAGTCTCTTTGGCTCGGAGATCACCATGGTTTTGGTTAAATCAATGCCTTTCCTGCTGTGCTGAGTGAGAGGAGGTTGTTTTGAATGTGTTGCTTACAGCATCTTGAACTGCTTTGGCTGCAGAGAGAGAAGGGTTTAATTTGTTTCAGATGAGCTCTTTATGTTCTCCCCCCCTCCCTGTATCTTTGCTATGGCATTGGACTGTGAATAATGCACACTTCTGCAGACCCTCGGGTTTGTGTTTCTAGCCCGTGGGCTTTTCTGTTGCCAATCTCCCCTCCCCTCTCTTTGCTCAGGCTCTTGCCTCTTTCACCCTGCTGTGAAGCAGGAATCCGTGAAGCACATCCAGACGTGTCCTTCTGCAGGGCTCGCCTGTGGCCGCAGGGGTCCCTCTGGCCACGAGGCTGAACTCAGCAGGGATAATCCTCACAAGAGACCAAAGCTCTTCCCATACCAGCAAAAGCACATGGGAGCCACAGGGGCTTGAGAGGGGACGTGATGGGCAGGGTCCTGATGTGTTGCCTGCCTTGGGTCTCATCTGACCGCGGCGATGTCCCCCCATGTGCTGTTGTGCTTTTGCTGATACAACTCCTCAGACGTGATTCAGGCTCAGTCCATCTCTTTCTCACAGCACAAACTCAACCAGGTCGCCCTCGGGGTCCTTCGGGGTCCCTTTTCTTTCTTATCTCATGAGGATTGCTGTTTGTTTGACCAGTGGGTAAGACAACCTAGACAGCCGGCTTGCAAATAAGCATCAACAGCCTCTGCTTTTGCAGACTGCCCTCTGAGCCCTGTCGAAAGAGGTCTTAAAAGCAGAGAAATGGTACGTTGCTCCCCCAGCCATTGTATTCAATGCAGTAATGCCTATGCAATTCCTGTCTCCCTTGGAGACACGTATGATGTGTGTGCATGTAAGCTAGTGTATGTATACAGTACATATGCATATGGTCTATATATTGTATATACGCACATCCCAGTACATATACACACAGTACAAAAAAAAAAAGATTAAAATCACATGCTTATATATCTATAAATAAAATCCTATATATTTATATATTTCTATGTTTTCAATAGATATAAAGATATAATATAGAGATAGACTCAACCACCCTTGTGTAAGGCTGGCCCTGTGTTCTGGCACAAGGCGCGTAACACTGAAGACTTTGGACTTTGGGATAGTTTTAGCCATACACTGAGGCCTGCATTTAGGTGTATAGCACTCTATGGAGAGGGGCTTTGCTGTGATTAGGGCAAGGGGTGTCCTTGCTGGCATGTTAACCAAGCGCTAAATAAGGTTTGTGTCATAGGGGAATGTCCTTGGTGGGGGGAAATTGCTTGAGTGTCCTTGTCTCCTCCCGAGTGAGCCTCTGGCTGAGGCCCTGTGTGTTCACACTTGCACAGATACATATCCCGCCTTCATATGCACTTTGCTCTCTCTGCACAGATGCGGTTGGCAACCGGTGCCGTGAGAATGGGGCTTTCTGCTGTTGTTCCCAGTGTTCCTTGGTGCTGGCAGGCTCAGCGAGCGCATGGCTTTGCTCTTGGGCATCAGTCAGTGATACAGCTACGCACTGGGATAAAGGCAGCAGGAAAGCCAAGGCATTCCTGAGTAGAGGGAGGGTCGCTGCTGCGCGGTCGGAGGTGACAGGGATGGTGTTTGGAGCTGGAGGAGCGCGGATGAAAAAGGACCGCGAGCTCGGAGCAGTGAGGATGGGAGTGTGTAAGCCCAATGGTGCAGCTCTGTTGGGCCCCGCTGGCCGCTGCTGTGCTGCAGGAGCCCCTCCGCTCCCTCAGGCTTTATGGATGCTCTTCACTGGTGAGCATCCTGCCTGGGTGGGGGACAGGGTGGCTTTTCTGAAGGGAAGGGAATGATGTGATTGAGCAGAAGATGGGGTCAGTGGTGCATGTGGCCTTTGGGCTGACCTCACCAGGCTGAAGCACCAGAGGGTGCACCCCTCTTGCCCAACCTGGTTTTGCATGACAGGCGTTTCTGTGCTGGGACTGGGGATGGATCCAGGCACTGGATCAGCCTCCCGTTAGTGCCCATGCCTGCAGGAGGGACAGCAGCCTCATCCCTCCATCCCTCCTTTCACACAACCGCTGTTAGGACACTGACCCTGCTGTGGGATGCAGTCCTTGGCTGGTGCTTGAGGCAACCCAAGAGGTTCCTCTGGCTGGGCTGGCATCACCACGCTGCTTCCCCCTAAGCGTTGAAGGGGAGGCATGGAGGTCTGGCTTTGCAGGTCCACCCAACCGTGCGCTCCTCTCCGTTGGTTTTAACTGCTGGGAAGAGGATGGGTTGTAATTCCGCCTTGCCGAATGGAACGACTCATTACACTGGTATCGCATTGAGCTCTGCAAGCTCCCCCCAAGCCCTACCACACACCTCAGTGCCCTCTCCCCGGCCTCTGTCCTCCACACAACTGGTAATCCACCTCACCACAACCCACGTGCCGGCAGCTCCCCATCCCGGCCATGCAGCGCCGATGGGGAGCCCCCCGGCTCCTCATGAACCTCAGCGATGGTTTTCCTCGCTCCCAGCCCTCTCCTTCGGATGCCACTGACACTCACGGAGGCTCAGCCCGGCGAGGGGCTCCCCCTGCACTGCACCTCATGTCGAATAAGCTCGCTGGGCCTCGTGAGGGAACCATGTCTCATTTGCTGTAATGTCCCGAATGCTATGGGAGGGCTACGGAGTTTTTCTGCCAGGCAATGGCATCCTCATAAACTCACCCGACTGTTGGCAAAAAAGGCATTTTCTACTTGCAGAAAACAGGAGGTTTCGTCCCGAACCTCTCCATATCCACAAGCACAGCCCTGCTGAACTGTTTCAAACGATCTCTCACCCACCCACCACACACACACACACAAACACATGAAATGAGAGGAAAATATCTAGACGTCTATTATTACATATGTATTAATATGTTAATATCACTCTTTTGGAGAACATTAAAATGTTATTACTTTACAGACTATGCTTTATAGTACCTGTGTGAAAGGACCTAGGACACTGGATACGAATAGAGCTATGTTGATATATCATAGTATGTACACGAGAACCTTCCTTTTGTCATATTATCCTTGTAATGTAAAATGTTTGTTAATAAAAAAACATTTAAATTTATCACGTTGGGTTGGTCATTCTTTACATTGTGCTTGGGGGTTAGTGTTGTTTTCCCAGAGGAAGGGCTATGGATAAGGGTTATGGTTAAGGATATGGGTGCCCTTGCAGTTCCCTTTCTAGCTGGGTGCAGTGGTGGTATTGTTTGCTGTAGTGGGCTGTGCTTGTAACACACATTGACATTTGAAGGATGGAGACTCTTCTCCTGAGCTCTATGTGCTCCAAAGCCTGGGGGAGTTGGACTTTTTCTACCCTTAAAAGAAAGGGCAAGTTTAACTTTGTATTCTTATTCTTTGACGTTAAGGTTATGGTTAAGGCCAAATCCACAAGGCTTTAACTAAAAGTGCGACATTTAATACAGTTCAATGAAATAAGAGTCATTTTGGACATGGAGGTTCTTGTACCTCCTAAATCTGCATGGGTGTCAGAGGCAACATCTTAAGTTGGAGTATCCATGGGTTAGCACTGGGCTGTGAGTTGTGTTTCCTGACCAAACACTGTCAAAGCTGAGAACATTGGCTCCTTTTGGGTTCACTTTGGGTTTACAGGGCAGTGCAGGCAGGGAGGACATTGCAGAGGTTTAGGCCAACCATGCTATAGGGTGTCTGCCACAGCTAGAGAGGAACATAGGCAGGAAAAACGCCTTCCAGCTCATTTAGTTGCTCACTCAGCTGTAAACGTGTCTGTGGGGGAAATCAGGACATACAGGAGCAAAACAGTGCAGCTGACTGCATGGATCCTGTATATGCACTGCGTGCTGCAAGTATTGATGCTGATGGTACTGATGAGCTTCAGCTTCAGTACAGGTGAAAGCTGTCATAAACAGTACTGGCTCTTTAACTGGGTCGGGAGGGATCTGTTTTCCAATTGATCTTGGGCATGGATACCTGGGAATGAATGGATACCAGCAGATAAGTCCGTGTTACATGAAGTGGACAAGCAGTTTAGCCCTGTAGCAAATGTTTAATGCATAAAAAGGGGTTTGCTCCCTCTTTGAGGCTCTACTGTCATATGGATGCTCATAGTCTTGGACTTGAGCATCCATAGGTTAGGTGCCCATCTGTATCCCACTTGAGCATCCATAGGTTGGGTGTCCAGCTGTATCCCACTGTTGCAAGGTGCTAATGCTTTACAGCTTGCTGGTGCTCCCAAAAAAAAGGAAATCTGGGTGCAAATTCTGGCTTTCACAGAGATTTGGGTTTAGAGGGCTCTGGTCCAAGGGAAAGCGTTGTATGGATGCATCAGACCCATGGGTGATGGACTGTGCAGAAGCTTCGATTTCAGAGTGAACGCCCCCCAGTTTTAAGCAAGGGACTGGAAGTGAGAGGTTATTTCCAGACTCAGAAGTGGAAATAACCCAAAATCAGTGATCCAATAGAAGAAGTTGCTTTTAGTGACTTCCTCAAAGTCATCGAGCAGGCCAGGTATTGCAAACACCCTGCCATTACCTGGCAGCTTTCACTGTAATGGTTTGAAATCACTTCTTTCTGAGCAGTAAAGTCCTGGAGCTTGTCAGGGCTCCAACTTAACAGTCTTCAGGCTGGTAGAAACCTCCTCTTGGGTTTTGCCTTTGCTAGTCAATTGGCAGCACACAAAGCAGGGCAATGCTTCACTTTCAGCAGCTCAACCACGTGTAAGAAGTCAGGGCAGTGTGTGAAGTGCATTGCTAAAGTGGTTTTGTGCTGTGGGCACTTGACCAACTGGGTTGGCAGTGATCAGCTTCCTGATGATAACTTCAAACCAAGGTCTTAAAGCAAGATGCCTTCAAGCAAAGTGTCAGGAAGGGAAGCTTGCACAAGTAAATATGATGTAGGGCTAAAGATGCCCGTCATGTTTTGGGCCTCTGATTGTCACGTCAATAGGAGTGAAAAGGAAATTGAAACACTCCTCCGTGATGGTTGTCATAGCACTAAAGCCTGGTGTGCTCCTCAGCCCTCCGGGTGTCCTGGACGTGGTTCATGGAGATGGCTGTTGATCAGCAGCTGGCATTTACAGCTTGATTAGCAAGACAACCCCAATGTGTTGCTTCTTCCTGGAAACAGGACTTGTGATGTGATGCTTGCAGACATAACAGAGGGGTTTGCGATGCTTCCTGGGCCTATCTTCCCTATCTACATCTGCGGAGGAAGGAGGGGAATATGGGAAGCTGAGCACACCGGTCACACGAGTGAGATTAAGTGGATACCCCCAAGGTGTTTGAATCCGAGAGATGGGGCAGGCTCTGTGGTGACACAGAGCAGTGGGCACAGGGGACCAGAGGCTGCTGCTTGCAGAGCTGTTCCACACGGATGGAGCCGTAGCTCATTTACAAGGGGCTCTAAAAATATCTGCAGGATAATCAAAGGCTCCTGCAGAACAGCACATGTGCCAGCTAGGCTTCTGAGCCCTCTGAAGTGCCCCGTTTGATGTTGTTTTGATCCAAGGGGGAAAACAAGTGTGCTGTCTGCGCTGCTGCAGCTGCCCCACTTATGGGGACACTGATGGTCCCTCCAGAGGCACGGAGGGGTGGGAGAGCAGCGTGGAGGTGCTGGGGATGGGATGGGGATGGGGAGCCTTGTGCGGCACTGGGATGGGATTTGCAGAGCTGCCTCACATTGTGATGCTCGGGAGAGCTGTCCTGGAAAACTGGGTAGGCTTCAGGTCTGAGCTGTCTTCTCAGAGGCATCTTGGAGCCCCTTCCTCACTGGGTTTATCAGTACATCTGAAGGGGGCCTACAGAGATGCTGGAGAGGGACTCTTCATCAGGGACTGTAGTGATAGGACAAGGGGTGATGGGTTCAAACTTACACAGGGGAAGTTCAGGTTAGATCTAACGAAGAAATTCTTCCCTGTGAGGGTGCTGAGGCGCTGGCACAGGGTGCCCAGAGAAGCTGTGGCTGCCCCATCCCTGGCAGTGTTCAAGGCCAGGTTGGACACAGGGGCAACCTGCTCTAGTGGAAGGTGTCCCTGCCCATGGCAGGGGTTGGGACTGGATGAGCTTTAAGGTCCCTTCCAACCCAAACCAGTTCTGTGATTCTATGATTCCACATTCAGCAGAGATGAAGTTCAGGGAAGCAGAGGAACAGGCTGCAAACCTCCATGGCCAGCACTGGCAGTGGCTGCACACAGATGATGGATTGGGTGCCACTCTCCTGAGCCAGTCCCATTTTAATGTTTAAACACCGTGGGAGGAGAAAAAGCTTCTAATAACTGCGAAGTGACAATGAGCAGCAGCGGTAAGAGAAGAATGGTTCTGCAGCAGATATTGCTGCTTCTCAATGTGCTGGGCTGGGAATTACTGAGTAACCCCATGCTAATTCCCCCTGTGGGAAGGTTTGTCCCTGGCAAATGCACCCCCTGTGCAGCAAAAACACAGCTCCTTTGCCCTCACCTGTATGGATAACGCTTCAGTAGCATCAGCCCTGCAGTGCAGGTGACATCCCTCTTTGAGGGGGCTCTGGCAGGCTCTCTTTGTTGTTTCTCCTTGTGCTTTAATGCAGACTGTGATGGGTAAGAGGGTGCCCCCAAACTGTCAGTGAGTAAATGCTTCCCACTCCTGCCCCCCAAATCTGTTTTCTCTTTTATTTACAGTTTTTGATCTCTATGTCTTGTTAGGAATCAGCTCGTTGCAGTGATGGTATTAGGTCAGCTAAGTAGGTGTTCCTCCTTACTGATGCAGTTACTTGGAAGTATTGAGTGCCGTAAAGACTGAATCCAAATTCACTTCTTAGTTTTGTTTCAGAGATGGAGCCATTATCTGGGAGGAACCTGATTCCCAGATTCTGCTCCCTAACCTCCTTACAGTGGAAGGAAAGCCTTTCCACCACTGTTTAATTGCCATCTTGCTGAAAAAGCCAGCAGATTTCCTGTGCTTGGCCATGATAGGTCTCCATAGCTGACTGCTCCCCTTCTCATCATACACCCATCCTTGGTGACACCATTCTGAGGACCTTCTGTTGACTCATCCCTGTCCTTTGTACCCCTGACATGAGCTGCAAGCCAAGGGGAAACAACACAGACACACTGTTGGAACAGTTTGGAATCATTTACTTGCAGTGATTTACATGTTGTGCTCTAACATTGAACGCAACAGCTGAGCCTCATGCTCTGGTTTGTGCTTTGGACTGTGTGAACAATATAGAGTCTTGACAAACAATATGTGGCTTTGTACGATAAACACACTGGGACACCAAAGGACCAAGTAAGCAGAAAAGCCTTCTCATGCTGGAAGGCCACAAAACACTATTTCACTTTGCTACTGTTCTTGTGCAGTTTGATTATCAGCGATAGAACAAACAATATAAGGTGTCAAGTATTGGTATTTACTCATCATGCTTCTCTTTCAACAAAAGAATCAAATACACTTGAGACCTAGTGAAAACCAGAAACACATAAAAAATGCTGCCAAAGCTCTGCCCTTCAGTTCAATCCAACTTCAAACTGACCTTCGAAAGAGTGCAGGAAGCGTGGTCCAAGCCACATTAGCTCCCAACTCTTCCTAAACATCACCATGCCCAACTCATCTTAGACATGAGGAAAACGTGGGAAATCCTTGGGCTGTATTTCCGGAGCCCAAATTGCAACCTCCTGCATTCTGGAAGAAAACCAGTCTGGGTGTCTTTGGGCACCACTGCCAGAGGATACTGACAGCAGATGCTAGCAAAATGCAAAGTACTTTTGCTCAAGGTGTTGAAAGCACGGTGGTGCCTGGGAGAATAGTCAAGCCTGAATCTTTTCCCAGCCCGGTTGAAGGGAATTTTCCATGATTTTGATGTATTCCCTCTTTGCAAAGCAAACATGGTTCCTATCACCATGTGAGGATATTTGGGACAAGAAGTGAGGGGAAAACTGTGCTTTGAAATAGGATCCTTACAGGAGAGCAGCTGCAACTGCTCCCCCTTACAATTGGGGAAGGGGTGAGGGTAGTAATGAGTCTAAATCATCCCAGACATGTCTAAAGCATCCTAGAGATGTTTTAGTAACTATCAATGATTGTGCTTTTAAATCTCTTCTACTGCAGCACAGATTGCCTAAAGTCAGACTAAATCACTTCTCTAGGAAGATCTAGCTCTGAGGACAAGTCAAGGCAAAGCAATACATGGTTATAATCTATATTTTAGCCAAGTAACTAGCCTCAAGTTATCTCCTCTGGCCTCTCAGTCCTGTCCAGAGGCCGCAGCATGGGACCATCTCTTCCAGGGCATGCTGGATACAATATGGGAGCTGCATTTCTCACTCTGTTTTACAGTAGTTGTGTTGTTTGGGTTTTGTCACTGGACAAGGGACTGTGAATCCCTGTCCTTAGATTTGTAACTCTGCCCCTTGGTGAACGGATTGTTCATTCTGACCAGGTAGATTTCCCCCCACCCTCTGTTTTCATTTTCTTCTTCCCTGCAGTCTCTTGGCTTCCATCTTCTTCACGTTAATGGGTTTTTGCTATAACCCATTAACATGAAGAAGAATAATGAGAAGAACAACATGAAGGAGAATAATCAGTGCAACCACCAAATAGCCACTGGGGACTCAAATGCCTATTTTTGGTCACACACACAGCTAAAGAACATTAATTGCCATGACTGTGGGGTTGGGGTTTTTTTGCTGCTTCTCTTATGACACAGTTTATAAGCAGCACCCTTTGATTTAAGACATTCGTGATGCTCCTGTATTTAGGAGATGAAAACCAAACGGCTGCCTGGCTCGGTTCCCTGTACCTTCCTGTCCTTGAGTGATGCTTCACCAGCTTGTATTGCTGAAGCTGCTGGATACGATGGCACGATGCATTTCCAAACGTGTTGCCTTTGCATTCATGACGTTGTCATCCACCACAACAGCTCCCCGCAGTTTGTCTGCTTGGACCAGTTTAGCATCTCCAGCCCTTGGGGTGCTGAGGCTTAGGGGCATGCGGCATTGCTAAACAGAGATGAGAGCAGGGCCATGGCAGGCAATGGAATGCGGTGACAAACAGCTCCTATTAACAGAGTTCAAAAGGGCCTGCGCTGAGGGTCCCTGCCCCTCCAGTACCACACGTACGCAGCATTCCTCCTGTCCAGGAAAACCAGCGCCCTCCCCTGCTCCCGCTTCCAGCCCCAGCACATCAAATGCTGCCTCATTAAACAAGCACCCGTCAGGCTTTGTTCAGGTTGAGCTGAATGTGAGAAACATTCCTTCCAGGATGAAATGCCAGACAACAGAAATGATCCAGCTGGGAAAGATGCATGCGCTTTCCGCCTTCCTTTTTTCCCATTTAAATCCCATTGCAGCAAAGTGAGGGAACAACACCGTTTGTTAACACTGATGGCACCACTTTGCTCCTAAAACAGATTTGTAGCTAAGCAGTGTGTAGACACGTAAAAGGGACATTATGAGATTATGTGGGGGGCTGTGCCTTTTGATGCTATAGGATTGCTGTCTAATTACAGGGTGTGCCAAAATCTCCAGGGGCAGATAATGCTGTTTACCATCAGTCACCAAGATGCTATAAAAGGCTCATTAAAATAAGCAGGAGGCAGAAGTAAAGAAATCTGTTGGCAGCAAGGCAAATATTTCGCCCTTTAGGCTTTCCGGTGCCAGCCAAATAGGTTCATACCGGGGGATTATCCTTATCGTTATCCTAAATAGAAGGAAGAGTCACAGTGCTGCCAGGAGCCTGTAAGTAGGGTAAGCCACCATTACAATGACTTTTGCACTTCAAGGGAAATAATGATTCCAAATCTGTGTCTACAGGTACCTATGAACAGAGCAACTATTAAGAATTCACTATCAGATGAAACCCTGTGTCTAGTTTGTTCACAGCATCCTACAGCTTTCAGTTAATAAACAAAGCCCCACAGAGCAAAACAAGAAGTCAATTATTTCTTGTTTAAATCCCCTCTAGCCAGTGGAGCAATATCAGAGATTAAAACATTAGGTCTATGGTCCATTGGCATACTTAGCTTTTCTGTTTTGTTGGTTGATCAAAGCTGTTTCTATCACTCTCTAGAAAATGATCCTGTAACTCCTGGCTACACCAGCTTTAAAGGGAAGAGCAGTTTTACCTATAAAGGGTAACAGAGTTTTCAGTGTGCATCAACCTTGTCAGTCTCTTCACAGAACCACAGCATTGCTGAGGATGGAAAACACCTCTGGAGATCATCTTGTCCAAACCCAGTGGGGTAAACTAGATCTGGTTGTTCAGTGTTGCATCCCATCAAGTTTTGTTTCCGAGGATGGAAACTCACAACAACCTCTCCTGATAACTTGTTCCAGTGTTTGACCATCCTCAGAATAATTTTTCTTTGTTTTTATCATGTGCTCAAATGGAATTTCCTTTATTGCAATTTATGCCCTTGCCTCTTGTCCTGTTACCGGACAGCACTGAAGAGTCTTCTCCTACATCAGGCATTTATACATATTGCTAAGTTCCCCCCTGATGTTTCTCTTGATGAGGCTGAACAAAGCCAGCTCAGTCAGGCTCTCCTCATGCAGAAGATGCTCCAGTCCCTTAATCATCTTCGTGGCCATTTGCTGCACTCTCTCCAGTAAGTCCATATCTTTCCTTCACAGGGGAGCTCAGAAGTAGACGAAGCACTCCAGATATGCCCGCAGCAGAGCTGAGTAGAGAGGATCACCCCTTTGACCTGCTCACAATGCTTTTCCTATTGCAGACCAAGACACTATTGACATTCTTTGCTGTGAGAGCACATTGCTGGGTCATGTTCAACAGAATGCTCAGGTCCTTTCCTAGGAAGCTGCTTTCCAGATGGTCAGCTCCAGCCCTCCACTGGTGCATGGGGTTGTTCTTCTGCAGGTGCAGGACTTAACACTTCTTGTTGAACTTCGGAACAACCCTGTCAGCCCATTTCTCCAGCCTCTCCACATCCCTCTGAATGGCAGCACAATTGCCTGGTGTATGAACCACTGCTCTCAGTGTCGCATCATCCGCAAACTTGTTGAAGGCATGCTTTACCCTATTGTCCAGGTCATTTAAGAAGATGCTAAGCACTGCCATCCCCCCTACCAGCTCCAGTCACTGCTTGGTGACTGGCTTCCAGCTGAGCTTCATTGCCCTGTTTGTAACTGTGCTGTCACTTCAGTCAGTTTTCAGACACTGGTTTTGGTGTTTTCCCTTTGCCAACAGGATGGCAGCATCTGCTAGACTTGTTTGACTAAGCCATCAAAATGGGATAGATAAAAGATAAAGCCTAGCTTGCGTTCTGAATTGAACAGAGGATCAAGTTGACCCTGCAAATATGAAGTTCTCTGAGTTTTTCAGTGCTACAAATTACATGGTTCTGTTTTCAGACTGTTGAGCACCTTGTCCCAGTTGAAGTCCTTTAAAGCTGTTGTCTACTACTTGAAATGAAGTGGTAGGACAAGCAGTGTGCTTATGGGGTCATAACATCTTCACTGCCAATGCCAGACTTTCAGCCCATCGAGACACAAAAGGACAGTAAACAGTAACATTTAAGCTACATCAAGTCTTGAAAGTGCACACACAAAAAAACAAGCCTTGGAGAATCTGTCTGGTCAGTGAGTTCCTTCTGTCTGGAAGTGATGAAATACATGGCAGTTCTTAAGGGTTGTCTCCGAGTAATGCTGCTATGAGGATTTGGGTGCAATAGTTAACTGTCAAACCAAAACCATCAATCAACTGCTAAGGTATGAAATGATCTCATTTCTCTTGCCTAGACTTAAATGTTGCCTGGAACAAAAGTATTTGAAACCTTCTAGCTCAGAAAAAACCCAAACAGAAAATATGGCAGTAAAAGCAGAAAGATTTGGTTGTTGTTTTTAGAGGTAACTTCTTGTCCATGTTTAGGGTCTTCCTGGGTGACAGTGTGGAAAGATGGAAGATGTAGGTATTGTGCTGAAGGATCCTGAAGCATACACTTTTTCAGCAGTTTTCGTGAATCCTAAATATCAGACACTCCAGGAAACAAAAGTACATGAAGGTATTTGCCTTCTTGTTTGGCAGTGTTTGCTTCAAAGGCTACATAGGATGATGGTGTTGACTGTCTCACCCTCATCTTCCTCTGTTTTCTCTCTTACTTCTAGATATTTATTGCACATTGGCTTCACTCTCTTTCATACTGATCCTTTATGTCTGCAGTGAAAGTCACTTCTGTGATCTGCATTTCTCACAATCTTATAAAGTATTATGGAAAACAATGACTGGTAAAACACTGCCATGTGTTTGTGATTATGGAGCCAGCACTCATCAAGGACTTGGGCGACAGAGCCAGATGCCAAGGAGGATCTCACATTTCCATGATACCTTTACTCCTCTGTAGAAACAAGGACCTCACACAGGTGACAGGAGGCAGGCTAAAAGAATTAATTCAAATCATCCAGGCAGCCAACCCCCTTGTTTGAGAGAACCACTTGAGCAGATGGGACATTTTCCTTTAAATACATTTTCCAGGCAGTTTCCCGGGCTAGGATGAGGCAGGAAAATCAGAGGAGGGGGTATAAGAAGGATGCTGTGCTGGTCAGCTTTGTGGAGGGGAAGGTAGAAAGTGAAATGCAGCTTATTCGCCCAGGCTCAGAGGCAGGAACCGCAAGGAGCCTACATGTGGAGCTGGTGCCACATGGCAATCTGTCTCCTGGGGTTCCTCAGCATTTCTTCCCAATGGCTCCTCTCCGTGCCCGTGACATGTAAGCCCAGGCTGCACTTGCCAAGCACGTGGCTCTGCCCAGCACCAACCTGACTCAGCATTTCCAGCTCCACGCTGGAGGCACGCAGGAGCTCTTGAGGCACCTCGAACATGATCATCTCGTTCCACACAGGGTTGATCTTGTGCTTTGCGCGTTTGGTCTGCTTCTTCTTCAGCTTCAAGGACTGATGTCTCAGTGTCACCTTGACAGAAACATCTGTATAGGAAGTGGAAAGAGGCACCATGTTAGTGAGCATGTGACAAAATGAATGCAGAATTCTAACTGGTGACTGAGAGAGAACATGAGAAACATTGATCTTGGTTTTGGTTTTCACTTCTTAGCAATTATTCAAATCTCTTTGGCTTTCTAAGACAAACATTTACTTTTTTTCTGCCAAACAACCACCCTTCCCACTTTCCTTCTAGATTTACATAACAGCATAAACAACAGTCTCTGTTTTCTTGCTGTTCTACTCACCATTGCCAAGTAGATCTTTCTGCTGCTTGGAATGGAGGTTTTTAGCCTTGATGATCACCACCAGCAGGCGGTTCGCTGCTGGCAGGTAGCTGATGGAGAGCAGGACCTCTCCATGGCCCGTAGATGGCTCCTGGAAATGGAGATGAAGAAAGGGTTCATTTTATATACAATCATGGCCATAAATTGGAATACTATAGTACTGTTTAGGAATGCTAAATGCTATGAGGTGATGAACTGACCAAGTTGTCTCCATGTCTTTGTACGGGGGATATCTTTCCAGTTACACTGGATGAGAATAAACCTGGCAAAGATGTCTGTCCTCCATGCTGAAGTTACTGCTTTCTTTTGTGAGTTATTACTTTCTTTTGTCATTGGAAAGTAACTGCTTGCTTACATCTACTTTTAGCAGAATATTTAGTCAGAAGAAGAGGATTTGGGGCTGAACTACATGCAAGTAGTCAGATACTCATTCTTCGAGATTATCTAGCTGCTCTTTATTTACAACCCCTACTTCCATTACTGCTTTTCATCATTCACTCTTCATTTCAGTTGCTTCTGTGGATTTATATTAGATACTAGGAAAATATCTTTACTATGGGGGTGATGAGACATGAGAAGCTTGTTGCACAGAGAAGCTGTGGCTGCCCCATCCCTGGCAGTGTTCAAGGCCAGGTTGGATGGGGCTTGGAGCAACCTGCTCTAGTGGAAGGTGTCCCTGCCCACGGCAGGGATTTGGAACTGGATGGGCTTTAAGGTCCTTTCTAATCCAAACCATCCTCTGATTCTATGATTCTTTTTCTCAGAAGGCCCTGACCTCACATGGACCATGGTCCTAGGAAAGAGTAGGAGATACCTCAGGCTGTGCCACAGCCAGACCCTGGAGCTGGAGCTGAATCTTGCCTGACACCCTCACTTTGTATAGTAAAAAGCCCACCCATCCTGAAATCCTCCAGGAGCTCCTCTCAGTGCTATATTTACTCTTCCTTCCCAACAATCTTCCCTCCAGCTTGTGAGCATCTCTCCCTGCTGCCCTGCGGGATTTCCTCCAGGACAAATGCTTGGAACCATCAGTCCTCCATCCAGCAGGGCACACTTTTGTTTTTCTTTCCTTTTCTTCTCTTTTATTCCTTTCTTCCCATTAGTGATTGGCCTCTTAGCCTCCTGACCTTTCCTTCCCCCTTGCCTTGAGCAAGCGTCCCCAGAGGGGGAAGTAGAGGGACCACATCACCCATCACTCTTCCCTGGGAGAACAGTGCCTTTTCCTCCTTGGGAGCCGGCAGGGAAGCAGGGGAAGCCAGGAAAGCCCATGCTGGCACATGCAGAGCTGCCAGCCTGTGGCAAGGAGCAAAAGGGGAGCAGTAATTCTCTCAGTGAGTAGGAGCTTGTGACAGAAATCTGCTTTAGTGTGAGGTTAATGACCCAGTAGAGTCCCAGAAAGCCAATGTCAATTCGATAGACTCCCTTTGGACTCCTTAGCATGATCTACACGCTTTAAGACAGGCAGCCCTTCTTCAAGCCATTTCTGTACTCTGCGCTATGCTTCTAAGTGAGCCATAAATATTTCAGATTGAGTTTTCACCCGGTTACTCACAACAGGCAGGGGCAGGCCCCTGTGTGCTCCCCAGGAGCTGACTGACTCTACAGCAAACACGGTTGTCATCGCTGTCTGGTTTGAATGACTGATTTGTCATGCACAAATCAGGGGGGAGGCCATTAGCAAGGAAGCCTGAAATCCAATCCCAAATCAGCCCCAGTAAATCTCTTTTTCAAGCGCTCAGGTAGAAACAAAGGGCTCGTGTGCATTTCACTCGCATAAATCCTGCCCTACATCCAAGTAGATCTTAAAAACCCCCACAACACAGAAGCAAAACGGAGGCAGATTTAAATAGATGTATGTTCAGTATGAAAGAATGGGTGTTTGTACGTGGATGGACAAATACAAATACCACCTCAGTACAAAACCATAGTTAAGCCAAGTCGTAAGCTGCTTTTGTTTATTTACTCCCTCTACATCTCACCAGGTCTCACACTGTAGCTCTTGGCTACGATTTGGTTCCTGTAGCTCCAGGCACACATAGATAACGTAGAGATTGGAGATAGGGGTTGGCAGGGCTCTGTAAACGTGCACACACACTCATGCACGTACACACAAACACACACATTGTACACACATACCATGTCTTGTGCTTATGGCTTGCAAGCTCCTAATATTCTGATCAAGTTTTTGATCGGTCTGTATCCACATGAACACAAAACCTACAGTGGCTGGTCTCTGCTGGAGTTTTGTGTGAAGAGACCAAGACAAAGGTATTTTTCCTTCCCACTCCTTCTGGGATTTGTTTTCTGTGTTTTCCTTTTTCCTATTAAATCCATAACCTGCCTTTTGTGCTACAATTCACACAACCACCAGAGCCTTTCAGTCTTCCTTTCTGTACAATAGGATAAAAAGCATCAGGGAGTTATCAATGAATTACGGGTGCATCACAAAGGGGAAGGTGCTATGCGAGGAGCCACTATCATCACTGTCATTAGCAAGACAGTGGGAGGGAAGGAAGACAAGATAAGGATATCAGCCTGCAGGATCTATGTTTGCACTGCTCACAGAACTCACTGAATTCCTGAATACAAATTGCACTACCTGGTTAGCTGCAAGCTCCCCTCTGAGCTCCTTCGCTTGTGTGTGGGAGAATCACTGGGAAGGCAGGGATGAGATTTCTGCCTCTCATGGCTTCTCAAGGAAATGTCAGGCTTTGTTTAAAGCCCAGAAACTTTGTTCCTGGATGGATGCTGTCAAAAATAGCTCCTCTTTTTTATCAGCTCCTCCTCACTCCCTCCCGCTCTGGTTCTCAATGAATGATTCAGGATCTGTATATAAGCTCTCTGTGCAATGGTTGGCTCTCTCAGGTCCCAGATGACGCAAATTCAGCTTTCACTGCACATCCTCAGCTCAAACTGGGGCACTGCTCAGCAATGCTGTGAGTGTTAACCTTGTGCTGTCAGCCTGGAGAAGAAATGAATGCTGCCCTGTTTCTGTGCAGAGTTGTGGAGCTGGACCAAGGCAGAATACCCAGTGTGTCAGGACTCCATGGGGTGCCCTTGAGTGACAACTGACCGTTGCTGTGCACAGGCTGTTCCTTGGGTATTGCTTACAAAGCAGAGATTGCAGTAGATGGGGGGGAGGCTCTATCTATCTCAGTTTAGGAATTTAAATCATTGGAATAATTTCTTTCGGACACCTCTTTTTGCAGCAGCGGATTGGGAGCTGAGCTCAATTTACAGCTCTTAGGCTGCTCATTATTAATATGCAGCTATTTAGCCTGGTTCTTGAAGTTTATTAAACCTCTCATTTGTTTCTGCTGCCTCTCTCTCTGCCCGAGGATTTTTAAAGGCCAGCACTATTAGCATTCGAGTGGTGATCAGGCAAATGAGCATTATAGGAAATCAGACATTCTAACTCTGTACTCAGTGCCTGTGGCCATCCCAGTGGAGAGCCCTCACCCCCGATGGTGATAGGCAATCATTTATTTCAGCATGAGTGGCGACGATGCTGTTGTTTTGCATTGCTCACCCCATATACCACAGTACAATAGGTACCGACTTGTAGCAGTGTACTAGTAGCAACAATAGCAGTACCCTGCTGCTACGTTATTAAGTGTATTGCTGCTGCTAAAAGAAGATCTAGATCATGGCAAGGAAAAGGCTCCTGAGGAGATGTGCAAGAAATTAGTGCATGTGAAGCATGCGCTCACAGCCCAGAAAGCAACCGTATCCTGGGCTGCATCAAGAGGATCGTGACCAGCAGGTCAAAGGAGGTGATCCTGCCCCTCTCCTCTGCTCTCGTGAGACCTCACTTGGAGCATTGTGTGCAGTTCTGGTGTCCTCAACATAAAAAGGACATGGAACTGTTGGAACAAGTCCAGAGGAGGCCACGAGGATGATCAGGGGACTGGAGCACCTCCTGTATGAAGAGAGGCTGAGAAAGTTGGGGCTGTTCAGCCTGGAGAAGAGAAGGCTGCGTGGAGACCTCAGAGGAGCCTTCCAGTGTCTGAAGGGGGCCTTAAGGATGCTGAGGATGGACTCTTCATCAGGGACTGTAGTGATAGGACAAGGGGTAACGGGTTAAAACTGAAACAGGGGAAGTTTAGATTGGATATAAGGAAGAAATTCTTTACTGTGAGGGTGGTGAGGCACTGGAATGGGTTGCCCAGGGAGGTTGTGAATGCTCCATCCTTGGCGGTGTTCAAGGCCAGGCTGGATGAGGCCTTGAGTGGCATGGTTTAGTGTGAGGTGTCCCTGCCCATGGCAAGGAGTTGGAACTGGATGATCTTAAGGTCCTTTCCAACCCAAACCATTCTATAATTCTATGATCCCCTGTTCCTACTTCAAGTACTGTTGGAATCTTCTCTCCATTTTCCCTGTCTGTGCAGCTGGAAGGTGTGGATAAAGAAGGAAAAGGAGGGTTTAATGTTTAAGACCAACACAATGCAATGAGTGATGTTTCGACATCTACCGGAACATATAGCACTGGATTGATCCCAGAAGGATAAGTTGTCTTCAGGCCAGCATTTCGGTCCCAACAACGTACTTCATTCCTAGGTTAAGGCTCCCTGGCGTGTCACTATATGCCTTACCCACATCCAGCTCTGCAGAGTCCCTCCATCCTGTTCTGTAAGCACTCATTCTGGTGTTTCAGCTCTTGCTACTGTGGTCCTGCATCACTAATTCACGGAAACCCACATTACTTCTTCTGGACACAGGCTTTGAATTAGAGATACCAGTGTCAAGGGTCATGTAATTGAAGGAGGAGGTGTGGGAGTTCTGACACATCTTACCTGCAGAAGCTGTAGATGGAAGGGCTGGTTGGTGGGCCTTTGGCTGCTTTCTGAAATGGTTTTAGCCAGAGACCAACACAGAGCAGTGCAGAGTGACTTCTGCAGTCACACATCACCCCTCTAAACCTTGCTCCAAACAAATACAGCCACCCACTGACATGGAAGAGGGCTTCTCTTGTCCAAACAATCATTAGAGTTTCTGGATCCTTACCTTCTCCGGGATCTTTAGCCTTTCCCATTGGGCTGTCCCGAAGGACTCCTCCATGTTAGCAAGGCTCAGTTTGAGTTCCCCCACAATGCTGTGTCTGGAGAACTTGTCGCAGTTTCTCAGGGTGAGAGTCAATGTCCCCTCCGGTATCTCCTCCTCTGTTAATGGAAATCGCAGGACCTCCTCCCAGAGGGTGTGCAGCACCTTCTTCTTCAGCTCTGTTTGGGCTTCAGCGGTGCCAGACTTGCTCACCAGTGTGCCCAGTATGTAGCAATGGCAGCCAGCATCTTGGTCCCCACTCATCCTGCCATGCATAGCTGGAAAGGAATGATTGACATTAAGGACCTCTCACAAAAGACAGCCCTGAAATAACTGTGACTGAACTGCCCACTTTATGAGAGCCATAAAATAGGACAGCTTCATAGACATTGACCCCTGTTCCTGCTTATACGGGGCAGACTAAGCTGTGAGCCCATGCTGTGGTGTTTTGCTCGTGCTGCACAATGTCCTTGTCCTGCTGCTGCTGCAGAAAGATGCTGTTATTGTTTGGGAGAGTAACAGCGAAGTTCAAGGAAACATGCTCTGCTGAAAGATGCGGAGCAGCAATGAGCTGAGCCTCAGCATGGCACAGGGACTGTCAGCTCTCATTTACTTTTACACAAAGAAAGCCTCTTACGAAGGCCTCAAAAGCATTATGGTCAGTCACAGACATCAGAGACGGGAGACACCTCCCTCTTGGAACACATCCACCCCTGCAGGCCAGTGGGGGATACATCTGAGGGTTATTACAGTTTGCTTGTACAACCTCTGGTAAATGAATCCTTCAGAAACCATCCCACAGCCCCAGAGATCTTTGTCAAGAGACATTCATCCCCAGTTTTATATCCCTTTTATGTTGAAAAGCCTGGAGTGAGAATGGACAGCTCCTCATGAGCTCCCACATCCCATAATCTGTGGGGTCTTCTGGTTTCTTGGGAAGCAGAGCTGGATCCTGCTGGGTGACAAAGGGGCACTAAGGGATGAGGAGGAAGAGGAGGTGCAGGTTCTCCTGCACCACACATGCAGGAGATCCATGGTGGCAGTCAATAGTCATGGTGTCCTCCCTGGAAGGGAGCTGAAGGCTTGCTGCTGGCAAGCAACCCACAGCAGTGGCTGCTGTTTAGCACCCTTTCGATTCTCGCCTCAGAGGGTGTGATTTGATGAGGTTTCCACAGAGATCTGCACAGTGCATGAATTATTCACTCAGCTTATTTTGCTTTCCCAGAGGAACTGATGATGCTCCAGCCCTGAGCGGAGAAGCTGTTACAGTTGTCAGTTCCCACTTCAGAGAGTGACACAGAGCCTGCCTGCCTGGCCAGGCGCAGCAGAGGGACCTTCCTCAGCGGACTACAAGATAAGTTTGGTATCTCCAGCTCAGACCTTGACTTGAGGAAGAGGCAGTAGGGAGTGGGTCAATTGAAGAATGCAAGTTATAGAGAGGAAGGAGATTGCAACCCCGTTCCCATTGCCCCGAAAGAAAAAATAGAAAGAAGAGGTTGCTTTGTACTCTGAGACTGGAGAGGCCCATCCTGGTGCCTGACTTCTGCTTTTGAGCTGTGCAAACGATTGTTCTCCATCCCTGGAGATATTCAAGGCCAGGTTGGATGTGTTTGTGGGCAACCTGATCTAGTTGAAGATGTCCCTGCTCATTGCGACAGGGTTGGACTGGATGACCTTTGAAGGTCTCTTCCAACCCAAACTATTCTATGTTTCCATGCTCACTTCAAGCAGTGCCATCCCCAGGGATTTCTATTCTTCAAGAACAAAACCAGTGAAATAGCCAGTGGTCCTGGGGACATTTACTGGTTTTAAGGTAGGAGGGGAACTCTATATAAAATCAATGGTACAAGGTGTCTTATACCCTCCAGATGGAGAATGGCCAGCGGAAGACCTCTGCCCCTTACCTTCCAGAAGGGCCACACGCAGCTCGGCTTTTTCTTGATCATACACCAGGGAGTAGCGCAGCTCGGGAGCCTGGTTACAGCTGGCTGCCCTTTCGGGGTTCAAGTGCTCCGTGACACACACATCCTTTACTACACCTGCAACTGAAATAACCCCTTTAGCAAGCAGGTCTTCACCTTCCAAGGAACACAAATCCACCCTGTCTTGACTTGGCTTTTCTAAGTGTCTTACTATTCCTGCACCTTGTGTGCAAGAATGTCATTTCTGTTCCTTCTTCCTCCATCATATCTACTTTTTGCACTGTTTTCTCACCCTTTCAGCTCTTTCTATAGCGCTTGGACAAGCCTTCTGCTCTCCACCACTTCGTGCTCTAAGATGATTCACACATTTGCTCTTTTACCTTGTGCCTAAGCCAAAGTGTCAGAACTACGCTCATTACCTGTTATATTGGTTATATTGGTTTATATTGGTTTTAACTTGCATTGGGGAATTAAATATTGTGTTCCTTGGCATGAGAACATGAACCTGCTTTTCAGCTGCCGTGCATCAGTTCGTATCTCTCTAAATCTTTTCATTTTTCATTTTAACAATATAGTCTTTGTCATGTAGAAGACATCTGTTCCCATAACTCTTGACCAGGTGGAAGTTAATGAGCTTGGGAAGCTGAGGCCATTGCTCCATGTATGATTTTGAAGTCAGGTATGTATTTTGTACCGAAACAAATCAAGCTGCAAGAGTAAAAGGGAAGCCACAGCTTTTTTGTCATCAGAAGCTGCTATCTGCAAGGTCAGTTCTGATTCACACAGAAAATAATAGTAGGACTAGCACATTTCCTCCTAAAAATCTCAGCCAGCCACAGTCCAGATCAGTTCAATGTGATACCAAAATAAGAATGCAACAATTCTTGCTTTATTTCAGAAACACTTGAGCTACGAAATCAGGCGCAGCAGGAAGCAAATTTGCTTATGTCATTAGCAGTGCAGAGAGGCTCTTACACCAACACACTTACATAAAACTTTAGCCCACATGCAGCCATCCTCGTTCAGCCTCTCCACCCTATAATCTTCTCCCTGACACCTAAGGATGTGGCTCAGACAGCCTCTTCCTCCAATGCAGCTGCTTCCCATGGTTCGTACTTTTCCATACTCACAAGTGTCAGGGTGGAGGGGAGAATGTAGGAATCATCCTCCCAGAAGGACAGAAATATAACCTCAAACAATACCCAAAAACCTAAACTCTTTTATAAAGCCATGGCAGATGGCACCGTGTCTCTGGCAAATCATCAGGAAGATTGTATTAATGCGGTAACCATAAGAGTCAATTATTCTGTTAAAAGACAGTTGTGGATGTAAAGATCAGTATGGAAGCAACCCAGACATGTTGCCAGAAGTATATAATTAACACTGCATTTTCTCTAGGGCTCCAGGAATCTTATGTTCCAGGCTTTGGCATGTTACCCTTTGGGCTGGCTGGAAAACAAGAATTCTGTTTGGCAAAAGAGTCTGAGGTGTCAGCTTTTGGTTTCAGTGATCATTAAAGCCAAGGGTATCTCACCAAACCAGTGGGGAAAAAAACAGCAGAGAAAATAAAGTAGAAGCTTAAATCCCTGCTGCCAATGTCCTTGATAGGGACAGTTGGCATTTGTCCTGGAGGAGCTACTCTGCCTAGTTTTGGCCAGATACCTCACCCCTATTCTGGCAAATGGTCTCAGTAAAACTACACTACAAAAAAATGTCTGCTTCCAGTGAACAAAAGATGTTGAAGTAAAACCAATTTAGAACCAGACACAACTACAGCTTTGTTAACGGACTGTCATGATCTACATGACTACTAACTACTAAACACATGCATTGAGGACAGAGCTCACTATGTTCATTATAAGAAAGCAAAAAGCACCCATGTCTTCATTTTCCCATTTATTTCTCTAACTACAATCACATTATGCTCAGAAGCGTTACAGATCTACACTCAGAAAAACAATTGTTAGCATGAAGACCAAATGCTCCTACCGTTCTGAGGCAGAACAAACAGCTCTTCATTGACTTGGATCTTCATCCTGTTCTCATCCAAACCAGTGTGTTTTCCAGTAGCTGGTTCTTCTGTTGTCTTCAGGGAGTACTGCGTGTAGTTAACAATTTCAGGTGAAGTTACTATGGGTTTGGGGCCATAAATGTTGGGAAACTTCAGGAGTGCTCGAGGCTGGACTGGCTCTGCCGTTTTCTTAACGTTGAACTGAAAATTAAAACCTTGTTTATTACTTTGTGCTGATTACACTAATTCTGGTTCTCTCAATGTTAAACAAGCTAGGAAAAAGGGAGAGAGAAAAGATGATGCGTCTGGTCATTCTTACCATCATTGTCTTTTGGGGTGTAGAAACCATAGTCTATATGCCCAGAGATTTTCTTGACAAAGCCAATACCCTTCTACCTGGTGCATGTCTTTCCAGATTTACCCCTCTATAGATATTTGGTTGCAACAAGAAAAAGTTATGTTCTTAATGTTTGATTATTCCTCTGTTCCCGTACCAGTTAATCCTTCTCTCATAAGTCTGTGTTTTCTCTTAGAAGAGTAGCCAACCATGAAGTTAATTTTGCTATATGGATGTATGGTATTTGTTTCTGGTTCAGCCTCTTGGACTATCTCTTGGCTCTGTGGACCAGAGCTTTGCCTGACTCACAGGCACACATTTCCCCTTTATTACACCACGATTGAAATTTGGATTCCAGTTTGTTCCTAACATTTCAATTCCTTGCTAAATCGTGAATATGGAATGAGAGGAAGAATCTGACAGGCAGTGCCATGCCCGGGCAACCCAAGCAAAGTTTGTCACAAAGGCATTGCTGTTCTCCCAAAACAATGAAAAATACATTAGTGGAATATAGCAGTTCCTCTTTCCTTATGTCCCAAGAAAGGATCCTGTCTGCTGACTACTGAAATGATTCCTTATTCATTTATATTTGGATTCATCTACGTGAAAGAACAAAAGCAAATGACCCTTTCGCCAGATTTTATTAATGTTTCCAAAACACAAAAGACAAAAAGCAGAAGTAAACCTGCCATTTTGCTGGATTATTGTGCAGTGGGATCGCCTCCAACCCTGCTGCCTGCCAACCCATTCTGTGTTAAATTTAGATTGAGGGTGAGCCAATGTTTGCAATTGTAATTAAAGTTTTTCATTAATGTCATTGTTTCCTATTAATAATGAATATAAATGATGCCCTCAAGCACTTGTCTGTGTTGGGACGGTGTGGTCCCAGCTCACATGTCCTGAGGGAGCATACCTACCCCTCAAGAAGCAGAGATGAAGAAAGAGAGCTGTTTTAGATTTCAGCTCTTCAGTCATACTCTGCTTATGGAGCTCAAAGCACCATGGTTACATGCACTTGGCAGTGGTAAAGAGCTATTTAGGTCCCTGACTCCATGTTCTCAAGGTGCATCAGTGTTTAAGAAGTCCGCTGTGTAACACAGTGTATTGTCTTGTTTAGTTTGAAGGGCTCTGAAAGAGAAGTGGGCTGAGAAAGAAAGACGTCACTGTGTGCAGTCCCCACCTAGCATTCAGCTGAGTTTAGATGTGTAAATCACATGGTGCAGGTCTCTGAGTGGGATCCCTCTTTTAGACATGTGAGCCACATCAGTCATAAAATACTTAGGCAACTTGAAGTTACTCATCCAAGCCTTAAATGCAGTTCTCCATTCTTCTGCAATTAAAGCAGACCAACCAAGCAAAATAGGTTAGGAACCACTAGACAACAGCGTGAAAAACCGGGTCGCCTTTGTTCTGCAAAGGCATTACTTCCAACACACGTATAGTGCCCGCCACAATGCTCAGCATCCGCTGTTCTTTCTCTCCTGAAGCTGCTGTATAGGGCTGCTGTCCTGCCAATCACTGACGAATCACTGACCATCACACCTGAGCATTATGCCTGGCACTTTGGGATCCTTTGGGATGAAGAAACACCATACAAATGTGAGGTATTGTCAGTACTATCTTTTTCTTCCACTTGCTAAAAGCCAGACATTTAGTCAGGAAATCCATCAGCACACAGCAAGTAAGAGCTCCACTGGGTCTCAGTATTCCTCTTGTCTGTCTGCTCTGCAGAATTAGAGATGAGAGACATATGCAAGCGCAGTGGGACTAACCCACCCCCTCTTCCACTTGCATCTGCCTCTGTTTATTATTTTTGCTGCCAGCTCTGTTCCCAAGTGCTGTCTGCTAATCCAGTTACATAGCAATGCCCTATGGAAGTTCCAAATCAGCAGCACTATCTTAAAAGAAAGAGATGAGCAGAAGGGTTCAGATAGTTCTGCATAAAATGTGTGAAAGCAAAGGAACCAAAAGTAGCAAGAAGGCTGCAAATGACCCTTCAGGGTCCCTGTCCAGTGTCCCTCAATTAATCAATGCTCCAAATTACTGCCATTGCTGGATGTGTTCAGGAATCTTCATCTGCACATTTTGCTGAGACTTTGCATATTTCCAGCAGTTTTAATGATTCTGTAGGTATATCTTTGTATTTGAGCTTTCCCTCCTCACATATGTCCCTGGGGAGCCTCTGTCTACAGCAAATACAAGCATTGCTGTCGTGGGAGACATGCCAAGTGAATAAAATGCAGTCTTGCTTTGCCTCTTTTGTCAATCCTGTTTATCAGAATTAGTGGCCTTGACAGGCTTCAATAATTATGTCAAGCACTGGCTGGGACATACAGTATATTAATGCAGTAGGGAAATAGTACCAACAGAACAATTTATAAACATAGACACAGATGATAAAACTTCACAAGCTCAGTACTCAATCTGATATTAATGCCATCAAGGTATAGACTGATTCTGAATCACTGACGACACAGTGGAATACATGTTCCTGGCAAGAAAACTATTTTAACTGGAAAAAACTCCATGTTTAAACATGCTGAATATGCAAACTAAGAACATTTTGCACTTTCTGTGACAGAATGTTCATTCGGCTGCTAGAATTTGGCCAGATTTCTTTAAAAGGAAAAAGCCTAAAATCAAACCCAGTAACATCATTAGAAATAATACTTGTAATTATAAAGTCTACAGCGCTAAAGGAGTACAATCACTCAGGTAATAGTGATACATTGAGGCCAGGTTGAATGATTCGACCCCTGCTTGTCGAGTACTGGATTAAGTTATGGAGAAAGATGATGACTGCAGAAATGTTGTGAGGACCATAAGCTGATAGCTGCTGGCTATGAAAGCTTGGCTGGACTTTACGGTGACTTAGTGCTTATTTCAGTCATGCAAGCAGGATGACACCCTGGAGGACAAACTCCAGGATGGATTAACATCTTCCTAAGATACAATCCAAAAGGCTGTATAAAAGAAAAATTACCAGTTCAAGGGTGGTGGAGTTAAAGTAATGATTTGAGTGGTTTCTGAGCTAGAAGATTACAACAACAAAAGGTCTCTTGTAGAAAGAGACTGATGGCAAAGTTATCTGTGGCTAGTGTTGTTCCAGACAACAGCTAGATAAAATGCTATGCTAAGTAATATGGCTGTCCAAGTTACACGTTTCTCATTCATTTTAACAGTAAACTCGGAAAATCTCAGCATTATTGTACATCCTTATATACAAGAGTTGGCAAATCCCCTGTATGGGAAAAGGACATGATAAAACTATCAGACACAATAGCAGGTGAAATTCATCCTAGGAAAATAGAAACAGGTTCTAGGATGTATTCACTGTGCTCATGGATGAATGCTTTGAATTAGCAGCAATCCCTTGAGAAGTCCTAAGCTCAGTGCAAATGTTCATCCATGGTCAGTGGAGCAATCCTCCTTCTCCCCAGCAACCAGAAGCTCTGGTAACATGATTCTGTGTGTCTGCACCAGATCTTACAATACAATTAGTAGATCTGGTCATCTTTTCTCTGAGCAAACTGCAGCAGAAGCAGGAGGATGCCAGGGCTCTTTTCTAGTAAGAGCCTGAGAGCGGTAGCCAAAGAGAGCTGAATAGGTAATTACAAAACGTTACAGAGTTCAATTAGGACTCCTGCTACACTCTTTAAGAATACAAAAATAACAGGCAGCTTAGTTCATTAGAAGGCAAACAAAGACTGTTATACAATGGGTCACTGGTCTTTGGAAGTGGCTAACATTTGCTTGAATGGCTAGATGAAAGTGAAAAGGATGTAGGCACATACAAACATCAAGAGCAACAGGTAGTACTTTCAGAGACTGACCTGTGCAATAGCTCATGCTAAAGACCATAATTAATGAAGGAAATCAGTCAAACATTTCCTTTTGAAGGAGAACATCCCATTAATAAGTGTATTAGCAGGGTCCTATAATTCCCCTTGCTCTCTGTTGTACTGAGCTCAGGGTTAAATCAGGGGTTTTGGATTCTAACAAGAAACAAAGACCACACAGGGATGCCTGATATCATCCATACTCCACATTGCTCTTATAGTAAGTGAAGAAGCAATTCACGGTGTGATGAGGTTGTCCAGCCATCACACTCCAGAGTGTCACATTTTATTATCATTACAATGCCTCATTTTAACTTCACACATAATTAATCCCCTCAGTCAGAGGGGCAAAGGGAGGAGGAGGGATGGTTTTCACAAGAAACCAGCTGTTGACAGGGAACTATCCTGCAGGACCCATAAGATACTGTGAATAGTTCAAGAAATAGCTGCTATAGGAGATCCCAGCAGGAGTCATCTCTTCTTTACAATGCTGCATGCACATGGTAAAGTCCAGTCTTCTCTCCTTAGAAAATCATTTCCTTTGTGATCTAAGCAGCATTTCCAGTCCTCCTCCCCTATTTTTCCCGTTAGCAGCTCTCTCTTTGGCAATGTGGCAGCTGTCTCCTGATCCAGTAATTCCGTGGGTCACTGAGCCCATCTCAGCTACCCCCTCACTCCTCCTCCCATTAACATGCTGCCACATCCTGAGCACAGTAAGCGGATAAATAGACAGCAGAAATCACATGCTGAGAAGCCGAACAGAAAAGTTGCATCCCCACCCTCTGCATTTAAAGGAAAATCAGAGACTGTGTCTTACTTGCTGGACTGGCTGAAGCACACTGGGCTTAGTATTTTCCGTGTCCTCCTCTTGGTCCTTTTCTGAGAGTCCTTTCCCAGGTTGCTTGCATTTGCAGAGGCAGGTGAGACCGCAGAGGGCAAGGATGCTAGTTGCAGTCCCTAAGGTAGCCCCCAGGGCTATCACTGGGGCAGATAAAACCATTGTCCTGGGCTGCACAGGAACAGAAAGCACAGAAACCCTGTGACTGCTTCTCCTCCCTGGGATAGCAGCTCTCTCACATCCACTTTGATTTCTATCCTGGCTTCATTCTCCTTGGAAGTCTGAAAACAGTTCTCTTGTGTAGCAAAGAAAAAGGGACCAATCTAGAGACAGAGACAAATCATCCCACCTTTGCTAGGCAACAAGGCTACCTTTCTATCCTAATGATGGAGTTTCTGCTCCAGGTCAGGTAGAGGAAATAGTGATTGTGGTGCCTGCAATCTCCATATAGCTGCAAACAGGCAGTTTTCATTGAAGCCTGTTCTCCAGCTCCACTGGGAAAAGTCTGATGTGTGATAGAGAGGAAAGACGTCAGCAGAAGGGGCTGGGCCTTGCTAGCTAACTCACAGAAAGTGCATCCAGCTCCCTAGCAATATTTCTGAGGGCTAGCTTGCTAATTTGCTCAAAGAGGTTGAATTTTCCTGTCTCATAGCAAAGACAGTGATTGCCAAAAAGTGCTGGCTGGAGAAACCCTGTTAGGATAACACTGCATGATAGCATTACAGTCAGGGTAAAGCCTGTGTGTAACCCAGGTAGAACTTTCTCATTCTTCAGAAGCTGGGCAATAACTAAGCACTGTCCCAATTCCACCACCTTCCCCTCGAAGCACAGGGTCTGAACCTTTCAGAGCTGCTTTCTGTTGCATCAATGCAAAGCAGCGCTTCTATTTAAAAAGGCAGCGGAAAATCCAATCAAACAAGACGCACTGGTGCATATGCTGCTTCTTCTGGAGAGGATGAGAGAGCAAACAACATATGCTCAGTATTACTCACACTGCTTACTACACCGGCGTGAGGCTGACACCGGAAGAACCTACATGAATAGACCTGAAGGGCTGAAAGTCCATCTCAGCTTTCTGTTGAGGTGATGGAGTGATTAAGTTTCTCTGACTCATCTATTTTTGCCTTGTTTCTCAACTGCCCACCTTGGGGAAGTGGGGAATAAATGCCATCTTTTGCTGTGTTTCCTGTGACATATACAGCCATTTTCCAGGTACTTCACATGTTGTACTTAGTGGCCAGAAGATGATTATAATTCTGGGTCATTATATGTCTGGGCCAGAGTGGACCTAGTGTGCCAAAAGCAAAATATTCCTTATAAGACTCTGGGAAAAATGCTCAGTTCTACTGGGAGTTTCTTTGTCTTTCTATTTTGGAATACAGTTTGTGCCTGTAGATCAGGGAAAAAGAAAGGACTACATACAGAGAAATTCAGGGCGTTTATCTTCACACAGCTCAGGTTGTGCCATAGACTTTTCTTGCCATTTTTTTTGATGCTTCACATCTTACTGATGATGACTCTCTCAGCCTTTGTTCCATTATAGATGACACGTTCAACTCTCTGGCACAAAGCTTCCCTTACACATCCAATTCTCACTTTAATTGCTAAAGATTCCTCTTCAACACTATAGCATCCTTATGGATGCAATGCACATCTTGTCATCTTGCCTTCTCCTCACTCTACCAGGCTTGTCAAACATGCAACTTGCTCCATACTGACCTCCCATCAGGAGGAGAACCACAATCGACTCCTTAAGCAGAGACAATCCCTCAACGTGCTGCTGAGCACATGAAAACTGGCCTTTCAGCCAGACATTGAGCTTTGCCTTCTCTCTATACAAGAACATCAAAGTGGCCTCACTAGGCTGGACCACTGATACATCTCTCGCTGTGCTCTGTACTGGGAAGAACATCACATAGAGGGGATTGAGAAATCTGACTAAACTCTCCTCTGCTTCTTGCTCTTTGTGGCTCAAGAGCTTCCCAAGCCTTGAGCAGCATCCTTGTGCTTACTTCTGCTGATCTGAACTTTCTCTGCCACAGGTAGACTGATAAAACCATTTGCTGACTTAACTAACAACTACTTCAGTCAGCCCATAGTTGAACAGTTAATATTGTAATCGTAGGGCCTCGAGATCTTATCTTGAATTTGAAGAATGTACCATATTGTTATGGACTTCTACCACCACTTGAGAAGTAGAAGAGAGGAGAGTCTGATGGATGACAAAAGGAATGGACACACTTTTTGGATGCCTCCGGTTTCTTCCACAGGATGGGTTCTTCCTCAAGGTGCTAATGAAATCTAACACAGCTAGATCAGAGGTCCCTTAGATTTGGAAATCATATGAAAAGGAAGAAGCTGCTGTAATCACACTGCAGAGATTTGGAGTGGAGAAGGCATTCAGTCCATCCATGAGAACCAATCTTCATGTGTTTTCTACAAGCTGTGCAGTGAATTTTGTAATCGACTGCTTACAACAAGCTGTGGAAAGAATCTCTTTGCAAGACAATAATTTAATAGTACACCTCCAAGATGTTTTCTAGCTGCTTGTGTATGAAGATTCCGTTTTCCTTGCCAGAAATTGTATATGCAGTGAAATGTAAGGTGTACAAAATCATCATCAGATAGCATATTTTAATAGTAATAGCCAGGCAGCAGTCTTTTTCTTGGAAAATGAAACAGCTCTTGCTAAGCATGGAATATTAGCAGTATGTGAGCTTCTGCAAGCGACAGGCCAAAGATTGTGGAATTTTGTGTGTGCACTGATGCATGCAACTGGTACAGATACATAATTTAGCTGTAGCTTTGGCACATACCATCACCGCATGATGGGTGCTTATTTTTAACACATGCAGTTCTAAAATAACCTGGACCATGAATATATTTGAACCATAAATATATTTCAAAGTCAGCTTTACACTTGCTTGTTTTACCACCCCGTGATAAAATCACTTCTTTAAAGCAGTAGTAAGCTAAAATGGGACCAGGCTGATGATCTTTCTCACTGGCCATTCACACTGATATTGTCCAGAAACACATAGCTTTTTTATCTGTCACATCTCCCATTGAAAAGAGACTTGCCAAGGCAGAAAGATGAAAGACTGTTTTTGCAAGCTAAATTTTATGGGCAGGTTCAGGCCTGACAACATATTTTACAGTGTCTCTATTCACATATTTCCTTTGGATTCTCATACAAGTCATGTATAGGAATGACAAAAGCATATAAACAGTTTTCAGCTCCTAATACTTTAGACATCAATATTCTGTGATGACAAAATACAAGGCACTGGATAACCTTCAGTGCTTACAGATATTTTGTTCTTGCTGTGAGCTTTTCCACTGGCCATTGGATGAAAGAGACTTCTGCTGAATGAAGAGCTAGGAGTACAGATCACATAGAGAATTACAAGAGATTTTGTATTGCCTCCCTGTAGTTCATGTCTTACCAGAAAAAAAAGCCCGTTAATGCAATTACCAACCACTTGAATAAGTAGGTCAGGGATTTGCAGCCTCTTTATTTTCTAGCCTTAGAAAACACAAATTAAAGATCTGGAATCCCTCAGTATCACAAGGAAAAGCTGACATACATATGAAGAAAAGATGGTTGGAGACTACTTTCCCTGACTCAGCCCACTTTGTCAGAGCTGCTCTGATTCTTACTGAGGCATTTCACCAGGCAGTAGTGTGACTTAACAGAAGGAAATGGGAAAGAGGGATTTTGCAGGGAAATCCTTCCAACAGTCAGATTTAGCTTGAAGGTGTAAGCTCATGTTTTCACTTGCATTGACTTGTTATGAGACTCTGAGATTCTTTACTATGGAAATGGGATGGTTTGAACAGGATGATAGTCTAAAGTAGCTTGCTACATCATAGCAAGGTGTTTACATCACCCAACTTTGGGCACTGCAATAGCCAGTTAGTGACAGAAGACCACATATGGCTCTCATGCATTTCTAACAAATACATGGAGGTAAAAGGCTTGTGCTTACAATGACTACATCGACCTCCTTATGTTTTTGTATGCTGTTGCCTCATGTTGTAAACACTTGAAGAAGGGGATTTTGTCTTCCTCCATGTGGTGAAGTATTCTTCCGTCAGATGATGAAGCATTACAGACCACTGAAATAATCTTTTGCAGTGCTATTAAGACAAAGAAGTTGTCTCTACATATTCATATACCAAAATAGAAGAAAGAAGATTTATGAGAGGAATGTGGGCTTGGCCCGTCCATCACTGTCACTGAAACAGGCCTGTAGATATAGATCAAGTAAATGAAGTAATTAAGAGAAGAACAAAATTATTTTCTAAAAGGGATTTATACAACGATTTACAATACAGTGATCAACCTCACAAAAATGAGCTTCAAGGTGTTAATGTTAAGCTTCAGCTGGCGTTAATGGATATAGAGCTCCTGAAACCTCTGGACATACAAGAATATCTTCCAGCTTCATGTGTAGCCTTTTGCCATGCTCCTCAGGATGATGATGATAAGGATTTAGGATGCAAAAGGGTACAGCTAGTTACGCGCATGGTAAATGATTCTTTACTAGGACATTGCACTCTCTTGAGACCAAGATCTGTGGGATTAAGGAGATCTATGGATAAAAACTGTCTGTGTACCAATCTCAGGAAGCTGCCATGTACCCCCTATCACCAGTAACCACCAAAATTCTGGCTGTGGTACAGCTCTTGCATCCCTTGAGGCAATATCGGATGAATACTCTGTGGTATTGAGTGGGAAGCTCAACACTAGGAAGCAGGGAGAAGGAGCCAAAAACCAAAAGTGCTTAGGAAGGGTAAGAAGAAAAACACTGGGCAGGAACGGGAAGGGTCTGTGACATGTGAATTGGGCACTGGTGTGGCTGCTATAGAGCAAATCTGCACCCCGCTCTGCTGGGCAGAGGACCAGCTCACTGGGCACATTAGAAGGAGCTCATGAAAGAGCCATGTGAATGAATAAAGGGCTGGAAGGCATGAATTGGAGTGTGACTCAAGAAGGTCAGCCTCTTCATTGATGAAAAGGTTAAGGGATGACTCGGTCAAAATCCTGAAATACCCAGCTGGGAAATAAATCTCTGATAATAGAGGTTCTTTTCTGTAGAGCAAACAGCACATTACCAGGAGCTAATGGCCAGAAGCTGATGCCAGACAAACTCAGAGGAGAAACATGTTGCAGGTTTCCAGCACTGGGCATAGTTTCAGTAGGAACAATTTCCAAGGGACTGCAGAGGTTTCTCCATTATGGGTAGTTTTGAAATCAAGACTACTGTCATGCAGCTTGTTTTTACAGAGCTGTTTTCATTCAGTTACAAGTTAAACTGATCATAGAATCATAGAATAGACTTGGGTTGGAAGGGACCTTCAAAGGTCATCTATTTCCAACCCCCTGCAATGAGCAGGGACATCTTCAACTAGGTCAGGTTGCCAGAACCACATCCAGCCTGGCCTTGAATGTCTCCAGGGATGGTGCATCCACCACCTCTCTGGGCAACCTGTGCCAATACTAACCCCCAATATTAACCCCCAATGTAACCACTAATGTGGTGTTTTCTGTTGGTTTATGTTTACATAGGACCTCCTTGGGGTGTTAAAAGAGTATTACTGTGTGAGGGAGCTTTTCAGAAAGTCACAGTTCATCTAAAAGCACCGAAGGGCCACCTGCAAAGAGAAAGGCATTCTGTGCTTTAGCAAGTCACATCATACCACAGAGCCCAGCAGAAAAACAATGTCTGTGTCAGGTAAACTGCTTTAGTGTGAGCCCTGAGCACCTCAGTAATGGAGATTCAGAAGGCAAATGTGAGCTCAGGACAGACCTGGGTTTGTTTTCACCCAGGACAAACCTGGCCGGGAGAAAGAAAGAAAAATAAATCACTGCAAATGCAACTGAAAGGGAAGTGTTGTTCAGTGAAGCGGCGGGCGCAAGGTTAAGTAAGTTCCCAATTAGCAGGTGAAGTTAAGCAAATGAGCAAATGTTTTCCTAAATGGGGGAGGGCGCTTTACTCAGAGCAGATCAACAACCCACATATTTTGCTTTTCCATCGAGCTCTGCTAAGCTGCTAGTGCAACGCCAGGGAAACAGGGCTTGTTTTGTGCCTGCCTATCTGCATTTCATCTGAGGATTGGCTTTTGCTGGCTGGAGAAGCAGAGCTTGGTTTTGCACAGGTAGATCCACTGCAAATGTGTGTTTATTTCTTTTCTACTGTATATTTCTTTTATATAATCGTAAGGGATTTGAGAAGCCTCAAATACTTCTGAAGTGTCGGACACCGAATTATACATCGTGTATTTGCAATAAAATGCTGCCTCCTAGAGGTAACAGTGGTTTTCTTATAGTTTCTTTCACAAGTTGGTTAATATGCTGGAGCTTCATTTTTTTACACCACCAATGCTGAAAACAATCAGAGCAAAGCATTAGGATCTTATTCTTCAAGCTAAAATTATATCTCTAGCTATGTTAAGGCTGCAAAGCCAGGAAATACAAGAATGACAGTTGGCTAGAAAGCCTTAGTTCTATCCACTTTCATGTCAGCCTTGTCTTTAAATCTTTAAGGAGAGGATGAAGCACTATTTTACTTCCAAATGAACTCTGAATAGTTAAACTATTATTGAACTCTGATAAACTGTACTCATTTTGGGAATTAAACAGGGTTATATATTGGAAGCAGATGGTTTTGATTTGTGTCCCCCTCTGTGAAGGAGTAGATAAAGAAAAATAAGATTCCAGATTGCTGGCTGATCTTATCGTTTTAGAAGCTGGAAATGTGCACAGTTATATCTTTCTCTCTCAGTTTCTGTATAGCAAACCTGGTACCTCATGGTCTGATTTGCACAAGAGCTGAGTAAGTGAATGTGTCTGCAGCAAAATTCCATGGGAGCCGTGCTGGAGCGTGCACAACAGGTCTTTAGGAGGGAGAAAGCCTAAGGGGGCAAGTGGTCCTTCTGGGCTTGCAGCAGGGCTTGGAGGTTGTGTAGTCTATCCTGCTGCGTTCCTCATCCCAGTGCCTCTCAGGCCACATATACCACTGCCACTGCAGAAGAAACTTCCAGAGAAAGAACGGGAAGACTCATAAAATGCCTGTCATGTTTTTCACCTCAGTGCAAGAAGCAAACTAGTAACATAATGGCCAAAAAGCAGCATCTGCTTTCATGTGAGTTACTTCTGTTTTGGGAGCAGATTGCCTTTCCCTTAAATCTTGTGTGCAGTTCTTGCCTCTCCAGTCTAAAATAAGATGTCACCAAACTGACAAATGTTCATAGATGGATCAGGAGGAATGATTGAAGGTGTGGAACAGCTTCTCTGTAAGGAATGAATGAGCAAGATATAACTCCTCGGCCTGGAAAAGAGATGCTGCAAAGGGAGAAGAAAGAGATCTCTGAAATCCTGAGCATACTGGAGGAACTAGGGGTCAACTTCTCAATTCCAGTATAAGAACTACAAGGAAGATTCAAGCAGAATCCAAACAAACAAAAGCAGAAGTATCATTTATGCTCGCCTTGTTCTCATGTACTTTCTAGGCAGCCACTTTTGGCCCCTGTGAGAGAGAGGACACAGAGAGGCCAGTGGTCTAATCCTGAGGGGTTCTCCTAGCAGACATCATGTGCTGTACACATTTTGTTCCCTATATCTCTTAGGTAAAACTCTCAGAATCAGTTTGGGGTTTGGCAATGCTATTTTGAGTCACTGACTCATGTAAAGCAGCAGTTTGGCAGCAGCTGTTGGCTTCTTATTCTTTCTTCCCATGTTTCCTTTGAGTCTTGGTGACAATTTGCACATATTCCCTCCCTCTGTCAAAGATGTACAGGTAGGAAATCATAGCGAACAGATTAGGAGCCAATCTGCTCCCTTTAGTCACTCGCTGGTTGTTGGGGCCTTCTGCTAGGTACCACCATCAGCAGAAGCTGCAAGTACCTCAGCAGTGTTCATTCTTACTGCCGAACAGTGAAGCACTTTTTGCAGTGATTTTTGTACTGTTTATTAATATGAAGAACACTACAAGAACAGTTTTCCCTAAGACAACATTGCTTGGTCCTTGACATAGAAAGGAGCATTTCTTGTTCCTTGACACTGAGGGAGAAAAGAGCAGAGGAAATCATTACAGATAACAGAGACTCACAGTTCCTAGTTCTGGAGTTGAGAAATTACATTTCAGTTCATGTTCACCTCTAGCAATTGCTTGTGACCCACAAGATTTTGTCTGGGTTTGGAACAGTTTCTTTGACACGGTATCATACAAATTTCGGCCAATGTTCTGTTCAAAAGAGTTGACACCTATGATCGTGTACCCAGACGTTCCAGTCAAGAGACAAAGAGACCTTACAAACATCGTCTACAAAAACAGCCTTCTCAGAAAACAGCCTCCAGCTATCAGGGTAGATGTCTTCCATCAAGTTTATTGGCAATGAGTTAAGTGCAAAGAGTGGCATGGGTCCATGCTTATGAGATCCTTACTGCTCAACTGCCGTGGTCGGCCTGACCTCCATGCCTTCCTGTGAAAGAGTTGAGACTGGGAATTGGTTTTGCTGTCTGCAGAAACACATGATATTTTTACCTTTTCAGATTCAGATCATAGTGAGATCTGACCTCATCCTGGCCAAGTCTGACACAATAATTGCTATTCAGAACCAATTGGCCGATGTGAAATAGAGCAATATCACACTTCACACTTAAGCCAGCACCATTATTGACAGTTTTGCAGTCAGGCTTAATCTGAATGATTTTGAGATAGCCACCACCTTCAGGATTTAGACAAATGGCATTGCCTGTGATTGATTGCCCCAGAGGGCTGTACCTGCTCTGTACACAACTTTCAGCCTGCACAGTAGTCATGGCAAAACCTTCCTTTATCATGAGACTGAAAAAGTTACAGCCAAATGTGAGAAGAGGCCTCCCATGTGTGCTCCTTTCTGTAGCTCTAGGAAATTGTTCCCTTCATTTTCACAATTGCCCAAATTATACTTGAGAGAGGACTGTGCTCTCCCCACTGGGCTCCCTGACTTGAAGCTCTGTGTCCTCAGTTTTTCCCTAGCTCCTCTCATAAAATTTATGAGGAAATTGTCTTCCAGCTGCAAACCTGCAAAGTGGGTCAGGGAAACCTGACACAGTTATGGTGAAGAGTAAAAACCCTTGCTGCAGATTCCCTTACTGACTCAGTTGTTTCCTCTCTGCTTTCCACAGTTTCAACTCCACTGCTGTGCTTGCATTGGTCAGCTCACTCTGTCCTTTCTTCCTGGACACATTTGTGACTTTTGAAACTCAGTTATATCAATCATCCCTCTACTTTCAAAACCCTTTTCCTCATCTTTCTCCTCTTCTAACTGTTCTTTTTGTAGGTCTTCTTCTCTTGCCCTAATCGTATGAGAATCTGTTATCTATTGAGAGAAGGGAGACTTTTTCCTCTATGCCTTATCGCCACCTGATCTTTTCCTGATCCATTCCCAGTATCATATTTCCATATAGTTTCCAGAACCCATACCAACATCTGACTGATCAGCCTTCTTACAGTGTGAAATCTCAGGTTGACACTGATATCTTCTCCTGAGAGACTTCATATGACCTTAAGTCTAACATAGTCATATTAGAACTCATGATTTTCCTATCCAAGTTGCCTTCACCATCCAACATCTTCTGTCACACCACTAGCTACACATCAAACACCCTCATGACTGAGGCCCGTACATCTTCGATGTCCCCAGCGTGACATACACATATCATATCAGCAGCAGATTGCATCTTCTTGGTCAGTGCCAGGCTCTGATTACTTCAGACTTACTTCAGACTTGCTTCAATCTGTGCAGCTGAAGTGCCAATGGCACTGAAGATGTTTCATAGCATTATCTGACAAAGATATGTGATTAAATCACCCCAAAGCTACGGTTTAGGAAAGAAAGACTTCTGTTCCAACAAAGTTCAGATTTTGCATTTCACCTAAATGGTGACAAAATACATGAATCTTGTGTCAAAATTTCTGTTCAAAGTTGAGACACACTCAGTACCAGACAGTAGGAGGAAAAGGTCGGCTCCTGTCTCTAGAACAAGAACAGTTGTGTAATCCTCAGTGGTTGCATGGCAAGATGAGTAGAAGAGAAGCTGCCTACAACTTCTTTTTCCCAGTTTGGCTAACTCTGCACAGATTGGGACACAGAAACAATTGGGTACAGAACCTACGCTATGATTAAATTCAGAGGCTACTTCTTCATTTAAAACAACAATGTTGGTGGTCTAAACACCCTGAAAATCTCAGGGTAGGGTTGCTCTGGACACAGTGGAATATACAGTGCCTGCTGGGCCTAATGGACTCTAGGAAGAAGCTCACACTCTCCTTATTCTTATGTCACAGAGAGACAAAAGACAGGGCAAAAAGACACCAGTCACTGCCAAGTGTGCCATTCATACACACACCTCATAACGCTGTACTCTGCAGCAATGCCCAAGTAGTCCACCGGATGGGAAGGAGTTCAGATGGACTTTCTTCACCTAAAGCTGTACAATCTGTAGCTTGATCATCTAAACCAGGTCTTTGTTGCTACAGAATAGGATCACTTCCATACACAGCAATGATCTTTGTCTCTGGCAAAATCAGACATTCAGCTACTAGAGTGTTCGCAAGGTTAAGTGAGGCTACAGCTACAAGGCAGCAAATATTGCCAGGCCTTTCTCGTGCTTCATTGCCGCCCCTTGTCAGCCTGTCACCACTGCCTCTGTCCAGTGGCACTGCTGATGTGTAGGAAAGGATGCACAGCCCACACCTGAGTTAAGAGCAGGACTCCTTCCCCATGCCCTGCAATATAAAGGGAAAGCTAAGGGGCAAGGGAGGCAGATGAGAAGCAGCTACTCCCAAGCTGAAGGTAAAGAGGTGATGGTTTCCCATTTTTCTCCCAGCTTTTATTGTGATTCCCCTCCAGACCTGGCCAGGTAAGCACATTTTGACACGTGTCGAGGGCTGCAAACCCATACAGTTATTCAGTATAAGGATCAGCCTGCTGTTTCCCTCTCCTGCCCAGTTTTACTTAACAGAAGGACACACAAACAACATAAGGGCTCCAAACATACTCAGACCTTCATTCCCAGCTGTGGTTGATGCCACCAGGAAAAAGAGCTGCATGTCCTTGGCAGCTTCAACAGCGTAGGGCAGGAAGATGGAGAGATGTGAGGGAGCCCCTTCACCACCAGCAGGAACCTGGCCTGGGACAGGAGACTTGTCCAGAAGGAATGACCCATTCTGATGTGTTCCAAGGGGAAATGCACTCAGAGTGTGACAGTGCCTGTCTATCACTCTGGAGAAACACCACTGCTTTCCATTTCATAGGGTTGGTTTATGGCTGACAGCAAAGATGTATCTGCAAGCAGCAGAGTTGTGAGGAATGTAAGTGAAAATACTGATAATGAAAGAGTGCTCTAAACCACCCTAGGATAGCAGTCAAACCATCTGCTACAGTAACCATACAACAGAGTGTGGAAATGATATCATTGTCTCACAACAGCTCATAATCTGGGCCAACTGCTTTCACTGACATCAAAGAACTTGCCCATTAGTTTCAGTCTGTGAGTGCTTTAATCAAATGCACCCATCAGCAGAGATGCATGCATCCCTGCTCCTGTGAGCACTGGTAGGTCATCAAGACTGCTGCCCAGTTAGTTTCATGTTTACGCAAAAAAATGACAAAGTTTTCATGGTTAATTGGGTAAAAAGGTTGACTTGATCATTTGATACATATATTTCTCTTGTTTTAGTTATGTCATCACATAAACCAGCACCTTAGTGCTTGTTTCTTCATCAGACCTCAAGATACCAGAATTGCAATGGTCCAAGGGTAGAGACATAATTCATGTAATGGCAGATGTCAGAGACTGCTTCTATGGCCCTCATAAATTCTTGGAGAGACAAACTCTCTATTCTCTTCTCCTTTTTATGATGGTCCAAAATGAGTAGCACACGGACCTTTCTCTCTTCTAGATCAGAAAAGATTACCAGAATGAAGAAAGCAATGAATACTCCTTCTCTCCTTTGCGGTAACCAACCACTTTGAATATTCCACATCACGCACTTCTTCAATTTCCTACAAAAAGAATTTGCTTATTTAAAGCAGGAATACAAATATCCTTACAGATCCTCTTTATGACATTCCTTATCAGAGATAAAAGGCAGATACATATGTAAAAGATGGGATCAGACCTCTAAGTAGAATCTTTCTCAGAGTGCCTTGACCTTGATTTGTTGCTGAACTCACACTGTATCCTTTGCAGAGCCACAACAGAACCATCCCTGTGAGAAACCAGAGCTGCAGTTCAAATCTTCCAGGATAAATAAATAGTTTTTCTCCATACAAGCCTGTGAACTGAAAGCCAAAGCTGAGTCCACTGAGAATTGAAACTACAGCAAATATGAACCTGAAGCCAGAAGACTAAACTTGAAAGACTTTAGATTAAAGTTGGGCCATGCACGCTTCTATCAGCTAATTACATAAATCTAAAATAAATTAAATATGAACACATAGTGAGGCTTTTCTCCCCAGCAGATCTCAAGGCAGCCATTCCAATTTGTTTCAACTGCAATTTCTCTAAGGAGAGAGATGTGTCCACTGGGTAACAGAGAGAACACTGGTGAGTGCTTGAGAAATGGTAATCGTAGGTAATGTGGCAATGCCCATTTAATGTGTTCAGTAACTAATGGCAGAGTCACTGCAGATGAGTGGAAAAGAGAGGTCCCCTTGGAAGCTTTTTCTTTAATGCAATCACAGCTGTAAGCCAAGGTTAATGTAGCCACAGCTCCCCTGGGAAGCATCATGGATAGACTGGCTACTGTTTGGGTAGCAGCCATCCTTTTTTCCCCTATTAGGTCTTCTCTTCCCCAGGGGAATGTTGAAGGCATTGGACTGGCACCCCTCTCCTCTGGGATTCTTCCAGGCCCCATGGTAGAAAATCCATCAATTCCTGGGTGACCTGAAGCAAATCAATAGTGGGAGGGAGAGAGCAGTGCACACATGTACGTACACATTCAGCTCCTCCTGCTCTGAAATAGGGAAAAAATCTTATTTCCTTTCTAGATGGGAAAGCTGGAAGGGTAAATCCCTAATGATTTATGGCACATTTGTACGTGCTGATGGCAGGAGCCCTAACATGGCACAAAGAGGCAATCTTCTGCTCGTTGAGGAACAGGCAGCCCTTAGAAACTGAAAGACGATGAAGAGGGTTTTCTGTGACAGATGAAACAGTCACAATTTGACTTGTAGATGTAGATTTTAAAAGGTGAATTATTTCCTTGCAAAAGTTAAACCTCAACAGAAAGAGGCAACAGGAAATAGTTTCCTCCCAGAAGAGGAAGCAAAGCCATACACTAACCTGATAAAAGGGTATAAGTCATGGTGAGGCTTACAATGCAGGGAATTGGCATTTGGAAAAACCCAGTGAGAGTGAAAGCATCTTCTGGGGCCTCCCATTGGAATAATTCAATAATTCAAAACTCTTGCAGAGAGGACAATTGGGAAGCCAGTCAGTGAATGACAAGCAACGGTATTGAGACACGCAGTACAGCCAGCCTTTCTGATGAGGTACAGAGGAAAAGAAATCAAGTGTGATGATGAGGAGAGCATATTATGGGAGCCCAGGACAAGAGACAGTTTGATGACCTTTAAAGGTCTCTTCCAACCTAGTTCTTTCTATGATTCCATGACTAGGATTACCACTGGACTCTTTATCAGGCAGATCTGTGTACCATAAAGGCAGACATGTGGTGTTTTTTGCTTACAGCACACAGTCATCTCCCATGCACTCATGTGAGAAGCAGACATGAGACCATGTTTCAATACCCTTAGTTAAATCATGCAACAAATGTTCACAAAGGCAACTTCCATGGCACAGTTAATATGACCAAGAGCTCCCCATTGGTAACAGGAGACCCTTCCTCACAGCAGGGGAGCTGGCTGGCATTGCACAATCTGTCACAAGGAGCCACAGACAGACATCCTCAGTGCTATACGTGTGCAGCTGGGGCAGCACTGTGTGATGGCATGTCTCCCTTCAGAGGGCAAGAGAGACCAAAGATAACCCCAGGCACTGCTCCAACAGCTCGCACCTTACCCCATCACACAGATTCCTTTGCAATCAGCGTAACATTGTTCTGCAGGCTGGAAGCATCATGTAAAACCTTTGATCCGTCCATTCTTCACCTAAGGGCAGCAGACAAATCAGATGGCTTCCCCTGATAAAAGAAAGGAATTTGTTGTTTTTTTTCTAAGACAATCAGAAGTTCATTACTAGAGTTGTCCAAATTAAAGTTCCAGTTTCATCACCTCCATTCCCCTCCCTCAGCCCAAATAATCATCGGATCGTACATCATTACAAATGCTAGTTTAATTGCTAAATCATCTTTTTGCCAAATTTGGTGTTGAAAGCTGACTTTGTTTCAACATTGTTTTTAGAAGGTACAATATTATTATGACTTCTCTGGTTTGCTTCCCTATTGGTTTAGTTTGGGTTTTTTCCTTAACTCCATATTTTTCTCTTGTAAAATACAATCCAGCAGGAAACAAAATCTTTTTATTCATTGTCCCTCTTGTTCTGATGACAGACTGAAGATCAAAGTTTCTAGGTTTGGCTCTTTGAGTAGAAAACTGACTAATGAATAGCAAGCCAATGTTCATAATTTAGGTTTAAGTTTTCTCACAGAAACATTGCCAGGGCTAGGACTGCAGCTGGAGCTAGTCATTAATGTCATGTAGGATGTGTAAGTGCTCTGGTAGAGAATTTGTAGACCATGCAGATTCATTTCTACAGATGGTTTAGAAAGGACATGGGAATCGTTCAAGAGCCCCTCAGGAATTGGAAGTACAACAACAAGTGGAATAGGAATCATGTTGAACAACTCCAGGTCTTCTCTGAGAGGTAGGATCCAAAGAAAAAGTGTGGAGAGAAACATGAAGAACAAGTAAATCTATTAATTCAACAAGTATGCTCCAGGGTGTGGGAAAGCAGCTTCTAACTGCACTTTGCCTTATCTAGAGTTGCGTTTTATGACACACGTCAGTCCTCTATATAGAGACTTGTAGTCTATGCTGGTTACCCAGTACCTTCAAAAGCTACCAGCACTTCAATAATAGTTTCAACCAGCAAAATGCAGTACTGGCTGACATGAATTCATGACATGAAATTATCCACTCCTAATCCACTGCATTGCCAAAAAGGTATGGGCAATTTGGAAGGAACTAAAATGTGATTGTAGAACCAGCAAGAGTTGAGTTACAAGAAGGACTGAAGGGCTGAAAGCCCTCTAAACCAGGACTGAAAAAGCTTGTGTGAGAACTGATCTATATCTGAAAAGAATCTGATTCACATCTGAAAAGAATCTGATAATAAAGACACCACAGAAAAGGAAGTAAACTCTGTGACAGTGTTAAGACACCTGGAACTAGTGAGAGGGAGACTAAAAAGCACTGAGCTGGAAGCAGTGCACGGGACCAGAGTTCCTGACCAAAGGAAGGGTTCAGAATGAATGAGCCCAGAGCAGAGCTGAAAGCAGAATTCATCCTCCAAATAAAAATGAGCCAAAATCCACAAATGTCCCACAAAGCAGACATTCCTGAGACATGATATTGAGCCCTTCTGTAATCCTGGGTCAGACTGTCATTAACCCCAGACTGTAAATGTAGTTGTACGATGCTTATTTATGTGATGCCAATCCACAGCAATTTCAGTTATGCACTGCAGACCACACCACTGCTTCAGTGTTGGTTTTGGTAAAGCCAGATTTTAAACCTTGAAGATTTGTTAGTATCTTACGGTATGGTAGCTCCCACATAACTGCCATAAGCTGTTCAACACGAATGTGTCTATTTTCTTATTTCCAGGAGTTATTTTTCCCTTGTATTTTGCTATGCAGCAATAAGTAGCTAGTAGTTACAGAGGTTGGTAGTTAGCCATAATAGACACTTCATTTCTTTTTTGTGACTAGCTCTTGATGGTTTACATTCTATTTTGGGAGCTGCTTGCATTGAACCACTCCAAAGAGAATAAGGATTGTGTAGCACATATGACTAAATGACACACAACTGAGTAAAATCTGAAAGATGCCTACAGGAGTGTTTTAACTCTTATACATCTGCTGTTTTGATTTTGGCTATGTATGCTTTACAGTGAGCTCCCATAGGCAACAGAAAATACATTTTATCATTTGTATGATACCTCTGATGTGTATCTATAACATCTTTTCTTGGTTATGCATACAGGTCTCTGCAAATCAGCATCTGTTCTCCAGTATAGCTTTAAGTTTTGCAGTGGTCTTTCAGGAGCAATGCTGGTTTTGGCAACAGACTCCTTGCAGTCTATGGCACTGTCCAAGTAATTCCTGATGTTTTGTTGGTTTGGACACCTCCCAGTCACTGTTTACATCTGCAAAGTCTGTGTGGTCCCTGCTGTCCACTAGGAACTGGGATATACAGACAGGAAAACTCAAGTCCAGTAGAATTTCCCATGTTTTTCTTCTGTACATGCAGACAGTTGCTCTTTGCTCAGCCCTGGTTTGGTTCCTAAAGGTTCAAGACAATTTCCGTGGCACTTTTTCTTGCAGCTTTACTGTACCTGGTAAAACCATGTCCTATTTTTTGCAGTATCTCAAAAAAATTAGGTCCTATTTTGATTAATGAGAACGGGAATGCTGACACTTCCTCCCCCATAATACCACACTTAGGAAAACAGCCACGTATTGCATCTAAGTATCAGGCACAAACCGAAGCTGATGGCATCTTGAGAAGCACATCAGGCATGAGTGTCAGCACTCCCCCTTACTCTACTGTGTGTGCTTTGCCAGATGTAGCATTTAACAGCCGCATTCTTGATCCTAACAGCAGTCTCCCAATCTTGATAGCATAAGGAAAAGGTGGCGTGCAGCAATCTGATGAACTGCTTAATACAGCAGCATATTAGCACGTCCAGCATAAAATGTGCAGCATCCTTTTGCCAGCCCAGTTCCCTCATTCATTCCTGAGCACAGTTAAATCTGTCACTCAGGAGGCAGTAGCATTTTCCCAATAACATGCTACCAAGATTCCAAGGTTACCAACCTTCCTAACTTGCTTTTAAACTTTGTTTTATCCCCTCACTACCTCTTCTTTTCCATCCTTTTCATCCTGGACTGTTTTTTCCTGGACTGACTTTTCCTTTTTCCCCCACTTAATCTAAAGGAAGCAGATTAAATGCAATCCCTATTCTGCAGTGTCTATTTGGCATGGGTTTGGCATCACAGACCTTTTGCCCTTGTACTGAGTGAGAAACCTGGAAAACCATTCTAGGGCTGCAGACCAGAGCTACATAGCTTTGCTTCAGCACAAGGAAGATTTTCATCTCTGTAATACACAAATATGAAGAAAGGCACTTAGCATTGCTTAGTGCAAATGTTTATGAGCACAGAGGACACACAGACTGCCTGTGTCAGCAGGATTAGCATGCTGACAATGCCTGCTTGATCTTTGTTCTTTCATGGTCCACGTCTTACCCTGCTTTTTCCTTTCGGGTGCCTAGTAAACCCCTAGTAAGGTGCTGCATACCTTTCTCCAGGGAGAGTGCAGGGACAGAAAGGGAAAAGCAGTATCCTCCTATGCTGCCGCCCTGTGGGTGCAATGAAGTTTATCCCTGGATTTTGTCAGTCCAGACGTTCTCTGAATAGTCAGCAATGTGAGACTGTAAGCTTTCTTCTAATGAATTGTAGAGTAAAAACCACCAGTGCAATTCAGATTACATTTCCATGTAATTCCTAGCTTTGACTGAGTATGATGCTGGATGTGAGGGTGGTGAGGCACTCACACAGGTTGCCCAAAGAAGTGGTAAATGCTCCATCCCTGGCAGTGTTCAAGTCCAGGATGGACAGAGCCTTGGCTGACATGGTCTAGTGTGAGGTGTCCCTGACCATGGCAGGGCGTTGGAACTGGATGATCTTAAGGTCCTTTCCAACCCTAACCATTCTGTGATTCTATGATCCTATGATTGGGAGACAAATGAGTGCAAAGCCCTCAACTGCTTCTTGATGCGTTCAACAAAATGGATAATTTATAGAACATCTTATTCAATACGGAAATATAAACAGTGTGAGTGGGTTTAAAACTTACTCAAAGGGTACCTGAGCAGTGGCATGGTCTAGAGAGATAATCTGTATATTCTATAATTCAGTTTCCTTCTCCATGCATGGAAAACGAATTTTGACATGGAACAAGTGTGTATCAGAGACCAGACAATTCCCCAACTACACCACCTTCAGCAAATGGTTCACCAAGCAGAGCTTTGCTGCAAGAAGAGCTTACAACAGGAGCTTTTTGTGACAAGAAGCCCGGTGCTTGCTGGTTTATCTTTTACAAGCATTTCTTCTGCTCATTTCTTCCTACATCCACTTCTGGACAAGTGCACTTCGACAAGCAACAGTTTTGTTAACCATTCTCAAAATGAGTAAGGTGCTGCTTATGCTGCTGCCATCTTTCTTCCCTTCCCTGACTGCTGTTCACCTACAACTGTCAGACTGCCAGGAATTATGGAACACAGGAAATATTCCTGATGTTGTGAATTATCAGGAAACAGAGAGGAAACAAAGATTCTACTTATAGAACCATAAGCTGAGAAGATGAAGGATAACTTCTCAAGGAAATCAGGCATGACTTCACGGAGTAATGATGTATTGCATGTTCTAAAGCAATACAACACTAATGGCCTTCTGTGCTTTCTGTGACATACAGGAAAAAGTCACCTACCACCTGAAATCCCAGCAATGCAGTACTCTGGGAAGTTATCTAGGAACAAGGGCTTCCTGGGTGCTATCAGCCAAACTGAGCACTTAGAGAAAGATCCTCCAAGAAACAGAGGAAGTGCATGGCAGCACAAACATGAGGCTGATCCAGCTCTAGAGAGCAGCATGAATGACAGCATGAAGACGAGGGATGCTACAGATCACCGTGACAGCAATAGCACAACACCAGAGATGCCCAGAGGCTAAACCGGCTATTGAGGCTGCAAAAGAAGTTTGCTTCCTGCTGGGATTCCCATTGGCTGGTGCAGGTTTTCCCCCCCTGGCAGAGCAGGCTCTGCTGGTATATCTAGCGGCAGTGCTCCTGAAAGGGCAGAGGTAAGGACACGCGCTGGTGGTCAGTCAGGACTGGAGAATGGATCTGAAGATGCTCCTAGTCTTCATTGCATTTCTGCTTCACGCTACCTGGGGCTTCCCTATTCAGGTGAGAGCAGCTCCATGCAGCTGTGCTCCATCTTCTAAGTGACCTGTTCTTCCTTGGAGGGAAGCTGTGGAGACCCATTTTGATAAATTTCCTGCAAGAAAAATATAAGTAATAGAATGATATATAAAGAAAATGTAATAATTTAATTCCTCCCTTTGTCCTGATTTTGATGCTGTTGTTGCTGCATTTATGAGCTGTGGGAGAATAACGCCTTTTACCTATTGGTTTTGCAGGAGGACTATGAAAACAGCACAACAAGTAAGTAGGATTTTTACTGTGTTTTAAAGACAACTGTTAATTCTTGACTGTGTATCACACACTTTGTAAGTGAGTGACTTGGCTTTAGATGATGTGAAAGCACTGACTCTCAGGCCTTTTGAATAAGGCCATGTTTCCTAATCTGTTCTTGGGCTGATTACGGGTGTGTTTTCATATGGAAGTGCTTCACGCATACCTTAGGGTATGGCTTGTTCAGTTAATTCAGATGTGCTTTCACAGGCTTGAAAATAGCATTTTAATAAGATATTTGGATACTTTTCCATTAAGTTGAGTGTTACAAAAAGACTGCTACTCATTTGCCGCCTTGCCTACCTGGTGCAGCATTAGGAGAAAGGGATGTCAGGTATCAGAGAAATCTTTGTACTAGTATAGAAAACAACGAGTACGGGCTTAGCTGGAAGCTTTTGTCAATTCACAAAATAGAACGGGATAAATGCAGATCTCCATAGAAGGTCAATGGAAATAAATCTGTAGGTAGATTTTAACTACAGCAGGGAAGGGGCTGTGAGAGGCAGAGGCCTTGGGAAAATAGACCACTGACCAGTTCTTCTTTTGAGCTGTCGTTTATGGCATGGAAGCAAAGGGATGTTGTAAAATTACTCTTCAGCATATTTGGAGCTGTCTGAGGGACATGCTTGAGTTCAAAGTAGTCAGCTGCTGGGACTCAGAGTTGCAGCGTGACTGGGACAAATGCATACCATGAGTTTTAGTTTATCATTGCTACAGCTTTTTTTGTGCCTTTTTGAAGCATCTTTCAGTATTTACGGTGCAGGGAAAATGTAAATGCATCATTCTGAAGGCTGTACCACACCAGATGTTCATTTGATGAAGGATGTGGCAGATGCCTTCTGTGCTACCTCATTTGAGTTTTAAAAAGGGATTGCAGGCTTTATGTGCCTAGGAATCTGGAGCCTAATTTCTCTTGACTTTGACTAGTCTATTGATCTAGTGCATCTTGAGTGCATGGATTCTGAATCTGGTCAACCAACTCAAAAACATACTTCCCTACAGAAAGTTTTTAGATGTCATGGATCTTCCTGGTGGGAACCGAATGAACTTCTGTGTAATAAACCACCATCATCACAGTGGACTCCCACAACCATGTAACAGAAGTAACAATGTGGAAAGACAGACTGAAGCCTTTTTGGCTCAATAGGAGCAATTCTGTTGCAGGTTCTACATGGATTCTGAGTAGGAGGAAGTCCACTCAGCACTTCTGGTCAATAACAACTATGAAAAGGGAAAGATGCTGCAAGGTGTGACAGAGCTTGGCATATCTTCTGTTGAAAATATGTGTTCAGAAATATAAGGAACATGGATAGGCTTAGAAATAAGGCCTATTTGCCTAAGTGTTCTTTTGTCAGTGTTGACTAGGGGGAAAAACAATGAAACAGGCTTTCGATTTTGACAAAGAAAACTGCAATTATTGGCAAACTGGAAGAGATTGCCAGACAGGCTTGGGGCATATTCATCATACTTAAGAACAGGCCAAACAAACTGTGGACAGGAATAACAGATAAAACTGTTTCTGCCTTAGGGAAAGCAGAGAGAGAATGACCCCTGGAGGCCCTTGCAATTTCTAAACTTTTATGACATTCTAACAATAAGTTTCTGCTCAGAAATTTGTATATAAGATCAGATTTTCACTTCTATGTTTGTATCTAAAAACTGACTTCTGATATAAATCAAAAGATGTTACACTAGAAAGAAATTTCAGGACTCAGAATGATTCCAACGTGCTGTCAGGTACATACTGAAGCTGAGATTATTTGCCCCACTGCTAAATTATAGCCTTCATCCCATGTTATAACTTTACTCTTTGACACTGTGGAACCAGACAGGATTGTTGAGCTGGTTAGCCTGCACCTCTTGCAGTGCAATCTAAGGGCAGAGCATATTTTGGTCCCTGGTTTCCTTTGTTACTTTTCACACTGAAGCTGATAAAATGCTTTGCTGATTATTCAATGGAACATGACCGGGTTTCTGTCCCTTAGCAAGATCTACTAGGAATTTTCATAGCTCTTTGCCTAAACATCAATTTCTGTGTCCATGTATCAGTTAATGCACCCTCTTCCCCTCCATGCAAAGGGAATTGCCAAAGGCATTCCCATGGCTGAGAAGGCCTGAGCTATTGAACACTGTGAAGTTGCATTCAGAATCTAATTTGCTTCTTTTGTTTGTCTCTTTTCTTCCTTGCTTTTTGCAGCAACAGAACCTACTGAGGTAAGGACAGTTAAATGAGCTCTTTTGATTACTTTGGGGTTCAGCATTGTGGAAAGTGAGGTCAAGACTCATGTACTTCACTGCCCACATCCCAGGATGCTTTTGCCTTCTAGAGAAGGGTCATAGAGAAAACTCAAACTCCCTTTTTATTTATATAAGACAAGGGAAGTATGGCAATCTGCTTTGCTACAGACATGACCCCCACAGCCGAGTACCAGCCCCACAGTTCCCTAGAAGCAGTGTGTACCACAGCCTTTCACCACTGTATGGTGAGGTGATACTGGGAGGATCTGAAACTTGCTGCACACGCCAACTTGCATTTCCCAAGTCTCCTTGGGAACCTGGTCTAGTGGGAGATGTCCCTGCCCATTGCAGGGGGTTGGAATTAGATGATCTTCAAGGTCCCTTCCAAACCAAACCATTCTGTGATTTTATGAGTCTATGATTCCCTTTATGATATCCATGTTTGCCAAGATATCAATTAGTAATATCTACCATAACATGGTACTTCTTTACAAATGATGCAGTATATAAAAGCTCAATACTGCACTGATGGAAGATAGTTTCAGTGGTTGCCTACACGCTTTTGATCTTTGCATGTTCTCTTATTTAATATTTTTGTTATAATGTAAAGTAAGAAATAACACTAATGCATCATTGTTGCAGGTTACTACACAAGAAGATATGTATGAAGACTACACAAGAAGATATGGTATGTATTACTCTACCTAAATATAAGTATTTGATAGGACATACTGGTGCTACCCAGTTAACTGCAGAAAATAACACGTGCATAACGCAAATTAATCTTACGGAAGAAATTTATATGAATGCACTCATCATATTTCATGCAAAGCAGGGTCTTTTGGTTTTGGCCAATCTCTTGGCCTTGCTAAAAACCTCAGCTGTAACTTCTGCTAAAAATAGCTCTGCTTAGATAATGCCTTGACTTAAGTCACTTCCAAAGGTTACAGAAAGCACAGAGGCCGTATGCTTGTGCTTTTATTGATGTCAAGACTTACTGCATAATGCTCAGTGTTGGCTTATTCTACTCATCCCTGATGCTGGGCTTATCCGTGGATCAATCAACCCCATGGAATAGCAATGCAATTCTAATTTAATTGGTTTCAAGGGTTTTTCAAGAGATCAGCATGATCAGCAGCAAGCAGCAGGACTCCTTCCATCCTTTTTGCCCCTGGTGTTTTATGTTGGGGGGTTGAGTGTGAACTGTGCATGCAGAAAGAAAACTGTGCTGTTGGGGAGAGAGGGAAAGATTGAAAGAGGATGGGGTTTGGGGCTGGATTAATGCCAAAATAGCCACAGATGGAGGTTCACAAGACTGTGCCATTGGGCAAATATCTACACAACTGAATCCTATGCCAGTCCCTGAATAGGCTCTGTAAGTTTTACATGCATCACTATAATCAAGACCCAGTCTAAGAAAGCTCCTGGAAATTCACCACGTTAAAAATCAGGACTTGTATTTTCCATGGGAATGAGAAAGTGATCCGCTTGTATTTCTGTGCAGAATCTCCATCACCTACAGAGTCTGACACTGAGGAAGAAGTTATTTTTAACAGAATTCTGAAAATTAACAAAGGTAATACCACCAAATCCCTGCTTATAATGGGTGCCTCTACTGCTTTTTTGGGTGATGTGAGAGGTATAATGTCTCACCACAACCTGTGCAAGTATTTTTCCCATCTTGTACACCATCATGTAAGAGATGCCCAGAGTCAGACCACTGTGTGGTCTGCAGAAGCCCCATGGCATCTTGAATCTATAGTGTCAATATGAAGATGGTATCAGATATGGAGGCAACTGAACTATCCAGACAGCTTCTTCAGCTTTAGTTCTCCACATCTTTGTCATTCTTTGGGCATAAGAATAGAACTTGGATATTTGGATGCTTTATTATTTAACTGGGTTTTTTTTTCCTTGAATGCAAGCATCACTTGCATTCAGTCATCATATGGCTTTGTAGTACAGGCTTCTAGGTAAGGCTAGAAGTAGTACAGGCTTCCATGCTTCCTGCTCCAGACTTCCTGTCCCTTGATTCTTCCAAACATTCCCCTTTCTATCAGCTTGGCTTTCTCACATTTTCTCCTTCAGCAGTCATTTAAGAAGCTTTACTACTGTCTAGAAATGGACACCAAACCATCCTACAGTTTTCTCTAGACAACACTCACTTCTCTTTTTGGTTTGCTTGCCTTCTTGGGTTTCCTTATTGGCACCTCTTGCCTTTCCCCAGCATCCTTCCCAGGGAGATATTTGATGCCATTCATTCAGTGTCACATGATAGGTGGTGAAATAGTACCAAAGTACAGCATTCCTCTCACTATAGCAACTGCTTTTGGTCATTTCCTGTCTTGCCTTAACCCCATCCAAGAGAGTTGGAGCTTCTCTCCTCTCCTCTTAGACAAGGACACAGAAGCAGAAGTAGGGATGCATTTGAAGTCCATCTAGCCCAATAGTCCATTTCTCATGCTAGCCAGGAGCAGATGCTTAGGGAAAAATAGAAAAGGAGGATGAAACTTTTCCAAGTGTACTTAGCAAATGTCCAGCAATCTGTGGCTCAGGAATTTCTACCCATTCTCTCTCACCACAGACAGCTCTCAGTACCTGCAAGAAGGTGACATAGCTCCACGAAGGAGTCGCAGTGCCATCAACTGTCGCCACTGCAATTGGCCACAGTCCAGCGATGGGATTGTTCGTGTGCCCTACGTCTTGGATCCTACTTATGGTGGGTGGGAATTTCTATTATTATTTTTAATGGATTTTATTCAATAAGCTTCAGGTAGAAACCTACTTCCAGTGGCCACACAAATAGTTGATTAAATCAGTTCTAAGGGTTCACTTGTACTGTGCAAGCACAGATAAATTGGAAGTTATAAAAACCTCAACAGGAAAAAGAAAAAGAGATCAAATATCCTTGAGAAGTTTGCCTCCATAATGTTTTGGGACTGGTCTCTTGGAGACAAGAAAGATCATTCCTTCTAATGGTACTTGCCAAAATACCTGACTTTATAAGTTTCATGACTATTGCAGTATGGTCTCAATAGCTTATTTTTCATCGGCAAAAGAGCTTTCTGTAACTGTCTCCAAGTGTCTAATCAGAAGATCATAGAATAGACTAGACTAGAATAGAATCATAGAATAGTTAGGGTTGGAAAGGACCTTAAGATCCATCACAATTACTACTAAAATTTAAAACAAGTAGTTGAGAAAAAAAGGGACCCACCTGAATTCATTTCAAAATATCTGGATAAAGAAGATAATGCAGGGCTATTAATAGCTTAAATGAAATCAATTACTGAATGAATTAATTATTGGTCCTTGTGTGATCCCCCCCAATTAACCCTTTCTTCTCCAGAGGAGAGCCACATAAACGGGATTCATGATGCCATGGCAGAATTTGAAACACTGACTTGTATTAAATTTGTGAAGCGTAAGACAGAGCGTGACTACCTCAACATTAAATCTGCTGATGGGTGAGTTGAATTAACAAATTATGCCTGCATTGTTTTTCAGTTCTTCACTACACTTATCCTGTGTGACCTTAGAGAGGAAAGAGGAATGGATCTGCTCGCATACCTTGCTAGTGCAAGGACTCAGCAGTCATATCAGGAGCTCAAGGAAGACACTGAAGTGATGCAGATCATGGGAAAGCACCATTAAGGTGGAAAGAATAACAAGCTCATGTTTTCTGTGTGGTATAATGCACTCTTGATCACCACATATAACAGGTTACTGGAGGTCTTATTTGGACAGGCAAAATCAATTTCAACTTCCGAAATAAACAGTTCTCTGAATCACACAGTTGGCTGTCAAGGTCAGAATTAAAGCTTATGAGAGAATTGTTTAACATCCATTAGCTTTAAAGTGCTACTCAGCTTCAGTTCTGATACAGTGTTCAGTATTTTGGAAAAGGAACTGCTATTTCTAGGGTCTTAAAGTCACTGTGCACAGAAAGTCAGAATGTAGAAGCCTCCATGTTAATGAAAGTCTTCCAGGATGCTTTAGTAATGATCACATTGTTGTTTCCTACATCATGGTCAGGTTTGCCCTTCTGTAGACTGACTGTCATAGTGGACAGAAAGGAATCCTTCCATGCCCACAAGACATGTGTGAAGCAAGGTTCTCTGTTCTGTCCCTTTTCCTGCCTGACAATGAAGTCTTCTGTTGGTGTTCCATGCTTCTCTCAGCTGCTGGTCCAACTATGGGAGAGTAGGAGGTGGACAGACTGTCTCTGTGATGAAAGGAGGCTGCATGTGGAAAGGAATAATTCAACATGAACTGGACCATGCTCTGGGCTTTTTGCATGAACATTCTCGAAGTGACAGGGATAAACATGTAAAGATCATGTGGGAGTACATCAGTCCAGGCAAGTACTTTTGAACTCTTCAATGTAGAAAGTGGTGTCATACATCCTACCGTTTCCAGCTCTTCCTTCCTCCTTGAAGGGAGTAGATAGGGAGCATAGACTAAGTACATTATTATATATTCCAGCTGACAGACCAGACTTCAAGAAGTTTGAAAACTCGAATAACCTGGATCTTCCATATGATTATTCCTCAGTAATGCACTATGGCCCGTAAGTAGCAGCATGGCATTGCTTTTGTTGGAACTCAAATCTTACATTAGAATTAGTTTCTACAATAACTCTTTCCTAACTACCAGTTTCCTTATTTCTCCTTCTGAGACAAACACTGTGAATCAGTTCAGACAAGCCCCTCCTTCAGATTATCTTATTCACTACCCTTTAGCTTTCCATTAATCAGCCATTCACAGCTGAGCTTGGGAACAAAGGAGGACATCATGAGATTGACTCTGCTTACTGCTGGATATGTTAATCAAACCTATTTGAACGGCACTGCTAGTCACAACAACATGAGCACCATTCTTGTTCTGCCTCCAAAACATTCCATTAAATCCTGAAAGAAGTAATTGTACTCAAAGAACATTGTTTTTATGTTTTTTGTTTTTTTTTGTTTGCAGATATACATTCACTAATACCACTGGGAAAGCAACTATTGTACCAATTCCTGATGAATCAGTCCATATTGGACAGAGGCAGGGACTAAGCAACTTGGACGTGGCCAAAATCAACAAACTTTACAATTGTAGTAAGTGTCTCGGAGCCATCCTTTCATTGTTTACTCAGACCTTTCTCAGACATGTTTGAGCACACAGCAGGGGCAGCAGTTTCTCATTAAAGAATGTGAAGCTATTCACCTAAATTCATGGTACAAATCAAGGTTATGCTGGGAGAGAATGCAAAGGTGAAGCTAGAGGCACATTGTGATTAGTGGGAAAATGCTTTCTGCTTCTAAATTAAATCAGAAACATTCACTATATTGGCATAAGTGGCCTAATTTCATACCACATTGTAGCTTCACTGGAGTAATTTGCTTTCTTACAGCTCAAGAGACAACTATAAATCCCACAAAGAACCAGACATCTCTGTTCCTCATTGCAGTTTGCATTTAGGACCTGAATCAAACCAGAACAGTTATAGGCTTCTCTGAACTGGAACAGTTTCATGAACCCTTGTCCAGTTTTCAAATGTTTAAGCTGTCATTCTATATTTGTATGTATTTTTAACTCTTTATTTTTAATCTCTATTAAAAGATATTCTCCCATACAGAGAAATATATTTAGTCAAAGGGAAAAAACACGATTAGTAAAGTATTACCCCTTGCACAGAGGAAAGCTCAAGACCTCCTCCTAAGCTTAGGGTTTAAGCATTGCAAAGACATCATATTTGCACTTGACTCTTCAAATGTTGCTTGGCTTTCCCATCTCAGTGGGAAATAACATCACCAATTGCAGTGAATTGAAACCTCTCACATTTTTTATAGAGGTGCAGAGAGATCCCATGCTAAATTATGGAGTAATCAATAAAAGATGATGCTTTTTCTAAGCACTACTTTATTTTCCATTTTGATGCAGATAGTTATGCATTATGTGAAAATTAGGACAATATGATTCTTCATTTTAATCTGGACATACCAGTACTCTGAAATGAATACTGGCAGATCAGAAAATTGAGACCAATCCATTCTGAAGAGATTTTAATTGCAAATGAGTGGAAGCTTCTGCAAGCCTGGTGCTGAAGCAAATATTGTTTCTTTCTCAGGTCGCTGCAGCACTATTCTCGATGCAGCATCTGGGTCACTGAGATCTGCCAACCACCCAAGAAATTACTCAGATAACACCAACTGTGTCTGGCTCATCCGAACCCGATCCAGAAAGGTAATCACAGGTTAACAGTGATCTTGGAATATGCATGAACTTACTTCTCTATGTTAAGCATTTTGCACTTTGTCTGCATGCCAGTTGCCAGATTAAGATCTTTTCCATGAGAGAGTTTTCAGCCTAGTCTCTACTTCTTGTCCTTAAGCCAGGTATGGGCAAAGACAACTGCAGAGTTGTGATTTTGAAAAACTTCCATATGCTGGGCCTCAGGTTTGAAAAATCAAGAGAAAGCAGTCTGAGCATGGGAGCATTCAGTCACAGGCCTGTTAGATCTGAACCCTGCAACTTCAGGGAATGAGTGTTAAGGCTGGGTAAGCAATTCCCATTTGGGCTTGGCTACAGCTTAGATTCTATCTGTTTTATAGGATATTCCATGAAAGAAGTTACAAACCTGTATAGTAAAGGCTGGTTTTCCCTTCCAGATTTCATTGCACTTTCAAGCCTTTGAGCTGCAGACAACCAGAGGATGTCAGGGTGATTATGTTAAAGTTTATGATGGATCCAGCAAATCTTCTGCACTTCTAATGGACAAGACCTGTGGATCAAAGTTACCCAATGATGTAACTGCTTCTGGTAATCTCATGCTCGTAGAGTTCGTCACAGATGGTGCTGGTACAGCTTCTGGTTTTGAAGCCATCTTTACTTCTGGTAGGTCTGAGAACAAGGAGAGTGAAAAAAAAAAAAAACATCTGTGTCAATGAACCTTCCTCTTCACAGAGGAAAAGCATTGTTTGAGGAACTGCTCTTTACAAAAGCCATTACTTTCTACCTTGCCTTTGATATAATGGATCAGTCTTACATTGGTACCATTTAATTCATTCAGGCAGACGGGGTACATGCTCAGGGCCAGTGGTGTTAGCCAGCTGATGTACTGTTCACTTCGCTTCTCAGATATATTGCCATTCCAAAGCATGTGCCATTAAAGATAACATCAATTTAATGTTAGTGCTAGTGTTACTAGCACAGTAGAAAGAGAATGAATCATAATGCATTATGTAAATATATTGTTCCTTTGAAAAAAAGATGCAGTTTTTAATCTCACAGTTCAGAGGGCAAGACAGATCTATGAAGAACCAGGTCAGCCAGCCCCATGGCAAGAAAAAGGGGCAGTGTTTCCATGGTCAGGATCCCCCGAATGTATCTACCTGAAACACATTTTCTTCAGTTCCATTTAATTAAGAACTAAGGCCATGACTATACAATTAAGTTACCACAGGCTTCAAATTAGCATGTGTCAGCTGGAATAAAGAAATACCTGTGTGCATGTCTATAGCCTACAGCAACTGCACAGTAGAGCAGCTTGCATTAGTATGGAAGAAAGCTCAGCTCCATTATATGACCTTGTATTTTGCCATGGGATAAGAACGAGCACACAGAGTTTGCATAAATCCACTGAAATGCTTAAAGAAACTTACCCATATACCCAAATCAAACAGCAATTTTGCATTATCTCTATGTAGTATCTGTTCCTGTCCATTGTAGTTATGGAAGGATATAAGAATAAGAAAACTCCCCATGCCACTTTGATGTGTCAACACCTATAAACCAATCCTAGTTGTCAAATACAATGTAATTTAACATTTACATATTTCAGAGATACTATGGTTTGTTCAGAGAGCTCTGAAAGCTAAATATTCTTTCATTTCACTTACAGTGAGGATCCAAGGAAAACGTAGCATCCGCAACTAACTTAAGGAAGAACTTATTCTGTGAATATTGAAATTATGTATTTCCTACTTTGCTCTTATCCTGGCTTGGATCAGTATGAAATTTAATTCTATTAAGAATCGAAGTTTTCATCTTCCTGAGAAAGTTTATTCCCCAAGCCATATAGATGTATGAATTCTATACATCCGGCGTGCTCCTCCTTTTGTCTGCACTGTTAAGTTATTACCTCTTTCTATTTAACAATTAAATAAAAAGCTTCATAATAAAAAAGGTTTCCATTTCTATTTTTCAGCAGTCTCTTCCAGCCATACACACCATCAGTGTGGTCTTACTTCTTAGCCCCCTCATTCAGCCACAGGAGTGACAACGTCACCATAGGTTTAGTTAGTGGGCTGAAGAGACAAGCTCCAAGCTTTACAAATTCGTTTTATGATCTTCACAGTCTTGAGCATGAAAAGGTCTTAGATAAAGAGCCTTTTCCCAGCCTAACACTCAAGCTTCCAATAATGACATTTAACAACCGTGTTATACCCTTAAATCACAGGAAAGATGGGCAAGACAAAAACCATTGCCAGTAAAGAACAGGTACTTCCCATTGCAGTTTTCCTTGTACAGTTTGGGTAGGCAGGGGACAGTTAAGGGTGCCTGTTTATCCATAAGCACTTTCAGCCAGCAGATACATTAAGCCTATCACAGGACAAGAGGTACTAGATAATACTGCCAGAGTTCATGCACATCTTCAGTTCTTCAGGCAAGAAGCTAAAGAAGTTCTGTCAGGCAAAAAAAGATGAACTCTCCTCTTCTGATCTCATAAGGAGAACAGAGATCTGCAAGAATTGGGGCTGTTCAACCTGGAGAAGAGAAGGCTGCTTGGAGACCTCAGAGCAGCCTTCCAGTATCTGAAGGGGGCCTACAAGGGTGCTGGGGAGGGACTCTTCATTAGGGACTGTAGTGACAGGACAAGGGGTAACGGGTTCAAACTGAAACAGGGGAAGTTTAGATTGGATAAGGAAGAAATTCTTTACTGTGAGGGTGGTGAGGCACTGGAATGGGTTGCCCAGGGAGGCTGTGAATGCTCCATCCCTGGCGGTGTTCAAGGCCAGGTTGGATGGGGTCTTGGGTGCCATGGTTTAGTGTGAGGTGTCCGTGCCCATGGCAGGGGGGTTGGAAGTGGATGATCTTAAGGTCCTTTCCAACCCTAACTATTCTATGATTCTGTGATTCTAAGAATGGCTGAGCTCCTGGAAAGTTCATCTCACAGCCTTTACCTGCAATCACACTTTTAAAATGACATCCGTTGGACCAAGACAAGCCTGTAAGAGAGCTGAGAACAAAATAGGCTGCTATTTTCCTCTCGTAACATAGATAGTTAAACACAACTAACATTTTATTTAATAGGGTATTTAACACTTGTATTTTTAGGTCTGAAAAAACCGAATAGTTTTCCTGTTCTTGCTCTGAAACTCTAGGAACCTTGCAATTCCTCTCATGGAGATACATTTCTAGAAAAGAGCAGTGGGAAATGAATTTGAATCTCAGAGTAAAAATTATACAACAAAAGACAAATTATTAATTTATTTTCCTTTGTTAAAGGAGACACCACAAAGACTTAATTTGCAAGAATTCACTCAAAGTCCTGTCTGTATTCATACTGTTTGATGAAGAATCAGTCACTTCTTGGTGGTAGAGAAACTTTAATACCACTGAAGAACACTTCTCTCTCCACAGTGGCTATGCAAATACCTCTGAACACAGTGATTTTGAGTCTGCTTTAGAAGAGGCATTTCTTCAGTTCTGCTTTAGAAGAGGCATTTCTTCAGTTCTTCAGACACTGCGAGACGGGTTCAATGTCTGATACACTTCTCTAGTTACTCTCAGCAGTCAAGTGTTGCTTATCAGCACATCTTAAAAGGATTAGTCCTTCTGAAATGTTGTTAAAAATGCGGTTCTAGATAAAAATATTTGACAGTTGTGTTTCCTGAGCCCTACAAAGCAAAGTGGAGGAAATAATAGTTCGAAGCCAGAACCCACTGGTGGATCAGTGAGGACCTAGCCTTTTTCATTTAGAGAGGAATTTCAACTAGAATTAAGGTGTTCCACAGGGTGACAAAAAGGCTGTTTCAGGTGATGTAGATTCTTATGCTTGAAGGAGGGTTGGTGATTTCAGTAGATGAGCTTTGTGGAAAAGAGCTCTGAAATACTGTTGGCAAAGACTGAGAATTTAATAAAGCTGTGATCATCTGTGTGTTGCTAAAAGAATAAAGAGGTTTCCTTTTTAAGGGTAATTAAAGTTATGTCTGTTAGGCAAAACTAAACCCAGTGGATGATAAGACCCTGCAGTTTCCCCTTCTAATCTCAATAGAATAAGATCCATTTCCCTGCCAAGAGGCAGCCAGCAGAGTCTGTGTCTGCACGGGGCTGGGCTGGTCCCTGTTGCATAGGGCAGAGGAGAAGCTGGTCAAAAGACTGAGCCAAGGTTCAGCCTGAGCGTGTGACCCAGGCAACTCTCCACAGATACCATAATGTTGTGAGCAGCCCAGGACAGTCACTGATTCCACCTAGCCTGCTTTCCTAACCATCGGGCACAACAGTACCAGGCAGGTTGTTTGTGTCTAGAAATGCTTTCTAGCTTAAGGAGTTTAGCATCCTCTTGCTCTGATCAGAAGCATCCCCCACGCTAATTTCAACCTGAGTGTAGAAGCCATCCTGTTCAGAAGGATCATGTCTCCACCTATTGCTCTATAGCACAAGTATAACCTTTCTGTTGTGTAGGTGGGGATTTCTCTCAAGCTCTAGGGACATGCATTAGGCTACAGACAGGGCAGCAGAACTACCAGTGAGTGTCTTGGCCTAGGAATGGCTTCATTAAATACTACTGAGTGGTCAAGTTGTGGTTCCAAGCACTCATTGTCAGACACACACACACAACCATGTCTGCATTCTCCTCCTCGTCCTTGACTATCTCCAGAAGAAACATCAGATAATGCAGCAAAATCATCTCCAGAAACTCCATCTTGGTGGAAAAAAAGTTTGCAGGGCAACGGAGTACTTCAATAGGGTTGTAAATCACATCTGGGATTGTTCCAAACCCATATCCAGGTGCTTGCACAGTCTCCTCTCGGACAGTAGTGGGCATCTCTCAAGCAGTCCTAGTCTGGAAGCTATTACAGCAGGACAGGGCACCAGGCATGTTATGAGACTACCCTGCAGGTTTCTGGGGTGCTGTCCTAGAGGGGTGAAGCTGGGACTTCTGCTTCTGGTCCTGGAGCAAGTCCACTTCATATATACAAAGCCTCTCCACTTTGGCATATGGAAAGCTTCACATACGCACAGCGTCCCACAGATGTGGCAGAACATCACTCAGGACACTAGCACTTCCCCCAAACTGCATCCATAGCAATCCAGCCAGGTCAGTCCTTGTGGAGAAATCCTTAACAGAAATACGAAGATTGGCAGGAATGCTGTAGGGATGGAAATGTGCACGTGTGAGAAAGCACTGGAAGAAGCAGCCAAACAAGGGTTACAAGAACAGCCAGTATTGATAACAAGGGACATCATTCCCACGACACTGCTCCCATGACACTGCACCCAGGATGATCATGGAGGAATGCATTGTTTATGGCATGACCACGGGGTCTATATTCCATTCAGGCAACAGCACAAACGACTTGTCAGTGGAAAGTCCTGCACTCACATGCCAGCAAGTCTGTAGCTACGTTTTTTGTGTCATTCCTTTTTTTCCTGTTACTCTAGCAGGAAAACAGAACTACCCTGCCTGCAATGACAAACAGGCTGTTTGAACACAAGAGGCTTTTCTATGAGGAGGCACGAATAATTCCCATGCTTATTTCAGTGGTGGTTCCCCCTCATGGTCTGAACTCTTCTTCACTAGGCAGTATGCAGACATGGGACAACTATGCTACCACCTTGAGCCCTAGGTTCCCCACTGGGGTGTCTGTATTCAGTCATGAGGCACATGCATGCTGCACATGAGGCTGTGCCCCATCCTGCTTTGCTGCCCATGCTGGCAGGTTCCCTTCAAGTGAGCTCAGCTCAGGCCTTGAGAACATGCAGGACTTCCCAAAGCAGAGGCATCCATCTCGACCAGATCCCCCCTGCCCTCTCCCTAGCAAGAGGTGGGCCAAGCCCTCTCTGCAACAGCATCAGGGGAATGTAAGCAGCACTATTTGCAATTTTGCTTTCCATTCAGTTGCTTAAGTTAATGTCTTCACTAAATGATAAAGCTTTTTCCTTCAGGCAACTAGTTTCTGTGGAAAGTGTTACCTTATTGAAAGCCAATATTTCTTAACCAGCTGCCACTTGGGTTAAGACATTGCTTGAAGGGAGAGATTGAAATACTGATTTGTGGAAAGGCAATGCAGTGCTCTGTGCCTTAGCATCAATATGCAGATTATTTCTATAAAAAAGAAGTGCTGTATTGTATATCAAAAGCTAACCTGTCAATAAACTGAACTAGGGGAAAAAAACCCCACTATTCTTAATCTATCTAACTGACCAAGGGATTATGTGTATGCTGCTCTGGTATGGAGCACTAAATAGAGAGAGAACTGGAACAATCTGGATTTTATAACAAAAATTAAAATCAGTTCAACAGATAAAGGTTATATGTTCATGTAAGACTGTACTCCACTTTCCCTGTAATCTTTCCCTTGAAGTTTCCTCAGTGGTGCATACTGATGCATGCGCTGGTACATCTGCAAGAATTTTAGCTTGGTGCTCAAGGGCAAGTTCCTCTACTGACTCACAGGCTTCCTGTGTTGAGACGGAATATTGCTTTACAAATATCTTTCACATCATTATTTTATATGAAAGATATTTGTCTTTCTTTATAGAAAGGTGGTAACTTTTAGTCAGCCTTTTCCACTGCTTCGAATGCTTCAAAGAAAAACAAAGTGCAAACAAGTACAGTCTTCCCCTTTCCTCTCCAATTCCAGCACATACAGTCACTCATAGAAACTGTTCTGTATCACATTTTAGTTTCAGAGGAATTGGTATCATCCTCTACCAGGAAAATCCAGGAAAACAGTTACAGCTCAAAGCACATTCAGAAGTTCATGGAACAACAATATCACTCTATATCTGTAATGAGTACCTGTACTTTTAAATGAAGTGATGGGCATAAGAGTGAGAAACCTGACAACGAAAATGAAAACGTTTTTGTTTGGCATTAATTAGCAGAACAAATGTAGCCTGAATTTGCCTGGTTTACATCTCTTTCAGGAAAATGGTAAAGACAGTATCAGAAGGAACACTCTTTCTCTTTTCTTTTAATTATTGATTATACTTAAAGAAATCCTAAACATCCTATTCTCTTATTCTTAGTTCATTTCAGCTTTGGTAATGTGAGATAAAACCATTTAATGTGACATAATATATTGCTTATTAGATATCTGTTGCAATTTTTGACTATTGTTCCTGAATTCTTATATAAAGGAAGCTTTGCTTGTATGCTTAGGATCTGGAAGCACTGACAACTATAACTATGTGACCAGCAAGTGCTCTAATCCACAAGAAGTCCATGAATTACAGATGGAAAGTATTATATTAAACTTCATATTTATTTATAAATCCCTGGGGCAAGCATCTGGAAAATCATATATTTTAAAGTTACTGACATCATTCCATGATATTTGTCATATATTACATTTATTATTTAGTCAAAGTACTGTAATTATAGAGCATCTTGACTAAACTGTGGCTCAATCCCCAAAAGGCATTTGTAGTGAAAAAAACAATGACAACAATAAGACTAATTTTCCTTCAAATGGGTTCTGGAAAAGCTGTAAATATGAAACAACCATTCTGCATAGAAACAATTGTTTTGGAGAAGTGTTTATTCCTTTTTAATAACTTGAAAACGTGCCTTCCTGGGCATTAGCAAGATATTAGTGGATAAAACATAAAATCCTTTCTTCTGCTTGTAGGGGGGGGATGTGATGATGATGATAATAGGAGGAATATGGACTAATGCATATATTCAAGATGTCACTTTAAACAATAAAATTGTATAAAGCATTACTTATAGTGAGTAACACTATATATAAATACCTTATATATAAATAGATAGCTATTTACCTAAAAAGATATTAGTAAAAATTAACCAACTATAGACATGCCAATCAATAAGTAAACAAGACTTCCACTTATGTAAAAAGCCAAATCCCATTTAGAGGGGTTTTGGGATAGATCTAAGAATAATCATCATCTTCTTCACCTTTTAACATGTATACACCAGCCTGATGATCTACTGGATGCCACTTGTCCCTCCACGGGCTTCTGTTCTTTGCAAACAATACTTTTCTCTGTAGCAGTTTGCTTTTCCTACCTGACCCTCCCGTGTCTGAGTAGCTGACAGCTTCGTTTTCCCACTGTGTGTTGCAGTAGCAAGGCAAACCCTATCTCGAGATAAATATCATTTCACCTCTGACACTTGTTTCTGGTTCATAATTGCTGTAATGCTAGCCATGGGACACCCAATTTTAACCCAGTATCATCAAAAATCATGTAATGTTATGAAAATATTAATGATGTATTATTGAGGCAGATTTAAATCCTTTTCTAAGTGGTATCTTGGTCTCTTACGGCTCTCCACAGCACCTATGGGACTGTCTCTCACAGCTCCTGCCCTGACACTGCGGGTGCTGCTGGTGTTACTGACCATACCTCCACTCGCTGCCTTCACGCTGCTCTTCCCCTCAGTCGTAACCCAAAATCTTCCCATTTCTAACCCAAAATCTTCCAGTCCATTTCATGCTCTCCTTTTACCTCATTTTAATTCACATCTCCCACACCCATCGCTCCTGACTTGATTCCCACAGATGTTTCCCAGCAAGATCCAAAGGACCAAAAAACCTCCCTAAAAGCCCTCCTCCCAGATGCGTTTGAGGTGCCGCTGTCCTGCAGCCGTTTCCTCACACACCGCCATGCTGCTCTCCAACCATCCCCTCACATGCAGTGCCACCATTGCCACCTACCTCCGGCAGTCCCACTCATACTCCCAAACCCTGGGCTGAGCAATGCAAGGAGGCAGCCGGGACAACCAGAGGTTGCTCGGCCCCTGTGGTCAACCCATTGCCATCTGCTGCCATTAACCACAAAGATGGCATCAGCTGCTAAATCCTCTTCCTCACCCAGCACCATTTTGGCGCCATTTTGGCACCATTTTGGCTCCATCTTGGCAACGTGTTGGTGCCATCTTGGTGAGCAGCAGTAGTGAGGAGCAGGAGGACAGGTGAAAGGGAGCCTCTGCAAGTTTGAGAGCTGAAGTTTTGAGGTAAAATGACGGGTTTTTTAAAAGAAGCATTTATTTCAGTGAGTGTTACAGTCTAAGAGCCAGATTTGTGAGTAGTTGCTTAGTCTCTCTCAGCTGGATTGCCTAATGTATACTGCAGCTCTTCAAGTGCAGTCCTCACATCTCACAGTGGTACCGTGTTCTTGAGTTATTACACCTAGCTCTTAGCAAACCTTTATTTCTACCTATAGAATCATAGAATAGTTTGGGTTGGAAAGGACCTTAAGATCATCCAGTTCCAACCCCCCTGCCATGGGCAGGGACACCCCACACTAAACCATGTCACCCAAGGCTCTGTCCAACCTGGCCTTGAACACCGTCAAGGATGGAGAATTCACAACTTCCCTGGGCAACCCATTCCAGTGCCTCACCACCCTCACAGTAAAGAATTTCTTCCTTATATCCAATCTAAACTTCCCCTGTTTCAGTTTGAACCCGTTACCCCTTGTCCTGTCACTGCAGTCCCTGATGAAGAGTCCCTCCCCAGCATCCTTGTAGGCCCCCTTCAGATACTGGAAGGCTGCTCTGAGGTCTCCACGTAGCCTTCTCTTCTCCAGGCTGAACAGCCCCAGCTTTCTCAGTCTATCTTCAGACAGGAGGTGATTCAGCCTTTGAAACATGTATATGCATCACTGCGACGGTTGTTACCACAGCCCTGGTCTTTTCCTCTCCCCATGTATTTCAGTCACACACAGGTCAGAGTTTTCATACTTGAAGAGGCAGAAAAAGTAATATCGAGTAAGAGTTTTTAAAGCTGCTTTTGAATTCCTAGCTGACAAATATCTATCCTGATTAGTGCCACAGAAACAGTGCTCCTCCTGCCTGTCAGGAAATGTCCAACTCCAGTACTGGAAAACCCTCTTGTGGTTTTCCAACTGTCATGTCCAAAATCATACAAACAAGGACATGAAACTGTTGGAACAAGTCCAGAGGAGGCCACGAGGATGATCAGGGGTCTGGAGCACCTCCCCTATGAAGACAGGCTGAGAAAGTTGGGGCTGTTCAGCCTGGAGAAGAGAAGGCTGCGTGGAGACCTCAGAGCAGCCTTCCAGTATCTGAAGGGGGCCTACAAGAATGCTGGGGAGGGACTCTTCATTAGGGACTGTAGTGACAGGAAAAGGGGTAACGGGTTCAAACTGAAACAGGGGAAGTTTAGATTGGATCTAAGGAAGAAATTCTTTACTGAGAGGGTGGTGAGGCACTGGAATGGGTTGCCCAGGGAGGCTGTGAATGCTCCATCCCTGGCGGTGTTCAAGGCCAGGTTGGATGAGGCCTTGGGTGCCATGGTTTAGTGTGAGGTGTCCCTGCCCATGGCAGGGGGGTTGGAAGTGAATGATCTTAAGGTTCTTTCCAACCCTAACTATTCTATGATTCTATATGCCAGTAAGTTTTAACTCCATTCTGTCACATTTAACATTTAAATGTGTTTACTTGAGGCTATAGTATCTGAGATGGTGCTCAAGGCTCATTTTTGTTCTAGCTTTTTATTAAATGAGACTTGTCAGTCCACAGGTCAGGATAGTGTCCATGGGTTAAGCAGAAGCACAGTTGTGACAGGACTGTAGGCTAATATCCACCATTCAACTTAACCAGATACTAATGGTGTTGATCTGAGCTTAAATGAGGCATTTGAGCCCTTAAGCAGAAGGCTTGTGGAGAAGCTTCAGGTAAAACTGATCAGGGCAATTAAAGCCTATTAGTGCACTCAACCACCTGAGAGCAGGAGATAAATGGTGTTGGGAAGACTGCTGTTCCTTAGTATTAATGTGGTTTAGGACAGGCTTGGGGTGGTTTTGCAGCAGGGTTTTGGTGTAATCAGTGGGTAAGTACCACAGAGTTTCATGAATTGGTAAACCATCTGCAAAATAACAGCTATTGAAACTTAAGAGAATGCTTAGATAGATGATTAACTATAATGCTTTGTCCTGCTAGCATTTTCTACACCTACTAATTTTATTTATTTTGCCTTTTATATGTCAAGCTACTTGATGGAAGAAGCTTTTGCTTTTCTTTCCAGTCGTTTGCTTTGATGTACCTGCATGATGGCTGCTTCTAATATTCAGTTGTCTTCAAGAGCATCTTTTCTGTTACTTTTAACTTACAGTCATTTCCTTTCACATCATTGTTTTATGGGATTGTAATGATTGAATCTCATTATGTTTGTCTGTGCATAATACATTTATATTGAAAGAAATGTAATTTGAGAGAACATGCACACAGGGATGTTAATTTTTATTATTATTTTCTCTTGACTTTCAATCTTCCATTTATGATACACTTAATTGTTCTTTTGTATGGCATGGCAGTCTTGGAGAAACTTTTCTCTATTGAGTTTAGACAAAAGGAGTTACAAATCTTACACATTTTTAGGAAGATTCACCATCATCTTATTATAGAAATTCAGAAGTAATTTTCAAGCAGAAAACAGTGCAAATATGGCTTAAAGCCCTGCAGCTTCCAAATCTCAATGGTTTTTCATTGTCTTATACTTTGCTTTGCTGGTTTGTATGGATCCACTTGACAAACTTACATCTGGATGTTGCTAATTAGATTTCCTAACACATTTGGATTTATCTCAGTTGTAAATTACTACTTAATGTGGGATGAGAATGTAGGCCTGTGAAGTAGAAGTTTTAAGACATAGAAACCCACATTCAGCACTGAATTTTGACTGCAAATTCAGGGCTCTGTTATGCAGGAGGAATAAAAGAAGCTGTTTACATGAACATGCAAAGCTGTATGAGACACCACGGCTTGAATTATGCAAGATGTTGCAGGTTAGGCTTGAGATATATTACTAGAATCTGAAATGAGACTCATTCATAGGAAGTGCAATGTAGAATGCCCCAAAGTGAGAAAGCTCCTGGAGTTAAAATAACTGTTGATAGGAATGCAGATGTGCAAGAGAGATTAAAATATTCCTTTCTGAATGAAACGTAGTTTTAGTTTTCACCAGCAGTAAAATCATCAATATATTTTAAAAACAAAATAAGTAACCCACTAAATTTGATCTGATTTTAATCATGCCTCTTTTCACAGTAGCTAGCAAGGTATTTTGACAGATGTAACCCTAAGTGTGCTTGATACAATAAGATTCAGGCTCCTTTTTGACTTGATTCTAGAAGAAAACATTATTGTTATTTTTAGCCAAAATATGTGCAATTTTTAACACAAATCTGGAATTGTTTTTTTGTACACGGATCTCAGCTGATGGGCAACAACACTTCAGTTCCAAGAGTTCCAAAGACTGTAATTGTCAGTACTATTTCTTTCAAGAATCTGTGTTGGCTAAGTGTGTGATACACTAGATAACCTTAGGAAATAGATACCCAGCATTGTTTGGTTTGAAGGGAGATGTTTATAAAATATCATGTAAATGGAAGAGGAGTAACATTCTATTTAAACTCACCAGTATTACCCCAAATTTTTTTGTTATAGTCTCCATAAATCAAAACATAACTACCAATAAAATCAAAATACCTTTGCAAAACTAAACATTTTCTTAGCTTGCTTAGGTATGAAGTATCTATCAGATTTTGTTTCCACCAATTTCTCTTAGGGTGGCCTACACCTAGATTTCACACAATAGAATCATAGAATAGTCAGGGTTGGAAAGGACATTACAATCATCCAGTTCCAGCCCCCTGCCATGGGTAGGGATGCCTCATCCTAGACCATGTCACCCAAGGCTCTGGCCAACCTGGCCTTGAACACAGTAATGAATCTTACCCCAACTATCCTGTAAGAAAATCTATTTCAAGAATGATAATAACATTCAGGTGGTTTTCAAAACTGAAGAAACCAGTCCCTTCCTTGCAGGGCATACAGCTCTTTTCTCCCTAAAATAGTATTTAGGACAGGGCTATCCCAATGTGGTAATAAAGGGTCAAAATCAACTGTGTCAAATGAGATAGACTTATAAGTTACAGCAATTTTAATATCCGTACGTGTTTCCATTGAAATCAATTCTATAATGAAATGTTGATACTTCTTGTTACTGTGGCTAATCCAGTCTGTAATCACAAAATAAGAGGCCATTTCGGATGGATAATTTACTCAGAACATTATTCTCCTTCTGTTCACAAAATGCTTGGAAAATTATCACGTAATTTTATTGCCTGAGTTTGTAAATTTATTTGGAAAATATTTTCCCTGTGTGAATATTTTATGAACGATTTGTTGGGAATATTCATGATTCAAATTACAGCATTAATTCAGTGCTTAAGTAGTATGATACCCAAGTAGTACAGTTTCTGCATTGTAATTGTGATTTGTTATGCTTAACCAGCCATTTGCCATTTAGAATATAAAGTGCGAATAATCACGTTCAAACATATAGTTTGGGACTATTTAAGCTTTCATATTTAGATTTATTTTTGTAAGTTCAAGTAAGGTTTGTTTTTTTTTTTGAAAGTCCAATGAATATTAATGGATTTTTTTCCTCCAGTGCTTACTCAGCTCTAATAATTGCATTTTGCTGACCTAGAGCTTCCCTGCAGTTTCAGTTGAGTGCAGCCTTCTCCCTTCACTTCATCTAGACTGTTTTCAGAAGTTCCTATAGGCTGGAAAGTGTTTGTCCCTGTGCACTGCAGATATCCTCAGTCCAGTGAAATCTCTTAATCCAGTGCAGCCCTTTGGGATACTTTGAAAGGTACTCCCAGGTGTAAGACTTTTTTCCTATGTTGTTTCTAATGCCTTTTTAACCTAGCAATGTATTGCTTAAAATTAGGCATCTAAATATGTATTTATATGGTTGAATAGGAGTATTTTTTTTTTTTTTTTCAGCTCTAGATTGTCTTCTGGTTCTTTTAAAATCAATGACAGTTACATACATGCATAACACAAACTAAAATAAATGCAGAATCAAGCTGTGATATCTACGCATTTAGATCTAGCATGACTCTTTTTATCCCCTAGCTGTCAATTCAATATTTCTTTCCTTTCAAGGTGTGTGAAGCTTAACGAATTGTTTCTAAACTACTTTGAGATAATCAAGGCAAAAGTAGCTACACAAGTGCAAAGCAGTTTCTATAAATATTGATGGGGGCAGAAGCTGTATTATCTAGAAACATCCACAGGTTTTTAAGCTTCAGTTCAACCTACAGGTTGTTAGTGTCTGAGAACACATCTGTTCTTGGTGGTTATAGGTGGGAAATAGAGAATACCAGGGAAGGTTTTCCACCGAAGATGTGGCTTCCTGGGTGATAGAATTCCTCATTGCTGGCCAGCATTGCTAATTTAATGTTTCTGTGAAGTTCAGAAACCCAGTTCTTTCATGTGGGAATCTGATATTAGCAATGTGTTGAAGTTCTCATGGCACTGCCATGGCAAGAGTGATGAGAATCAATAGTGAAGGCAAAGGAGGGAATGTGGGGTTACTCAGTAACTCAGGCCTTACTCAGTAACTGTGACTCAGTTTTCTGTGAGAGTGACTGAGCCATGGCACAGGTTGCTCAAACAGGTTGTGGAGTAACTATCTTTGGAGATCTTAAACTGACTGGATGTAGTTCTGGGCAAGCCAGCTGTAGGTGAACCCGCTTGAACAAGGGCTCTGGACCAGATAATCCTGAGAGGTCTCTTCCAATGTCAAACCATTCTGCAGGTGTAAGGGACGGAGCAGTGTGCTGAAATAGAGAAAGAATCTGGTGGTTGTCCTTTAAATGGAAGGTGTAGTGAAAGTGTATAATTGAGAGGGAGAAAGAGTTTCGGAGCTGAAGAACACCTGAAGTATCTTAGGACACAGAATAATGTCCAGGGACTGAAAATATACTTTATCTCTGAATAATATGATTTGGAGCTATTGATTACTTCACACTGGAAATTTTGGCAGCAGAAGCATCAGGGTATTATCAGCACTGTTGTAGAGTAACAGATGAAAAAATGTTGGGTGTTTTTTTTTGTCCTTAATCAAAATCTCTTCTTCCTCTGACAGTCTCAATTGACACATTAACATTCTCTTCTTGTCATTTGGGAGGATCATGTCATGTCGATGAAAGGGCTGTCTATGAATGTCGCATATCTACAGGAGAGCAGGGCATGATGCCAAGAGTTTTTTTTTCTCCACACAAATGCTTGATTTGACTTCTTCCAATTGGCTTATTATTGATTTGATGACTGCGGGAGCAATTTCTCTCTGTAATGTATTCTGTAAGTACAGAAGTTGAAGTTTGAGTACTTTGCTCCTGGACAGGTAGGAATATGCCAGCTTTTTACTGGCAAGATCCACCTTTCCTTTTCCAGAGACAAACCTAGTCTTATTGCAAGGATTCTACGAAGTCTGAAAAGGATCAGTTCTGTGAGGAAGAGCAGCTATCTCAGAATCAACTTGGGTAAAGCTGAAGTGGCACTATACAACATACCCATTATCTCCAATCATTTTACACACAGCTCCTCAGATGCTTGCTGAAATCCCTTACTAAGTCTCATACTCTTATAAAGAGTATTATAAGGAAGTTAAAGCAATAGTCTAAGAGAGCTGACATCCAATAACTGATTATCATGATACTAGAGATTAATCCATAAAGTTCTCTACATCTCTAACTCACCTGTTCAGCACTGAATATCTCTTTACCACAGTTCATGCAACACTGGTCCCAGGTTGGAGTTCTCCAGTATTGCCTTAAATCTGTTTTGGCATTCCATGGTTCTAGACACTTTGCTACTTTTAGGGATTAATTCCACAATGTAGTAGCTTTCACAATTTCATTTGTTGTTGTTGCACACTTGTGACTTTTCTTCTTGAAAGTTCATTTTTATGCGGATCAGACTTCTCTGGCAGCGTTTTACTGCCAGTAACTGTTTTAGATGACAGATGATACAGTTGCTTAGCATGATCTTTAGAGAATTCATGGGAATTTCACATATTTATAGAAGAAATGTAGAGAACACCAACAGTTGACAATGAAACAAACCCAAGAAGTTCTTTTTAAGTTATTGACTTTACAGATTGCACCCATTCACTTGCTGTACCTTAATTGTAACCCCAGGCTTATAGTAGCAAATATCCAGCGAAGGATAAAACCACTTTCATTTCATCCTCTGGAAGTTGTACAGTTCAGTGCTCTGGAGAGAGAAGCAAAGGCCATGTATAGGTGTGCAAAGATGCTGCACACAATGTTAACTGTCCCAGTAAAGCTGCTGTATCAGTGAATAGGTGAGTCAGCAGAGCATTTTCTCTCTAGTAAAGCAGGCATGACTGTTAAAATACCATGGCTGTAACACAAGAAGTGATACTAATTGAGTCTCTTATTGGTAACTTATTGCAACGTATGTGATCATGGCACGTAGGAAAAACAATGGACATCCTAATTGTACAGCAAGTTAAGCCACAGGATGAAGTGAAGCAGGGCTGGTGATGGCAGCTCTGAGGCTGATCCTGCTGGAACAATCAGGTAGCAGCATCAGATTAATAAAGAACTGCTGTGTGTTCATTTTGGGTTTGCTGTCAATGTGGCTGATGGAATTAGCTTGAGTTTTGCTGAAAAATTATGCACTGTATTAGGTACGAGTATCTGAATGTTAGTATCATATACTGGAAACTGTCCTAAACTCATTAACCCAGGCCAAGGACTTGCATGGGCAATTGGATTTACTGAAAATCATGCTTGTTATAGTTGACTGGAAAGTGGTAAATAATTTCAGATCTGGAACCACTTTTCAGCTGGAGATATTTGCATTTGAAAAATAATGTTGCAAATAACACTGCACTACATGAGCCAATATGTGATATTATTTCAGTAATTGAAAAATTGGGAAATCTGCCTAACATCTACAAGCAAGCTATTCCTGTTTAATACAGATAAGGTTTTATTTTTCAGTTCCGGAGATTGGAGAGTGATTTATCTCCTTCCTTGGGTGCCTAATTGAAACTATATGGATAGTAAAAATATTCCTTGCTTTCTTCGGAGAAAATGATTACTAGTCTTAGGTCTTGAAAAGCGGGACTAAAATTGTCCAGGTGCTTGGATTCTCTGAGCTGACTTGCATTGTGTTCAGACTGATTCTGGTATAAAGCTTTAATGAGAAGTGTGGAATAATAAGAAGTGTGGAACAAGTGGTTTTATTTGAACAAACCTTTTAACTTTCTGAAGTTCTCCTGACTGTTGACTTATAAAATGGACAGTGTTCTAAAGAACATAAGGGAAGCCTTAAGCAAATTCTCTAGAACAAGAATGAGATACCTAACCCTGAGCTTTAAATTCTCAGTCTTGTCAAAAAGAAGGTGTGTAAGAGGTTAAACAAGTAACTCTTAGCTGCCAATTTACATATGGAAGTAGAAAATATGGAGCCAAAGCAGGGGTGAGGGTGGTGGTGCAGCAAAGAGAGCATAGAAAAATGAAGCTTCCAGGAAAAGGAACAGGGATATGGGAAGCATTCTTGGACTGGAAGTGCAGTTAATTATGTATGGATGATTTGTCTGAGTTGCAGAGACACAACTTGCAGATTCCATGAGAAGCCAGTTCAGGTCAATGGTGCTTGTTAGCTTTGATGCAGTGTGGTGCAAACAGAGCTGTGGAGTGGGCAGCTCAGAGATGCAGGCACTTTTGGGCTGAGCTAAAAAGCCCAGAGAGCTTAGGTAGCAATGGTCTGAGCTTACTTTGTGTAAATCCTCTCAGGATTATGCCATGCTCCTTAGTGTGTCCTGTCATACCTAGAGTACTCAGCTTGTTCTAAGCATCTGCTACTGTGGCTAATGAAGATATGATTGGATACTCATTCAACTAATCTTTAAGCTGTGGGTTGCTATCTTGGTGGAAAAACATCTCCCAAGCTTAGAAAACTTGGTCATCCTTGTTTTAAATAACTGCTAAGTATTGCTTAGTAACTTTATGGCAAAGGCTGGGACTAAATCTGTTTCTCCAGAGGGAACTTTTACTGCAAAAATCATGACTACGTTCTTCTTCAGACTCCTATTTCCAACACTATCTGCCTGTCATTTTCTGTAGTGAGTGTCACAGTCTCCCACATATAGTCATCCCTCCACTGTATTACCTTGCTATATCTCAATAGACAAGGCCATGAGTATAGAACATGTTAGCAGAAGTTAGTTTCATATCATTGATAATGTCACTTTATATTGGGTGTAGGTGGCAAGATTTTGGTAGCGGGGCAGAGGGAGGTTGCAAAGGTGGCCTCTGTGAGAGGACATAAAGGGCTGCCCTGTGCTGGACACAAGGAGTTGCTGTCAGCTCCACAACAGACCAGTCCCAGGACGCAGCCAAGTTGGTGGTATCTCTAAAAGCATATTAAAGAAAGAGTATAAAATGTTGAATGGAGTGAGAAGAAGGGAACAAAGAGTGAGGAACATGAAAGGGGACACCAAGGTCCGTGGAGGAAGAGGTGTTCCATGGCAGAGAAGGATACTCACTGCAGTCCATGAAGAATCCATACCAGAGCAGATGGAGCTCATGCATTCTTAGGGATGAAGGCTTCAGAGCCTAAAAATGACACTTTCAGGCTTATTTCAGTCACTTAGGAGCTCTACAGCCCATATTACCAGTAAAGTGGAAAGATTCTGTTGTTTATGACTTTAGGTTTTTGACAGCAGCTTCAAGGCTGCAGTGTCTAATTGTTGTATCCCAAAAACCAAGCTGGAAAGTAAGTTTCACCATTAGTTTCTAAAGCTGTTTTTTAATCTCATATACTTTCAAAACTGAAGTTTGTCAATAACAAGCTGCTGTTGCTGCTGTCCAAGACATTAGGCTTTTTGAGAAGCAAAGCGTTCACCAAATAAAAGGCATTGGAAGGTGAGGATTTGTTTTTTAACCTTATCTGGGGTTCACGCAGAGAAATATTTTCTGTCTATCCTAAATATTTAATTATCTCTGCTGTGCAAGTGATCTTGTGCTGAATGTAGGATGCAGAACCCTGAGGAAGAAAAATCAAGAAGAGTCAGAAATTGACCTCAACTGAACTCTCCAAGTGAGAAACAAATCAATGTTTTAGATGCCAAAGATAAGTCAGAACTTTGATGGAATCAGAAGTGAATCTATTTGTCTTCAGTGCTGTTGAGGCCAGGAAAAATGACTTGGCAGCCAGTACTTTCACATGAAAAGAAGTCTAGAGGTTTTCTTAGTCTCTGCAAAAGCAGGAGTGTGCTTGCTCTACCTCATTTACTTTGTGTTTAGAATTGACATTTAGAGGGATGATGTCTGAAACTCATACTCGTCCTTATATTTGAATTCATGCTTTTTCTTTTCAGTAATAAACGCCTTGAACACGTGGGCAGAGCTGTGGTATGTATGTGCAGGGAGAAGATACAAAAGGCCATAGCTCAATTAGAGTTGAATCAGGCCAGTGCTGTGTCAGATGACAAGTTTTTTAAGTGCACTAATAACAAGAGAAGGTCTAAAGAAAGCATTGGACAGATCTCTGCTTTAGCTTTTGGTCAGTCGTGAAGTGGTCAGGAGGTTGGACTGGGTGATCACTGTAGGTTCTTTCCAATTGATATTGTCCATTCCAGTCCAGTCTATTCTAACATCTCTGACATACTGTATGGACCCCTGTAATCCCAGGGCCTGAAGGGCATCATGATTCTTCATTCAGTGTCTTTAGCTCACAGTACTATATTTTGTGTTCCTGAGTTTATTTCCCAATCAGGTCTAGTAGCCTGCATGTGTGTCAGCACAACAATTCTTCATCTCATTCTAGTATACTAAGGGTTTACATGTAACTTCATCATTAATTTACACATAACACCAGCACTAAATAATCCCATTTTCTCCCATTTACCGCCCTACTACTCAGTCCCATATGTCATTCTAGCTGTATCCATCTGCATCCACAGATGGATACAGCTTCTGTCTTTACATGATCGCATCCCTAACTTTTTCTAGCCACCATTCCTCCTGTCTTTTGTGCAGACAATCTAAAGTTCAGATGGCCCTATATACCACCAGTAACATTTTGACTGATTGGTTCCTTTAGCCTCTGCCTGCATAAAATACTAAGCTGTCTATTCCAGGAAATGTTTTTCCTTCCCTAACCTGGATTCTTCTTTTATTCATTGTTATATAATGTGCTGCCTTTAAATTATACAAGAGAGATATAAGTACCTGAGCACATACAAGACTAGCATTGAGCTGAGGGCAGGATTTTTCCATGTTGAGGCAATTATGTCTCTTTATAGAGCAGAAATTCAAATAAACTTAATTTTTATCGGTTTTGGAACATTTCATAATAGACTAGGTGTATATTTTGCAGTACTAGAAATAAGCTCACTGGAAGGGCACAGCCTAAAAAAGGGGAGTGAAATAAAATTGCTAACTATAGACCCAATTTACTTTTGACTCGTTTGATGTTTAAGCGTGGATGTATTTGGTCTTTCTGGGTCCAAGTGAGGGTGGTATAAACGAAAGAGCAATCGTGATGGAGTCTGACATACTGACCACAGTGTGATGCTGGATGGGCAAATTTCCAGAGACCACTTAGATTCCCACAAGCTTACAAAGTTTGGAATGTCATCAACGATAAATCCCTGCAGATGGCAGCAGTGCCCTAAACTTCAGCACTACAGCGCGGCGCCTGGTGCGGTCTGAGCCAGAACCTGCTGCTGAAGACGCTGATCTCCACAGACTATCACTTGTTTTGTTACTAGTCAGCATGTTACTGATGCCTTTTTTTCCCCTTCAGCTTGAAGAAAAATGTTTCGATACTTGTCAAGTAACAGAAGGATGTTTTTGACTCTTGTCAAATACCTCCAAGTTCCCAAGTAGGAGTCATGTTCTACTCCTCTGTTTAAATATTGCAACTGTTGGGTTTCCTCCCCAACCCCAAAAAACCATTTTGCATCCTTTGGGCTTGCAGCAAGGATTTTACCTAGCTGGCAGCACACTCATACCTCTATAACAGCCAGTTCAGCTGTAGCAAAATTCAAAGTGACTATTGAAAGTCCTTCAGGTGGCAAATCCCTAGTTCTAAACATAGTGTCACAATCACAATAAATAGATGGGTCCAAATACCTGAAAAGAGATCCCTGCTAATCTACTTAGATAGGAAATATTTCCCTTCCTTTTACTAGCTCTGTTGACCTAAGCTGATTTCTTGAGGCTGTCATGCTGCATAGGCTGCTTATTCCTTGCTCTAATGCCTTTATCTCCTTTTTTTCCTTTTCTCACTAATGCTAATCTATCTTGTTATTTGTATTACCTATCTTTACATCTTCATAATCTTTTTGCAGTCACTAACATTCAGTTACTAAAATAGAAACAATTCAGAAGAATAATGATCAAACAGAACCTTATGCAGGTAAACCTGCCTTTACAATGTCTTTATATTGTGATAGTCCTTCTGCACTCAAGGAAGGGTTTAGTACCTGTTATGTGCATGCTGCCTTTAAATATTCTGGCTGTTCTTCTTCTGTTTTAGGGAAGAAGCTGCTGTTTTCACCAGCATTGCTTTATTTCTGTGCTTATAATTTATTCAGGACGGTGACAGTGCATTATGTACAAAGTCTGCATATCATGCTTGATTGAATGATTGTCAGCAAATAGCAGTCAATTTTGACACAGTTTCCTGGCTGGGTTCCTCAAAAAGACACGGTCTTCACAGACTAAAGCATAGTCTGTGAAGCTTGAACATGGTTTTGATTCCAAGGTGTAGATGTCTGAAGCAATTTTGAAGCACATGGATAGGAGAGCTTTGTTGGGTTGCTCAGAGGATTTACTTCTCCAAGGCAGTAAACCTTTGCCCTCTGCTAAAATCTGCTCACTATATACCTAAATACCTTCAAACTTAGTCTGGGCATGGGATTTTTGTTAGTGTTCCATTTCCTGTCCTGTAATTTTGTATAGTGTTACTGGGTGCTAAAGATTATTGTGTTTTAACAGTAGGGAAAATGATCCCTGTGAAGCCTTTGGGATGCTTCAAGATGAAAGTTATGTAAATTGTTACCAGTTTTGCTGTTTCATATACTGTGAACTGATGAAAGACAGCAAGGGAATGGCAGTTACCTCTCAATATAATATAAAACTTGCCTTAGGTAGGACCATTCTGTTTGCTGAGCACTTCATTTACTCCCAGTGGAAAACCAATGGTGGAATTTGCTGTTTTCATAACAACCTAAAGAGGATGTTGTGTCTCTGACTGGCTGGCTACCCCCATGGCAAAATAGCAGAGAGGTAATTTGAGAAACAACTCTGCAGAAAATGACTTCAGCTACCATCACTGAAGTGTGTGGTTTCATTCCCGCTATAGGTCTGTTTCCCCCACAGCAAATCCCTTCTCACGTAGCGGTAGACTGCTACCATGATTCTTTTGGGTATTCGCACTTTCTCTGTTTTACTGCATAAACAGCATAAAAGGAATAGAATAAAGGGAAAGGGAGAGGCTGTTGAAAGAAATCTGCCATTATGTGACTATACTGTGGAGTAAATACGATATTGATGATAAAAACCAGAGCTAAAATACTGGAATCCTGGGATGCAGACACATAATTTTTTCCAGTTTTTCTGTTCATGTCAGTGAGAGGGAATATAACACTGCACTATATCATAGCCACTTTGTTGGAAAGACAGCAGTCAGAATGGCCAGGAAGAAATAAACAAAAGCAAGACTAATAGTAGCTGTGCTTAGAAGTCTACACAAGCCTAGCAGCATGACCCAAGAGAAGATATTGCAAACACCTCTGAGCAACAGCTAATGCGTGGGCAAATCTGAAAACTCTTCCACTAATCCTATATTAATACAAAATTACATGAACCACAGAATTTGAGACCGCTGCAAAACAAAAAACATGCTGTGGGCAAGAAGTTCTTTACTGTGAGGGTGCTGAGACACTGGAACAGGTTGCCCAACAAAGTGGTAAATGCTCCATCCCTGGCAGTGTTCAAGACCAGGTTGGACAGGGCTTGGAACAACCTGGTCTAGTGTGAGCCATCCCTGCCTTTGGCAGGGGGTTGGAACTGGATGATCTTAAGGTCCTTTCCAACCCTAACTATTCTATGATTCTATGAATCCTAACTAATCTATGATCCTATAATTCTATTAAATCAATCAACAGCTGCCAGAGCTGAAGACTGCTCAGAGTTTACAGTAAAGGTGAAAACCATTTTCAACTGACAAGGATGGAAATAGCAAGCAAGGAGTCAAGTTAGATGGGGTAGCTCTATGCCGTGGAGTTGAGTGGACCAGTACAAAGAGTAATAAGAAATTCACAGTGCATCAAGGCAACAGCAGCAGTCATTCAAGGGGAAAACACAATTAGCTTCCAGTGTCTCTGAACAGTTTCACTTAATTCTGAGGAAATGAAAAACCTCACAAGTGTACCCAGTAGCGATGCAAGATCTGAAGATATTAATTTGAAACTACCTGTCAGTGTGGGCAGGAATGATTAAACACAGAAAGATCTGAAATGGCCTTTGAAAAGTCCTAACAGTCAAACTTTGCAGCCAGGTGCTTGTGTATAGAAGTGTGGGCTTATGTATACATACTTGTGTGCATATAACTGCACATAAATATATATAGAGAGAGATTTTATCCTCACTGGGTATTTTGCAGAATAGCTTGGAGCAGCTGAAAAGCTGAGATGAAAACACAAAGAAGCAGAATAAGAGTATAAGTAATATCAGGGTGTAGGTTTTTACTTGGACTTTTCAGAAATGTGGAGTCTTCTAGATTGCAATGGTGATGCTCAGACACCAGGTATTCAGACAGCAACAGGTATTTTGAAAATTATTTGTGGGCAAAGAAGCAACATTTTTAGTAACTTGGTAGTTTGGGGCTAAGTTTAAATGACTGAGTATCTAGAATTATTATCATAGAATCATAGAATGTTTAGGGTTGGAAAGGGCCTTAAGATCATTCAGTTCCAACCCCCCTGCCATGGGCAGGGACACTTCACACTAGACCATTTCACTCAAGGCTCTGTCCAGCCTGGCCTTGAACACTGCCAGGCATGGAGCATTTACCACTTCTCTGGGCTACATGTTCCAGTGCTTCACCACCTTCACAGTAAAGAATTTCTTTATATCTAACCTGAACTTTCCCTGTTTCATAAAATCATAGAATAGTCAGGGTTGGAAAGGACCTTAAGATCATGCAGTTCCAACCCCCCTGCCATGGCCAGGGACACCTCACACTAAACCATGCCACCCAAGGCTCTGTCCAACCTGGCCTTGAACACTGCCAGGGATGGACCATTCACAACCCCCCTGGGCAACCCATTCCAGTGCCTCACCACCCTCTCAGTAAAGAATTTCTTCCTTATATCCAATCTAAACTTCCCCTGTTTAAGTTTGAACCCATTACCCCTTGTCCTGTCACTACAGTCCCTGATGAAGAGTCCCTCCCCAGCATCCCTATAGCCCCCCTTCAGACACTGGAAGGCTGCTCTGAGGTCTCCACGCAGCCTTCTCTTCTCCAGGCTGAACAGCCCCAACTTTCTCAGCCTGTCTTCATACGGGAGGTGCTCCAGTCCCCTGATCATCCTCGTGGCCTCCTCTGGTCTTGCTCCAGCAGCTCCATGTTAGGGAGAAGCTTATGTTGAGGACACCAGAACAGCACACAGTACTTCAAGTGGGTTATTCTTGGGGAGCTGTATGGAAAATCATTTTCTCATTTGGTGAAGTAGTCCATGAACTGATTTCACAGCCAGGGCATAGCCTGTCTTAATAATAAGAAAGAAAATCCATTGAGGAACTTGTTTTTAGTGTACATTTCCAAGCCAAAAGACACAGGTAACTCTTATAAGGGCCATATGGAATGCTACGAAAGCTGTAATGTAAAATTGTTAAGTAGAATAGTGTCCAGGGGAACAGTTAAACTTTGTGAAAGGGCATATGGCTTCTCCCTAAATACAGAATTATGGAGAAATTACAGGATTGTTGGCCTGAGGTGCACTTTTATCTCCTCAAACTTTGAGTTTGTGTTTCCAGAGTTTTGATGAATTCACTGCAGGGACAGAAGAAGCTGGATCCAAAGAAAAACCTGTACCCAAATGCTGTTCAATGTGGTAATGTTCACACTTGGAAATCTGGCATAGACCCAAACTTGTATTTTGGAAGCTGTTATCTGTCAAGTCAATGAGAGCAAGGTTTGTCTGAACCACGTAGTTGAAATGCTGCTCTGGTACAGCACTGAGCATTTGTGTTGCCTATGACTTGCATTAACATTGCTGTGATGCTTGAATACTTAATGGAAAACACATATTGTGCCATACTTTCTGGAGGAAAAAAAATGCTGGTATATAAGAAAAAATGGACAGGCTGAGGAATAATTTAAATAAAAAGAATGACTGTGAGCAGAAATAAAATTGGAAAAAAACCAAAATATTCAGCATGCCAAAGTGACTGGTAATGTCAGGTTAAACTGAAAGCTATTTAAAGGAAACATGGTGGAAGGAAAAGTGCTGCACGGCTTGGAAATCCAAACCTGATTCAGAAATGAGCTGCTACTAGGGATCCTGAGGAAGAAGCTGCTTTCTAACTGGGGGACGAATGCACTTCTGTCTTGTGCCATGTATATTCAGGTTTTAGCTGCAGGCATGTACAGGAGGTTTCCAAATAGTAAAAGATTGTGTATTGCATCAGCACTTTGCAAAAAGGGGAAAATAGATGATATGGCCTGGTGCAGGAAAGGCATAAGCATGAAGTTACAAAATCAATGAGAGGGAAGCAGACAACAAGGTCCTATAAGTAACCAAATCTAACATGTATTTTCTTCTTCCTAAAATGCCATCCTTAGTGGAATCCGGTATATTGGGCTATGCTTGATTTTTCACAGGCTGTCTACTTCCTTCCTTCTCCACTGGTCAATCACAGAATAGTTTGAGTTGGAAAAGACCTTAAAAGCTCATCTAGTTCCAACCCCCTGCCACAGGCAGGGACACCTTCCACTAGAGCAGGTTGCTTCAAGCCCCATCCAACCTGGCCTTGAACACTGACAGAAAATTAGGCAGGGAAAGAGGGCAGGTCTTACTCAAACACTTCTGGAGACTGAGAGTATGTATTGCAGCTTCCTCAATGGAGTTAATATTGATCTTCTAGTGAATGAGATTTTAGTGAAGAGATTCATATAAAGTTTTTCTTCCACAGGGCAAAACCTGAGATTTAGGTTTGGTGAAAGCATGGGTATTTCTGTGTAGAACTGAGAAATGGTGTCAAGCTGTCACTTATCTGAAGTGAGTTTGACTGTCCTGAAGGCAGATGATGATTTAATTAAAAAGTTAAATTGTTTTAGGTACTATGTTGAACCCTTAAACAAAGCTCTTTCCCTGCTGACCTATCGTGTTCTTACTGACATATTCTTATAGTTTTGCTGCAGGAGATGATGCTTTTTTATTTAGAACCCTATAAGAAAGGCTCTCAGACTCCATAAAATATCTCTTAAAACACCACTTATTTGTGCTAAATCTGCAAAGAAAGAGAGGAGAATATAGGTAATCTTAGATCCTTTCAAATGGTGGAAACTCTGATTTACATGGCATCAACAGGTCTCCAGTCAATCTGCACACTGTGCAGATCCCATCCATGAAATGGTTATCCAGCATTTTGGTCTTTTGAGCTCTTACAGGTTTTTCTTAAGAAAACAACTTTATTCATCATGTCTGCTGTCAAACAAAAAGCTCACATGAGCACTTGTTGCTTCACTTGTAGATAAAGGCAAGAACACGGAGGTAGTGCAGTCGCTGTTACCAAGCGGGAGCTGCCTGTAGGCCCCTCTATTACCATTTGTTGGCTGAGGTTCTTGTGTGGCCCAGGGATATGCACAGCATGAACTGTCCTGAAGGCCAAGCTGTAAGGGCAACAGTACAGCACACATCTGTGCCTTGTTGAGATAACTGAGATGCTGTAAAACGGTCTGTTTCTGATCAATACGTTTAAGGTAATTCAAAGAACAGCAAATTCCAGCCTTCCCTCCACCTCTAATACATCTCATTCTTTTCTTTCATTATCAGGGATTTAGCTATCATTGAGAGTGTGCACATTTCTTTCTCCTTTGTTAAATAAGGCTTTAGAACAATTGCAGTAAGCAGGCTCTTAAAGAATTAATTCCAGGTTTTACAATATATGTGGTACAAGTCGGGACAAAATGTTCTGAATTTTAGTCAGTCCAGGAAAGCTTCCAGTACAGCTGAATTCTAAAGACTTTGCAGATTTAGCTTAATACTGAACCTTAGTAATTAATCTTGGTCAAGGTTGTGATGTGGCACTCAGGAAAACTGGCCCCAAATAGTGTTTCATGCAAGTGCTATAGATACCTATTTTTTTCTCACAACCTTTCTAGGGTTTGCTTCAGCTTGTTTATATCATATTAGACTGAGTTAAACTGTAAAGATTCTTTTCAGTTTCTGTCATCTCAGGCTCAGTTTTATCTAAGTAAAATATGAATATAGATCACTTAAAGTTCAGTTCAGGTTTGGGGTCCCAATAGTAACTGTGTTAGAAACCAAGTGGCCCAGAAAAGGTGATTAGCTCATTTTTGCTCATGCCCAAACACTGCCAGAGGTTAATCACAACATCTAGGCTTAAGAGGAGTTTTGCTGCTCTCAATCTGCAATAATGATTACAGTAGCTCCTCTTCATCCCACCAAAAATTAACATGTATACAATGAAATTGTCCATAAATAATAAAATAATGTGAAATGTCCAGAAATCCCAGTCTCTAGCCTCCTTGTTTCTTTCCTGCTCTTTTACCTGTTGTTTTTCTTTAAATCTGACTTCTTTAACCTCGAAAAGATAAGTAAATCTTTTATTCTTTGACAGTATCCACTGATTCTTGTTTCTTGCCTCCAAGCTTTGCATCTTTGATATTTGTTTTTATCTGCCTGACCACCTGTCTCAGTGAAAACTAAGCTGTTCCTCCTTTCCACAGTCCTTTCGTGTCTTCTTCCTTACCAGATGGCAAAGATTTCACTGTGCTTTTTCACTGTCCAGATGAGCCCTTCATGTTGTTTTCCCAGTTCTGTCTTCTTGCCTTTTTACTTTCTGCGGTAAATTTCATTTCCTTTGGGCCTTCCAATCTTTCCAGGAAACAGTAGACAGACTTTGAGAAATTGTTGCCCAAGTTTATATAACTCTCCGTTTCCTATCAGCATCTCATTTACTTAAATACTTGATGTATTTTACTGCAGCTATCAGATGGTGAGTTGTTGGTGCCAAGGAATTGAATTTGATTTCATGTGAAAATTGACAGAATAAGACAAAGTAGCTATGCAATTTAAAGGGAGCATTTCTAAAATTGAGCTTTACTTAGGTGTTGGGTTTTGTTACATCTTTACAGGCTTTAAAAGAAAAGGTAAAAATAAAACAAACACACAAAACCAACCATATAACATTCAACTTCTTATAGTCCAACCTCTCAACACTAGGTTTGGAGCCATGCTGCCACTGAGACCTCTTTCTCCCCTCTCATTACCAGTTTCTGAGGGATCTTATTTATTAAGTTTCTGAGATCCTGTGTATTTAATCTCCAGCCATAGCTTATTATTTCAGTCAATTCCTCTTCTGCAGCAGTGCAGGAATGAGTTGTTTGCTAAAAACTAGTCTCACCTTTGGAGCATATTGCACTTCTGTGTACATATATTATGCACTGTCAATACACACATAATGGTTTTTAGTTGGTTTAGGTTATTTGCTCTGTTCAGAGGTAAATTGTCAGTGTTCATCTTTCTTGTTCAACATCATTTTCTTCAGTGAGAAGATTCCAAGAAATGGAAGCACTAAAGAGACTGTGTCCCCAACAAGAATTGTTTGATAACATTTCCTAACCATGCTAGAAACTTCTCTACAAATTTCGTTTTGACACACGCATGTTCTGGAATAACTCCTGGTTGTTTGGCTTGCAATAGCTCTTGGCTCATCCTGGAACAATTATTCACTAATGCCCATGTTAATAATTTTAAGCTTCAGTAAGGCAGCATAGTAGCTCAGCAGAGGTAAAAGTGGTAGAATAAATAGAGTGCTGACAGCCGCCAATGTTTTACATAGGGGGTCACTTAGCCCTACTTTAACTTCTTTGCTTTACATGTTAGTTACTGCCTGCAGCACTGCTTACAATAATGCTTTCTTCTTTGAGGTTAACTGTTGATAGCAACAGTGAAAATGTGAGTTGAAAAAAAATATCATTAGAGACAGAAAAAAAAAGCAATTTAAAGGAATTATAGTAATACTTCCTACTTCCATTGAAATGCTTTAATTTGGCAGCCAGTTTTCTACACAGTAGCCAAGTATTTAAATTCACAGTTCCTGTGTAACCTGAGCTTCCGGTTAAAGGGCAAGAGAACTGTCCCATCTGTATAAGAGATGCTTTCAATATGAATATTTGTTGCAAACTAGATCCCCCTAAAAGCCTTCTGGTCACTCTGACCTGTGAGAAAATCATCTTCATAGATGTCGGTTAGAGAAGCTTAACCTCAAGTCTGTCAGCTACACATTAAACACCTGAGAAACTACTACTGGTAGGAACATCAGTTTAGAATTGTCAGTGCTTCAGAAAAAGATAAAATGTATATTGCTTTAAGGAGCTGAATTCGTCACCCAACCAGAAAATGGCCATCCTGGGGCTACCCATCAAGGGCCACAAGAATGATCAAGGGACTGGACCAGCTCTTGTATGAGGAAAGGGGTTGAGATTGTTCAGCCTGGAGAAGAGAAGGCTCAAGGAACACCTTATTAGAATGTATACGTATCTGATGGGATAGTGCAAAAAGGTTGGACCCAGACTCTTAGTGGTGACCAGTGTCAAGGAGCACAAACTTTAAGACAAGAAAAGAGAAGACTTTTTAACCATAGTTGAACATTGGAACAGGTTTTCCAGAGAGGTTGATTTCAGTCTCCATCCTTGATGATATTCAAAAGTCAGCTGGATGCAGTGTTGGAAAACCTGCTCAGCTCACCTTGCTTGAGCAGGGGGATTGGACCAGACAATCCCCAGAGGTATCTTCCAACCTCAGTTGGAATATTTAACATAAGTAGAGTGTTGTTGGTATCACAAAAGGTGACAAAAGAATAAAATGAATGCATTGGAGTTGGCTTGCCTGGATTGTATATGTATGATCTTAGAGAAAAATGGCTCTTTAATCTACCAGACAAAGCTATACCAAAGACAGAACTTAGACTCAAATTATTACTAAAGAGGTTCATTAACTGCTAGAACAACTTCCTTATGAATATGTTAAATTCATCTCCTTGAAGTCTTTCAATAAAGATTTAATAATGATCTGTTCATAGAAGAACCAACCAACTCTGCTGGAGGATATAGACTTTATAAAGGAATCAGCTGATAAAATTCAGTGGTTCATAGTAGGCAAATTCTGGTAAGATAATTGCAAGAGTCTTCTGGCCTGAAAAGATACCGCACTTCCTAGGGGTTTTAACTACAAAGCCACATAAAATGCATGTTTGTGTGAAGAATTCTGAATGACACAGCTGTATGGATTTTGTTTTCTGTGATACATATACATAAGACATATTGACACTTGTCTCTGAAACAGGACTAAATGTGCTGCTTGAAGTGGTGTTTACACAACGTTGCTTTACCTTTCAATCAAGGGAAGACCTGCTTTCATTGCAGTCTGGTTTTAATACAGCTTACAAAGGCAAGGTATGCAAGGGAGGATAGACGGTATTTTAGCACTGGAGAGTTATCTGAAAATAAGTGATTATTTGTTTTCCTCTTTTACTTATTTCAGCAGTATTTTGGGTGTATCTATTGCATTACACCAGTAAAGTGAACTTACTAAGGAAACTAATTCTTAATGTTGTTTCATAAATTTAGTTCTGGCAGAAGATTCAGATCCTTTCTGTTTTAAGGAGTGGATGCTTTTTAATAGAACAGAAAACAACTTCTGTCTCAAAAGTGAAGAAACAGGAATAAACTTTTGATAAAGTAAAATTGAAACAATCAGAAATCTTGTTGCTATTTAACTTCGTGCAGTGAAGGGACATACACAAACAGAGAGGCTGTTGAACTAGAATTCAAATAGCATCTGACAGGAATCTGTTTGGCACAGTATTGTATTCAGTGTTATAAATGAATTCTTAGGAGTGAGAATTTTATGTCAGTTTTCATGCTCCATATCAGAAAACCAACAAAGCTGTTCCTGAAACTTAGTTTTATATATTCATTTCAATGAATATGTGATGTTTTCTACTCCTGAATTACCCAACCATTGTTAGAAAAAGGCAAAATGCTTCCTGTATCAGGGAAGGAATAAGAAATAAAATACAAGCTACTTTGCAAAGGTAGATTCCAGTGAATAGGTTTCAGAAAAGGAAATTGTTGTCTTTGGTATTCAGATGAGCAAGTACCATTGTAATCCAAAAACAACTAAAACTCTTTTAGGGGTTTTTAAGTCCAGGTTAATGGCTTCAGCCTGTATCTGGTATATGGTAAGGTAAATCTTTACATACTGCTTTTTTGATGGTTTACAACAAACACTTTTTGTAAGAGAAGAGTAATTACATTAAGTGTAAAATTGCAGAAGTATTGACATGCACTTTGTTTTCTGTGTATTGATACATAAGACAAAACACGTGGCTTTCAGACACCATTAAATGTTCCTTGCTCCCACATTAAATAATCCTTGCCTTCTACAGGCACAGATGTAAGACAGCTTCTTCTCCCAGTTCATTTGGAATTGAAAATGCTGCTAAGTGTGTCATTGTGTTCTACCCTATGCAACTTCCCTTCCTCCCCTGCTCTTGAGAATCACTGAGCCTTAAATGCCCATTTTTACTCTTTGTGCAATGTTAAATTCATGCATTTACAGTCAGATATTAGCATGAAACAGGCATCTTTTCAGCAAAGAGACCAAGCACCAAAAGGCAAAAAGCTAACATTTCTTTCTACTACAGCTGCAGTATATATCCATTATGGTGTGAGACTCTCTTGTCAGGTTGCAGCAGGAAAAGGCAAGTCAGAAGCTCAGGATGACAGCAAGGGAGACAAACCACATTCCCACCAGAGGAAGAAGAACAGAGGTCAGCTGGTTAGCTAGTAGTTCAGTGATCTCTAGCATACAGAGTCAAGGCAGGAAGCTACAACAAGACACAGCATACCTGCAACAACACTCAGACATGGGCCAAGTAAAGGCCAGAGCTTAAATTCAGTCCCCAGGCCAATAGGAAGAGTTTGCACGGACAAGAGGCTCAGATGTGGCCAGTCAGGGCCATTAGTCTTAGCTGTTGTAAGGACCCTGAGAGCTGTGCATCAGTCCTGGCTGCATCGTGGGTAGAGGACTGAAAGGAGCATATTCCTAATCCAGAAAGTCAAGGAACCATAAGCCTGAGGTCTCATCATTCATGTCTTTTCAGCAACTTAAAATCTTATCACTATTTTTAAGCTATCTGTATATAACCCCTTACTTTGTTGGGTGGCTTTGTTATGGCAAATTTAACAAATGGAGTAGTCTAAGAAATGAATGCAGTATTTGAAGGATGTAAATATTTAAGCAATTTTTGTCTACCATTGACTGCAGTTTTCATGTACTGCTTTCTCTGGCTTAGGTTATAGCCTGCCACAGAAACAGAACAGCACAGAGCAAAACACTGTTCTTTGTAGGGATGCACCCCAGTTCTGAGATATGTGAAAGTGGCTCGTTGCCTGTATCAGTTCTTGTGGATTTTTCAAATGCCATTTGTGTACTCTAAAAAGAGCATGTGGGTGCATATACAGCAACTGTTTGTTGATGAAGTATTTGGCATGGAATGTAAAAATCAGACTTAGCTGTGACCCTTTTTATCTGTTTAGTTTTATGATTCAAAGGAAACTGATAGTTGGGAAAGAAATAAGAATACTGTACAATGTACTGCATTGATTTTTCTTGTTAAGATTTTAATAACCAAGGATTCTTCCTTGCTAAAATACTGCAGCTCTTTGAAAACTTCACTTGAAGCATGCTGTGTGTCCCTTGGTAATCACAGTGGAATTTGCTGCCATTTGTAGCCAGAACTGTTATTGCTCACTGTTTGGAATAGTGGTATGAACACCAGATGCTTTAGAGGTAGCTGCTCTTTAGTAGTGTTAAATAGGATATGCTGTGGCATAGAAATTAGCTTAGAAAATTTGATTCCTTTTAAAATTGATTAATTCCCTGTTGGCTACACTTCAGGGAAAAAGGATTTATCCACTTTAGTCTTCAACTAATACTGTTTACACTACTGCGTTTGCATCCTATCATGTTCTGCCAGTCTTACTAATCCTTCCATATGAATTGTATGCTGAGCAGGCAATGGGGGTGCTGGGTATCTATTGGGTGCTAGGTTTTATAGATTCTACCTCCTGCTACTACTTTAGTCCTTCAACTGTAATTGCTGTGTTACCGAGTATCTGAAAACAAATGTTGTATTGCACCATTTTGGCAATTCTCCCTTGGGCAACTACATCCTGTCTTACATCATTTGAAACCAACCAGAAAATCTCCACTGAAATATTGCATTTCTAACTAATTTATTTTTATGTGGTTAATTTTGCAAGTAAAATTGAGGTAGGTTTTCTCTTGCCCTGCCTTTGTAAAGCATTGTATCTTATTGTATCTTTTACTCTAGTTAGAGATCTAGACACTAACTTTGAGATAATAAGGAAATACTATAATGGACCTTAAAAGACTTTGTGTAGGGATTACGATGGCATCACTGTTATTGGTAACCTTTTGCAATGAAACTGGATACTCAGGACTATGCCTCTTTAGAGTAAACTGTATGCAATGTAACTGTCTTAATGTCTGAAACTCTCCTCTGGCATTTTACTTGCAAAGGAGGTAAGATTGTAAGAAGCTGTTGGACTAAGCATTAAAATTGTCAGGAGACTGACTGGCAGGGAAGGCACACTTTAGCTTCTTGGATGCAACAAGAAGTATCTTGTGTTTCTAAGTCACTGACCTTATTTCAGGTATTGACTTTCAGAAGGGGAATTGGCTTTTGACAGCTTGCTTTCATCTAAGCAGGATGATTTGGACTGCAGCAAAGCAAAGGCTTCTTTCAAAGTGACTGTTCAGAATGCTGTCTGAGAAGCCTGAAATGCCTTTGTGTAGCAATGAAAGCATTGTCCAGAGCAGCAGTACCTTGGCTCTGCCTTTGAGGAGAGTTATAGAGAAAGGATAGAATCTGAAATGCTGTTTTTCAGATTTAGTAGGCAGGTAAGCATTCCTGGCAAGAATTTTCCTAAAGAACAAAGCACAATGCAAGGAAGGATGTAGGACAGATTGCACAGACTGTAGATTCCTGTTTGGTTTTAAATATTTATGGAGCAATAGCTCAAAGAAACCTCAGTTAAGAGCAGAATTGCACCATCTTAGATATTCATGCATGCTCTGAATTAAAAATATGAAATGCTTGGGTTCATAGCCTGGATATTGTGCATTTGAAGTGTTTAATTAGCCCACATGATGTGTTGAGAATGTGACTGCTCACTCAAAGGGAGCTTTTTACATCTGGTATCATTAAAAGGATAAGATTTTGGGTGTAAAAGCATTGTGAAGAGGCACAGAGCTCTCTTTCCAAACCTACAAATTGGCTCCGATAGTGACTAAAAACTGTGAATCTCTGGTTCTTTATTTTGAGGAATGGGTTATATTTCTCTATTTTAATATAATCTTTCTGACTCTTTACTATTATTTAAAAAAAAAAAAAAGGCAAAATAATCTTACAGTTTCAAAGTGAAGTCTTGTAAATGTTAGGAAACTTGAGAGCTCAAGTTCTACATGAAAGCTTGATTTAGAATGAGTGCTTATACATTAAGACATAGACGTCATTATGCATGCTGTCAAACAGATTTTAGTGACACAGATTTTAGTCTAATTTGTCTTATTTAGGTGATGGAAAATAAAGCAACTAAAAAGCAGGAGAACAGAAAGGAATATGCAGATGGAAAAGAAATGGAAAAATAGAGGTTATCCTAACATTTATTTTTCTACTGAATAATACTGAATATGTTAAAAACTACTGGGAAGTTTTATTAGTTTAGGAAAGTTTAATTCTTGTTTCTCCTAGATTCTCAGTGAGATAGAAGAACATAGACATTTTCTGCTGCAAATTGCAACTTCCTTAATTAGTATCAGGTAGAACAAACATTACCCTCTGGATTGCATACCTACTCTGAGGAAGAAAGCATTTCAGCAGAGATCACTATCAAAATCAAGTTTATTCTTGGTTAACTAACAATGTACCTCTCCTCAGCTTTGATAACAAGCCCCTAAGAGCTAAGGAGTATCCCTGTGTATACAAAGTGTCCAATCTACAAGGAGAATGAAGAGAAACCCTCTGCCCACCATTAACCTTATTTTAAATGAGATTACAAATACACTCATCAGCTGCTCCAACTTGTGCACGTTATAGTATACGATGTTCTTTGTTTGCAAAATCGTAACTCCTGTTGATGTCAACAATAATAGTACTTGTAGTAAAGCACAAACCCCCACCTTCTGTATCACTGTGGCAAGGGGACTACATAGAACATGCTTTTTATTAAAGTCATAATAGATTTTCACATAGATTAAGCCAAGCAAGTGCCCTTGGCAGAAGGAATAGTACAAAAGCACTGTGTGTTAGAAGCTCAGGAGAAGCAGACCACCCATAAGTATTCCAATCAAAGCCGGGACACTAAAAGTAAAACCTAAATATTGTTTTATAAAAGTGGGTTAGTCTCAATACACAGCAACCAACAGTTACAGCACATACCTAATGGTTTATTTCATTCAAATTTTGCTTTGGGCAAGCCTGTTGTACATTAGTTGAGGGCTGGCTAGAAAACTTGGTGGGATTTTACTCAATGTATTTTTATTACCACTCAGAGATAGTGGAATATATATATACTTTTAAAACAATTTTTAATGGCCCATATAATCTAAAATACCTGAAGGGACCAACTGTGACCCTGTTAGCATCGCTGAGTGTGTTATACTGCACATACACTCCTTTAAAGCTGCATCTACTGTAGTAGCTGTATAAGTGTGGGCAGTATTAGAAGTTGCAGCTCAGGTGCCAGAGTGCTTATGGCAGTGCTGTGTTCAGAGTGGTTCGAAATGCTCAACTATTTTCCAAGCATCTTTTGTGGGGTTTGTAGTTCCCACTTCGATATATGATATCTGAACTATACTGTTACCAATGCTCCAGCTAACTTAAGATTAAGTAGAGAATATCTTTACTGGAGCAGTGACAGAAGTTAAGCGCTCTCGAAGATCTTACTCTTCTGTTTACCCTTGTGTGCTTACGTTCATACCCTGTAGTCAATATTATAATGTCATGGAACCTGCTCGCACTACCCAAGAAATGTTCTGTTCTATTGAAAAAAGCTACTGACTAGATTAATCAATCTGAACAAAGGAAAGTAATTTAAGCAGGAATGTCAATTATAAAACAATAAAGCATGACAAACTAGAATATTCTTTTTCCCAAGTGAAGGACAGGACAAAAAGAATCCGTTTTCTAACTGGTTTTGTCTCTCTTCATATTATGTTTTCTTGGAGTATTATAGAAGTGGTCAGATAACACTGAGAAGTCCATCTGCTATTGCAACAAGTAAGGGTCTTGCCAGCAGGTTTTGAGGCAAATTCAATGCCTCCTTCAGTGGATGAAAGTCTGCCACCTAGTGACCACCTTCTGCAGCTCCATTGCACTTGAGCATACAGAAGTCTTGGAAAATTACTGTCAGGAACTGAGATTCGCAGGGATCTGGTGTGGTTTCTACTTGAGGAAATTTTGATGCATTGATACGTGATGCCTTCTCCTGCTAGACTTTGGTTAATTAATTAAATTACTTTGATGTTTGAAAAACTTGGAGAGCACAAGAAGAGATCTGGGTGTGCTACAGCTCTACTTAGATAAGACACATCTGCTACTTTAAAAAACAACACCATGAAACTCATTTAACTTCAGAAGCATATTCTCCATTGCAAGCCCACCTGGGAATAATGCTATTGTTTATGCTGCTGTTCTTCAAGGTTTGTAGCATTTGATCTTAGCAGTTATGATTATATAGTAACTCATAGATGATTAGCCTTGTACAGTAGGCATCAATGGCACACTGCCTCTGAACACCATGGTAATAAAGATTCTTACTGATTCTTACTGGATTTTATAGACTACAGAAAACTTTGTTACCAGGGAAATTATTCTTAGTAGAAATCCCAGGTGAAATATTAGTAGTATTGTAGTATTGTAACAGAGAAATAATTGGCTGTCTTTTTTGTTACAGAATCAGGAAACTTGCAACGATGGAAATAAGCGAGGCAGGACTTGTGATCAGCATCCACATGATGAGTCCAAGGCACCAGGTAGAATATTGCCACACCTAATGAATAAATTGGTTGGGTGTTCATAAAGTCTTTTAAAGTCAAATCTGAGTGATCTGAATACTATTTTCTTTATGGTACCAGCAACAGCAAATAATGGTAATAGTGAAATAGTCTTAAAGTAAGCAACCTTGAGTCTCTAACTTTCCAGAACATAATCCTATAGTGAAAGTATGGGAACTTGGACTGACATCCCGTATCTGCTTATAGTGTTCCCTGTATCAGACGGTGTGCTCAGGGTAAGTTCTTCTACCTGGAGTTTTGCAGGATGAACTTACAGTATGCAAATTTACACAGTTGTCTGCATGCCCCTCCTCTGGCACTGTCATCCTTAGCTCCATGATGACAAAGGAGCCTTCATGTCACAACCAAGTAGGAAGACTAGCCTCCCCATAAAAGGCTGTCTCTCTCTCTTCTTACCTTTCACAAAGGGAAGATATATAGCAAAAACATCACATCATGTTGATTACTGGTGTGCACTCTGAAGCTGTGGTGTCACTTCACATCTCCTTTCCCTGAATATTTCTAGATGGTTGAGATTAAAGTGTTTTGAATGAGCATTCTCTTTGGCTCTAGTGAAGCTGTTCTGGTATGTTAATTTCCCATTCACTGGACACTTCAAAGAGTTCAGCATGACTGCAGAGTATTGAAGACATACCTCAAGCTGCTGCAGAATTAACTTAGGAGTTATAAAAGCAGTAGATGCATGATTATTCTTTTAATCCATGAAAAAGGAGATGTGGAACTGGCACTTTAACAAGCTGGCAGCAGCAAATTAAAATTTAATGTGGTTATGATGACAGTTACTGTTTGTAAGTAATTGGGATCACCTTTCTCGAGCCCTGTTCAGTACTATTTGTGCAAAGCTTATATCAATGAGAGCATAATTCTGTAATTGGGTGAAAACTCAGGAGAGGGTAAGCAGACAAAATACTGTAAAATATATCTTTTTCTTTTCCTATGTGATCTATGCAATTTGTGACTGTTAACAAGCAACACTTACACCCCTTACATTTTCATCCTAAAGGATCTACAGAGCTTTGGAATGGCATGAATTTGCAGTTATTCCCGTGGCCATTATTAAAGTTCACTGCATTTATACTAAACTAGAAAAGATTGGTAAAACAGTACCCCTAAATTACAGTTCTTAGTATAATGTATTGTAAAGACTTGAAATCACAGAAAGGTACTCTTGGTTTGCAGAGAAGCATTGGAAAGTACTGAAGCTGACATGATAACTTCGCTGATTTTTAGTTATTATGAATATTTAGAAGTCTTTTCACATGTCATGGGCAGTACAACTAGGAGAGAATTACTCTGCTTCCATCAGAAGCATTACTCTGTGTGAGAATTACTCTGCTAGAAATAGAGGTCCTTCTGCCAGAAGGCAATGGTGGGATAATGGCTCTGTAAAGACAAATGTAATTTCTTGAATGCTTTTTGCTCTTTGTAATCCCAAACCTCTCCAGTCTGGACCACATAATTTAGGAATATGTTGTGCTTTAACCCCCGTCATCAACTAAGCACCACACAATCACTTGATCACTCCCCGCAGCATTGGGATGAGGGAGAGAATTGGAAGAGTAAAAGTGAGAAAACTTGTGTCTTGAGATAAACAGTTTAATAGGTAAAGCAAAAGCTGTGCATGCAAGCAAAGCAAATCAAGGAATTCACTTACCATGGAATTCAGCTTTCTCTGGGAGAACAGAGCTCCATCATGTGTAATGATTACCTGGGAAGATAAATGTCATTACTTCGAATGTCCTGCCCTTCCTTCTTCCCCCCGCTTCATATGCTGAGCATGACACTATATGGTGTGAAATATCTCTCGTGTCAGTTACGGTCAGCAGTTCTCACCATGTCTCCTCCCAGTTTCTTGTGCATCCCCAGCCTCCTTGCTGGTGGGGTGGTGTGAAAGGAAGAAAAGTTCTTGACTGTGTGCAAGCGCAGCTCAACAGCAACTTAAATATTCCTCTATTATCAACATTGTTCCCTGCACAAATCCAAAGCATAACCCAAAATGAAAAAGCATAGCTACTATGAAGAAAATTAACACAATGCAATAGGCAAATGTGGTTTAGACCCACCTTCTGCCATTTCTCTGTATATGTCTGAAATGGTGTGGTTTGAGCTAATTTGCCAGGGATCAGACAGCAGCGTACCTCCTTCATGGACTGATCCCTAAAATGGGCTTCAAATTTCTTTCTTTTCTCACATGTGACAGAAATGAAAGTTTCAGCAGATCCTGTGCTCATTACCTGATGCAGACAGGCAAGGAACAGAGCAGTTATATAGGCTACCTCAGGAACCTCTATGTAAGTAGAAAAGTCAGAGTCCATTCCTTTTTATGATCTACCCACCCTCCCACAAGACTTCAGAGCACTCCTCATATATCATGAAGAATCCTCTGAAGGAGGCACAGCTCTTTCCAGTAGCAGCCAGAAGGCATTGGCAACAGAAGTGCAATGAAAAGGATAAAACTGCTTCAGGCCACCTCCAGTGCTGCTTTTGTGAGGTTGCCAGGGATCTTCAGAAGTAGACTCATACATTGCAGGCAGAACAGCTTCGTCCTTGAACTGCGCTATAAACATATGTCAGCATGTGTGGGACTTAATAGGTGTGCTTCAGGTATGGAACAGAGGAGACTGCAAATGGCAAAGAGGTTCAGATGAAGTGAGTAATACTGCTAACTCCAAACACTAAAATGCTGTAAGTAGAACTTCATTCATTAGTTCTTAGAAACAGAACCAATTTTTAAGATTCTAAAATAATGATTTACCTTTGGAAACTGGGGCTCTGCATAAGGTATAAAAGATAAAACTCATGGAGCTGTTACAGAGGGTTGACGCAAGCCAACAGCTAAGCACCACATAGCTCTTGCTCTCTGCCCCCGCAGAGCAGGGCAGGAGAGAGAATAAGAAGAGGAATAGCAATAAAACTCATGCATCAAGATAGAGGTAGTTTAACAAATGAAGGAAAAATGAAGAAAACCAAACCAACTGATGCCAAGGCAATCACTTAGCACCTTCCACAAGTAGACAGATGCCCACTCAGTTTCTGAGCAGTGGCTACCTACCCAAAATCCCCTCCCCCTGGCTTTTATTGCTGAGCATAATGTGACATGGTATGGAATATTTCTTTGATTAGTTGGAGTCAACTGTCCTGGCTGTCTTGCAGGGGGGTTGGACTAGATGATCTTTTGAGGTCCCTTCCAACCCTCGGGATTCTGTGATTCTGTGTCCTCTCCCAGCTTCTTGCCTATGCAAGCCTACTCATTGCAGGGGGTAGAGTGGGAGAAAGAGAAAGCCTTGACACAGTGCAAACACTGTTCAGCAATAGCTAAAGCGTTGGGGTGTTATCCACACTGGGTTAGCCCCAAATCCAAATCAGAGCACCATATGGGCTGCTGTGAAGAAAGTTAACTTCATCACAGCCAGATCCAGTAGAGGTGGCCATATTGAGAGGGCAAGTGGATATGAAAGGGGGGAATGCAGTCAATGTGCACAGAAAATGTGGCCTGAAAGCAAAGGAGAGACTAAAAATATTTTATAGAATAAAAAATAATTAAGAGGATCTGACAAAAAGAATGTTGGAGAGACAGAAAGGATATTGTAAGAAAGGTTTATACTGTGTAAAAAGACTTGGAAAACCAGCAAGTAAAGAAAGAAGGAAAGGTAAGGAATCACTACTCAAGAGGGGGGGAAAAAGACAACTTACAGGAACACCAGTCTTATATGGTGTTCTTTACATTAATTCATTTCTTACATATGTCCAAAAAAACTTTAGTGAAGAGTTCCTGACAAGTAGTGAGTCCAGTACTACAAGGAGTACTGGAATTACAATGCAAAATCCTTCTCGTACTCAGGAGGATGCAGAGAAAGCAGATAGAAAATACAGCTGATGGGACTACACTGTTGTCTCCACCATAGAAAATGATATCATCTCCTAAGCTGCCCCTCGGTATTGGTCATAGATGGTTTCGTGAGCATCTCTGCTTTAAAGGAATAAGGAAGCATAGCAGCATATGATGCAGCTCCTACATGATCACAGAATCTATGATGCGCTGGTTGATACTAGCTAGGAATCTGGCATCCATAGGTGTTCTAATCAATCTGGATGAGAGAGGAAGTCAAAGAAGCTTTGGGAACTTAGTGGAGGTCAGTATCAGCTTAGGAATGTGAAAGCCATGAAGGAAAGTTTATTTTCAGTATTAGTTGTGATCACTTTTAAATATTAAACTAAGGGCCAGGGGCAACAAGTGTAGACTACCAGTAGATCTGAAGGACAGCAGGAGGCTCTGGCAGATCAGGTAGTGATGACTAGTTGACGCTTGTCTCGTCTAAACATAGTTTAACCGCACTCAGAAAAGTATGTGACTGCAGTTTGATTCCCAGTAAGTTCTTGTCAAGCACTGCTATTCCAATTTGCTTTGGAAACCTCTTCCTATTTGTGATCCCTGCCCATCCCCTAAGCCTTCAGGCTTTCTATCCCTGACAAACAGCCTAGATACAGCTGCCACCAAAACATAGCTTGACTAATAACTTGTTTATACAGAGTTGTCTGATGCACCTGTAAAGCTGGTCTAAAAGTCTTGAGTAAAGCCCTTCTTTGTAGCACATCTTGTTTCTGTCTGTTTCATCTGGAAAATAGAAAGAAATTCAGTGTTCAACAAAAGCTGGTATGTAAAATCTTCTGATTTTTGCAGAACAAGTGGTGACAGCCGGAACATAACGCAGCTCTCAGTGTTCAAAGGATCTGCACCACAATTAATTACTTACTGAGCTGTTCATTTTGCATGAAAATCTTGTCTCAGTAATTGAACACATCACTGGGGCTGCTGCTGAATGTATCTGGTAATGTCTGGTCTGTAAAACAGAGTCTGTCACTCTTTTGGATGTGGTTTATTCTGTGCAGGGTTTTTTCTGCCATTTTCTGCTTTTCTCAGCATGGGAGCCCCATGGTTTGCACCCTGTGGTTTTAATTCAAAAGCTTTATTTTCTTGAGAAGCTTCATTGCCTTTCTGAATAATTCTCTTCCAGGGTCCAGAGAGAGATTTCTGATGGTTACCAATCTGGGGCCTAATCTGCTCTTTACTTTCAGAGTGGAAAACATACTACATCAATAATAAAAGGGTACTTAACATTTGCATAGCACTTTTCATCCCAGAGGATCCTTTTTCACGTTAGTGGATGCCAGACTGTGGCTTGATCCAGGGAAAGACGTGTTATCAAAGACATCTGTCTTGCAAAAAACTCATCTGGATCCTTAGGATAAATCATAATGCTCAACCTTAAACTCTTGTTTTTGACAAAATCTCATGCTGCCTGGATAAGTACTTTAACTAACATATAAAGAATATATATATACACACACATATATATACACAAACACGTATATATACATATATCGAGTTCTAGTATGTTGGCATGCTCTGGAACTACTTCCACAATAAAACACTCAGGGATGGGAGAATAATGTAGGCTTGACCAATTGCTCTGGCTGGAGCACTCCAGGACACACCTGGAAGCAGAATTCTAAGTGTTTAGGGAACTTTAAGGTTAAGCAAGGAGATAGCTGAATAGTTCAGATGCCTCTAATCTTGAGCAGCAGCTCTCTGTGGGTATTTTGGATTGTAGCTTTGGATTTAGGAGCCTTACTTCTGTCCAAGTCTTGCCCGAGGCATTTAAGTCCTTAGTTGGAGCTAGCCCCAGAACCCCAGCTGGTACACATCAGAAGAGATCAGTTATACTCAGAAGTGTCATAACACATGATCCTAGTTGCTGCAGGCAGAAATAATTTCACTTGCTGTTGAAATGAGCTGCTCTAGAACAAGCAGATGAAGAAGATGCCTAACAATATAAAACAGTATTGTGGGCAACATTTGGATCTGGGATTCATCTCTAAGAGTACTCAAAAAAGCTTAAATCTGCCAAAACATGGTGGCTGGTTTATTTCCTTGATTTTTGAAGTTTATATCATCACAGTTTCTAAGAACTCTTACAGGTTCCAATGTTAACAAATAATTTTTACCCATAATATCTCTCTTACTCATGCCCTTTACCTTGGCATTTTATACTTAGCTTTATATTCATAGAATCATAGAATGGTTTGAGT